>NW_027671521.1:0-444343 GCF_964165515.1 Mesoplodon bidens
TTAGTTTTTTAAGGAATCTCCATACTGTTCTCCATAGTGGCTGTATCAATTTACATTCCCACCAACAGTGCAAGAAGATTCCCTTTTCTCCACACCCTCTCCAGCATTTCTTGTTTCTAGATTTTTTGATGATGGCCCCTCTGACTGGTGTGAGGTGATACGTCATTGTAGTTTGGATTTGCATTTCTCTAATGATTAGTGATGTTGAGCATCCTTTCATGTGTTTGCTGGCAATCTGTATATCTTCTTTGGAGAAATGTCTATTTAGGTCTTCTCATTTTTGGATGGGGTTGTTTTTTTGATATTGAGCTGCATGAGCTGCTTGTAAACTTTGGAGATTAATCCTTTGTCAGTTGCTTCAAATATTTGCAAATATTTTCTCCCATTCTGAGGGTTGTCTTTTCATCTTGTTTATGGTTTCCTTTGCTGTGCAAAAGCTTTTAAGTTTCATTAGGTCTCATTTGTTTATTTTTGTTTTTATTTCCGTTTGTCTAGGAGGTGGGTCAGAAAGGTTCTTGCTGTGATTTATGTCATAGAGTGTTCTGCCTAGGTTTTCCTCCCTTTCTATGGTTTTATTAGATAACTAACATCATAGGTTTTTCATGAGACGGACCCCTGAAATAAGTTTGAATTTCAGCACCGCCATTTGTCAGAGCTGTTAATTGTAGACAAGTCACTTACCTTTGCCAGCCTGTTTTCTCATCTGTTCCTCATGGAGTTGCTGTGAGGACCAAGTATTCTAATGTACGTGAGGTCAAAGGACAATGGTAGTAGTAGCAAGAGCTACAGATTAGCTGGAGTAGTAATTCTGTACAAGCTTTCCCTATATCCTCCCTAGGAAACTTGATGTAAAGGCAATTCCATTTTTCCCCAATGTTGAATGGGCCATATGGCTGGCTAGGCCCCCTCTTTCTTCACATTCCACCTGTGTCCCTCAGGGATGTGTATGCGGTTGAACTGGTATCCTTCCAGGATGGAGGGAAACTGTTCTTCAGTTCAGGGTACCCCTCTAGGAAACATGAGAATGACAAATAATAAAAAAAGAACCAGCCCCAAATGCTGTCAAATTGTGAGTACAAAACTAATGTTGGTTTTCATGTCGCTGAATTTTTTGTTAAAGGAATTAAATTCTAACAAAACTAGCTTTGGTCAAAGAAGTTGACCCAATTTCATACAAGAAATAAGGATGTTACTGGGAATTGAACAGTTTATTGCTAGAATAATAAAGACGACAAGAGGAAGAATTATGGTCTCTTTTGTTCTCTCTTGAATCCCAGCTAGTAAAGTTGTGCCTGGACTATAAGAGGTGCTCAGTATATAATTATTGAATAAATGAGTGAATGCTGCTAAAAAAAATTAACAGGTGGACTTGGGCTGATTTTTAAGCATGATAAGTGTGCCATGTAAAATAAACTAGATAGAAGCAACATAGTTAAGCCAGGAAGCTGAAATTCCTCTTCTCTGAAGATCTCTAAGAGTAGGTTCAACTCCCATTTCTCCAAGATCCTGTCAGTTTACCTTTTGAAAAGAGGATAGGCCAGATATATTCTGAGGTTGAAAGGCTCTAGAACTCTCATGGGAAGTTCCATATATGTGTGAAAGGTCTTTCATCATCTTGGAACTTGGAGAGCTTTGCCAGGCACCACAAATATTTATCCACAGTTAGTCTTTTACCCCCAATCATGCCTTAAGACAGATTTTCCTGCTACAGATCCATTTTGTTTCTGACACTCATTTGTTGCAAGCCACCAGTTACCTGTGTGTGCAGGTGATAATGACCCCAGTGATATTTATTCATAGTTCACTTTTCCTTCACAGAAAGCAGGAAACAGTTCCTCATTAGTATCTGGGCCATATGTAAATAGCTGAATGACATTGTTGCTTTCTGTCCGCAAAGGAGAGAAATTTTGCTCAGGGTTTCACAGATAATACTGATTTTTTTGTGTCCCAGATCATGTTCAGGATATCATCATACATTGTGGTTCTACTTTCCTTTTGAAAATAATGTAGTAGATCAAAGTACTTATTTCTTTTATGTGAATAATGCCTTATTCATTTAAACTCCTAATATGAAACAAGAATATTTATTAAAAGATTTCATGGAAATTTGGGGTAGAAAACAGTGCTCGTTTTATAAGCAATTGGAAATCAAATGGTAATTATTTTGAGAAAGAACTTTCTTATTACCATGGTGGGCTACTGACAATTGTTTAGGATAAGCTAACTAATTTAATAATTAAGTGACTATATTTGTTGCCCAAATCTCTGAAAATGGACGGGTTTCATGTTAAATGGTCTAATGTATATGAAGCCAAAGCACAATTTTTGTTGTTTTTCTGGTTTGATTACTTAATAGATACAGTACCAGAAACAAACCACAGCCTAGAAGCCCCCATCATAGCTAGAATACATCTCAGGAAGACATAATTGGAAGATAAGTTTGAACCAATGAAACCCACAGAGCAGAAAGATACCATTACAGATTTAAAGATCATATATCTTATACACTTTAAGATAAAGTTGATGAATCTGAAGGACCCAGATCAGTAAAACCAATTTAGTCACATTGCATATGTAAAGAAAAGACAATGGGTCTAGTGAAACTAAGATGACTAACATAGCAAAAGACTTCAGTGCTCTCTAGTTTGCTTTGAAGGTATAATTTATGAAGATGCTTTAAGGTCATATGTAATACAAATGACAGTATTTTTAGAGATATATTTGTGCTCTGTAGGATTCATGAGTAATAATGCCTGGAGCACTCCAACAAAGGTAGTTGCATGAATTAATGGAGCAATCTGGGCATCAGTCCAATAAAAATGTTGGCTGAATGCTTTCTTGGGGGGAAAAGATGCTGAGAACAGGAGAGTGATAAGCAATTGATGCTGGTTAAATAGAACATCTTCCTTACTCTTTTCAGCTTGCTTCTGAACTAAGTCAGCTGTGTGTCTTTGAGAGAGGAAGAAGAAGACTTTAAGGGGCAAGTTTACTTTAATGCAAAGAGTCAATTTTCAAGTAACGTACTTCTTTTTGGGTAGACTGACCTGAGTATGAAAACCCAGGCTTACTAGCAAGCCCTTAGTTATAAAGTCTCTGCATTTAATGCTGATATCTCAGCTTTATGCTGCACACTTCCTATAAGATCAAAGTACAATATGTAATTCTCAATTTCAATGCAACTACATATTTGAATAAATTTATTTTGTGTTGGGAACAGTGGGAAGAAATGGAGTCAGTTAACCAGGTCTAATAGGAAGAGTTCCCTTCTCTCTTGGCTTGAGGTCTTCCATGGGGACATAAAGAAATAAAAACTCTAGGCTCATAAGAACTTCTGTGTCCCACTTGCCAATCAAAAATAGAAGGCAACTGGTTGTCTTTAAGTGATTGGTAGTGGGCATGGAAGAAAAGAGCATGCTGTGGAATATCTGGGCTGGGTGGAGTGTCACATGCTTTTTAGAATTGGTCTGAAGGTCACTCTCTCCGTTTATAGCCATGGAATGGATGGAGACCAAATTCAGTGTCAGAATGTTTGAAATCCATCCTTATTCTATAACTTTCTAGCCATGTTACTCAGGGCAGGTGGCTTAACTTCTCTGAGGAGAAGTTTAACTTTTTAAATTTACACAATTGGAAAAATAAAACTCTCCTCTGTGTCTTACAATCATTTCCTGAGACGCTATTGAAATAATGTATGCAGATGTGTTTTGCTGGTTGAGGAGAACTATGCCATTGTGAAGTGTGGACATTATTATTCTCTCTAATGGAAAGCTCCCTGAGGGTTTATACCGTTCATAAACCTCTTCCAGCTGCCTACTTTATTTCCCAAACCCTCCTCCTTTGGCTCTTCTTGTTGTTCTAATTACATCCAGGAGGACAACTCCATTAGGAATTAATGAGCTTTAGTACCTTCATTTGCCATCTGCTCCCCTCCCCCTTTTGACAAATGAAGGTGTGTCTCAGCCTCAAGACCTTATGTTGACTGTAGCCAGGCAGATGTAGCCAGCGTGATTCAGATGAGAAAGATTCTTTATTCCATGGTACCAAGGTCACATTTGGATTTGGTGCTGCTTTTGGAAGCCAGATGGCGACTGGAAGGTGAGAAGAGCCTCTGTTTAGAGCCCTGCTATGGAACACACTGGCCCCACTGGCATTCATTTATTCAAGCAGGCGTTTATTCATTCAATTAACATTTACTGTGTCTGTTATATGCCAGACACTGTGCTAGATGGCAAGGATATAAAGTTGAATGAGACGGACTCTTTTCCTTGAATTGCTCACAGCCTACTGGAGGAGATAAATACATGTATCCAGGTAACTATAGTGCAATATTTGATGTGCTCTAATAGTCCTATAGCACTGAGTCTAGGTTCAGATATAGGGAAAGTTAGAAGAGCTGAATTGCTCTCACAATTGGGGCTTTTCAGAGAAAGGACTGTCTTCTCAGTTGCCTCCATGTCTATTAGCAAAAGGAACTGGTTTGTGGACCAGTAAGTATCTAGTTGATAACCCCCAATTGCACATCTCTCTTTTCCTTTATTCCTATGTCTGCTGTGTCCAGTTTGGGAATCACCTAGGACATAACTGCAATACTGGAAAGATTTGCAAATGTAGAGAATAATAATCTCCCCATCTCTATTTATAATAACTGTGTACCATCTATTGTTTAATGAAGAGGGTGGTAATTAGGGTCCTAATAGATAACAGATGGCACACAAAACTGTTACAAGGGTGTGAGTACAGCCCCATAGGAGGGATTGTGCAGGAATCTGGGGCTAGGAGCAGCTGAGCTGAGACAATCTCTATGTCCAAAGGGAAGAAGAGAGGGATCAGTTTCAGGACCGCAGCAGAAAAAGGACCCCTGGAGAATTGGTCTTCTTGAGAGGTACAGTAACCTTCAGTAAAAGGTCATAGTTAGCCCACTTGGAGGCTATCTAGCAGGGAGAAAGCCAGGGAAACAAATCCCCTGCCTTCACTTTCCTCCTCCCTCCCTCACATCTCTCTGATGCTCTCCATGGCCCAGACCCAGCTAGAAGTCTCAGGGGCTGGGATCCTGTCAACCTCACCCTTCCAGTTCACCAGAGAAGGGTGGAGAGGGGACCTGGGAGGGCAAACAGAAGATAACCACCCAGGAGAGATCAGGATCCTCACCTGTAACATGACTGTGTAAGAATGTAGACTTGCCTTCCCCCAAAAGTTATGTTAATTATGTATATATGCGTATATATATGTGTGTGTGTGTGTATATATATATAACATAACTTTTTATGCACATTTTATTATGCCTATATATACACATATATATGCACATATATACATGTGTGTTTTCTTAAAATAATAGCACACAAGTTCTGTACAGTAAGTCCCCTACATACAAACCTTCAAGTTGTGAACTTTCAAAGATGCAAACATGCATTCGCATGTCCAATCACGTAAGTTCAAGTGTCTGGGGTAAATTGTCACGTGCATGCATCTTCTACGAGTGGTTGTGCTTTTGTGTAGTTTACAGAACTGTATAGAGGACAGTAGTACAGTATCTTTATTTCAAGCCCAGGCTGTCCAGAAGCAAGCGTAAAAGCGTAGGTAAAGTAGCTGGTACTACTGTACTTTTCAGAGTACTGTACTGTAAGATTAAAAATGTTTTCTTTATTTTTTCTGTTTGTTTTGTATGTATTATTTGTGTGAAAAGTATTATAAACCTATTTCAGTCCCGTACTATATAGCCGAGTTGTTAGTTGGGTACCTAGGCTAACTTTGTTGGATTTGCAAACAATTTGGACTTAAGGAACGCGTTCTCGGAATGGAACTCATTTGTATGTAGGGGACTTATTGTTTAACTTTCTTACTTGAGGTGCTTTACCAAACACTCTTTTTCTTTCCTTTTTTAAAATACTTTCTTAGTTATGGAAAATGTCAAACACACACATACATAATAAATCCCTAGATGCCCATTATTTTGCTTTAGTACTTATCAATTCATGACCAATCTTGTTTCATCATGCTCGCGTCCAATCTTCATAATCCTATGATTTTGAAATACATCCCATGTTTGGCTTTTGTTAGGCCAAAGGCATGTTAAAGCTATTTTTTAAAATGAATCCCCTTTCTCAATCACAAATTAAGCATATATTTTTAAGAGCTGAATCATAGGCAGTAATTAATATATTTTAAAAGGTCAGTCAGCCTCTCTTAACCCTAGATTGTTTTAAAATGATAAATGATTGCAAAACACAATGAATAACATGATTTATATAACTGTTTACTGTGTTATAGTTTAAAAATACTGGCTTATACCTTTTTTTACCTCTTTTTCTTTTCATTGTTTGGTAGTTAACTAAATTCCTAAATGACGATTTCTTCCGTTTTATTTATCCCCCACCCCTATATTGGGAACCTATCATGGGGTACCATTCAGTATATAGAACATTGTTCCCCTCTGATTTGTAATGTCCCATCTTCCATATATCAGATTTCAATACATGCATGGGCCTGTGTTGGGCACCTCTTTTTATTCTGTTGGTTTATTATTTTTTAAATCATTGTGGCAACATCATACTTTATAATATACTATAAAGTATCACTTTATAATAATTCTTCATATCTGGCGTTTGGAGTCTTTGGACGTATCCTAGCCTTTCTTGGCCCGCTCTTCCATATAAATAGGTTCAGCTTGTCAAACTCCATGGGGAAAAAATCCTATTGGTATATGGCAGTTGATTTCTAAAATGATCTGAACTACAAAACATATTTGTTGAGAACTTTGAAAGTTTTCTAGAAGTTTATGAACTGAAGGCTTCATGAGGCTTAAGACAAGCAGGAATAAAATATGATTTTCTCTTTGTGCATGTGAAGGCTTGATTAAAAGAAAAAGAATATATTTTTGTAATATTTGTGTGTCAAGCATAGGATCCATATCTTTTTGTTTAATGTAGTTTTCTACTCACTTTAAGATCTTTCTTTGCAATATGGGCTCTCAGTGACTAAAAAGGCAAGGTTGAGAAGAAATGAGAAATGATTGACAGAAGACCTCAAGAGCTCAATGGTCTCAAAAAATATGCACCATGGACCCAAGGGGCAATGCATAGAAGGAATATATTAATTGGCTGGTGATTTGAAGATATTAATGATGAAGACCATGGCTGCAATACAGCTGAGCCACCAGTCATTTAAAAATGTAGGATCTGAATGCTTAGGAATTGTATTAGTTATCTGTTTGCTGAGTAACAAATGAGTGGCTTAAAACAACCCAGGTTTTATGGGTCCGGAGTCCAGGCACTGGGTCCTCTGCTTGGGGTCTCACCAGGCTCTGATAAACGTGTTGGGTGGACCACATTTTCATGTGGACATCAGCCTTGGGGGGAATGCACTTCCATGCTCATTCAGGTCATTGGCAGAATTCATATCCTGGTTGCTCCAAGACTGGGGTCCCCAGCTTTTTGCTGATTGTCACTGGAGGCCACCCCAGATCCTAGAGGCAATGCAGTTCCTCCCTGTGGGCTTCTTCGGTGTGGCTGCTTGCTTCAGCCAGCAAGGAGGGTCTCTGGCCTGTAGAAGGCCCGGTGCCTCTTTTATGAGCTTTCACCTGATTAAGGCCACACAGGATAATCTCCTTTTTGATTTACCCTTTTGACTTGGGACCTTTATAACATCTGCCAAACCCCTTCACCTTTGCCATACTCAATTGTTTAGAAAAAAGTCACAGGTCCTGTCTATGCTCAGAGGGAGGTGGTGATCATACAAGGTGTCAACACCAGGCGGACAGAGTCATAGGGCCACGCTAGAGGCTCTTTGCATAGGGCTAAAATAAAATGGCAGAAAAATTGTCATCTGTGGTCACAGTTCTGGCCACCTGGTTCTTTAAAAGGACAGGGCGTTTCTGGGATGAGACCTGCAGAGGCAGAGGTGTTAGGGTGATGTGGGTGCAGCCCGTTTTGCCTTGTGTTTGTGAGAAGCAGAAGGAACACACATTGGCCTCCCCGAGCTTTCAGGGTATCTGTGCTGTAGGGCTTGGGAGCTTGCTGTGGGCTGTCTCCCCTTCAGAGCAGTAGATGTGGGGACGCAGACACGTGGCTCTGACAGGCAGGCAACACGGATCTCCTTGCAGTCAGCAGCCCAGGAAAGAGTTAAGCCTTGGCTTTTGTTCCTGAGCTAGGAGATTTTGATTAGATGCTTAATTGCTATTGGAACCTCGTGTGTAGGGTACACGCTTAGCGACCTGAGACAGTCAGAGACCGAATTTAGTACCTACTCTTAGGCCTGCTCCCAAGGACGAGAAGAAAAGGAGTTGTGAGGTACATTGTTGGCACAAACGCTGGGTGAACAATCACCTTCCTGGCCCAGCAGCAGTTTCCTGGTGCAGGTGATTCTGTGGCATTTGTGCTGTACAGCTCCCTTCACCTTTCTGGCCCCAGCCTGCAAAAAAATTCTGGCACAGCAGGGAATTAGTGCCTAATGGCAAGAGAAAAGGAAATTAGCATTTCCTAACAGCTAACCAAACACAAAAGCGTCCCCCAGCCTTGCACGGAACACCTCTGACCATCCATCCCTCTATGGCCAAGCCCTGCACCTTACAATTTGTGCTTAATTATACAGGAAAAGAGAAATCTGTTTCTCTGGGAGAGCCTCTGAGAACCTGTTGGGGAAAGCTTTCAATTTTAATTACAGAAGAAATACTGGCTGAGGCAATGGTGAAAAGGAATTACCTTTCCTTTTCTTCTGATTTTGCAAAACAGCTGGCAGCAGACACTGGCACATAGAAGGTGTGTAGGAAATGTGGGTCCAATAACTGAATAAATATGTGAATGAAAAAACAACTGTGAAACACTTACACAAGAATATTCTTCTTTCAAAAGAATAATGAAAAATAATTTCATTCAATAAGAGTCATTCTTAGTTACTGATACATGACTCAGTAGTTCCCATTCAATTTAAAATGTTCCATTTTTTTCTGATACTTAACAAGTCATTAATTGAATGTTGCTCACTTTTAAGGCCAATCTGTGAGACATTATTTATCCTGTCTACTCTAAAGTTCCAGCATCAACGCAGGCGGGGCTTCACCATGTACTGATCATGGGACCTTGGCCTCTCATTGCCTCAGTTTTCTCATTTGTAACATGGGTATAATAATAGGCTTAATTCATAGGCCTATGAGGAGGAAAACCTCATATATATTTGTGTGTGTCTATATATATGTATTTAAACAGTGTCTTAGAATAGTGTCTGGCACATGATAAGCATTACAGAGTATTGACTGCTGCTCCTAGTACTGTTATTATGAGAACTAGCTGTTGAGAATAATCCTTCATATACTGGTTTATTCCACTCAAGATAAAGGAAACTAATAGAATATTAGAAATCAGATTAAACACAGAAAGCCAGTAAAATATACCAAGACAGAAGATGATGAGAGTGTAAAAGCATAGAAGAAAAAAAAAAACGGTTTTTGTTTTTCTTTTTCTTTTTTAAAGAAGGAAAAAGCCTAGAAATAGGACAAAAACTATTCGTTGGCTATACTGACATGGAGATCGCTGGTGACCTCCATAAGTAAAATTTCAGGACAGTGGGCAAAGAGATTACGGTGAGAGAAGTCAGATGGATGTAACTTATAGAGTAAATGGGACATGAGGAAATGGAAACAATATATGAAGATAACAATTTTGAAAAGTTCAGACATGAATTGGCTAAAGAAGATATGCAGGGATTAGGGGAGGAGGGAGGCTTTCATGTTGCACGTATAGTTTTTAACATTTTAAGTTGGAGTTACTAGTCTAGAATGAGGTTGAATTTTGGCAAGAATCATTCATAAGGAGTAGATGGGTTGTAGAAAATGCAGTGCTGTGAAGTACTTGAGAAGATGAGAAGAAATGAAATGCTATCTGTAGTGCACATGGACTTTTAACTTTAACTCCTGTAGTAAAAGGGAATACAAAGATCAATGCAAATGCTAATGGATTAATGGATTTGGCAGTGGACTATTATGCATACAATAATGTCCTTTTTCTATTCCAGGATTTCATCCAAAACATCACATTACCTTTAGTTGCCATGTTTCCTTAGGCTCCTCTTGGGTTTGATAACTTCTCATATTTTCCTTGGATGACCTTGACAATTTTGAGTAGTTAGTTTTTTGTAGGATACCCACTACTAGAATTTGTTTGATGCATTTTTCATGATAATATTGGGATTATGTGTTTTGGGGAGGAAGACCACAGAGTAGAAGGGTCATTCTGTAAGATCACATCAAGTGTACGAAGTATCAATATGCATTATGAATGCTGAGGTCGACCTTGATCACCAGGCTGAGGTAGTGTTTTTCAGGTTTCTCCATCGTACGATTACTGTTTTCCCATTTTCATGCTGTACTTTTTGGAAGGAAGTCAATATGCTCAGCCCACAACTAAGGAATAGGGAGTTATGCTTCAGATGGAGTACTACATAAACTATTTGGAATTCCTTTGCACTGGAGATTTATCTATTCTCCTGCATTTATTTATGTATCCAATTATTTATTTATATCAGAAGAACTCATGGATTTTTATTTTATACTTTGGGTTATAATCTAATTCTACTTCAGTTACTTTGTTCCTCAAATTGCTCTAGTCCTGACCCTTGTGAACTCTTTTCAGTTGGCTCTTGTGCCACTCTGAGGTATCCCCATCCTATATATTTTTTTGGAACTTTCTGACACTATAAGATGGTCTTGTCTATAAATCTTGTATATTTACTGCCCCAGTCCTAGAATCAGCTATTTCTTCAAGGATAACTAGGTCTTTTTAGTGGAGAACGGTATTAGACAGGAGGATCTGGGTGTGGGGTGTACTAATTGCTGCTTGGATGTCATTGCTTCTAGATCTTGTCAGGTGACAGAGCAAAGAGATAATATGTGTGTACATGACCCATGTATAGGCACATATCTATAAGTATCTCTCTACATAACCATGTGTATTAAGGTAATATGAAGCAATATTAAGCTAAACATGAACGTATATTGATGTTTCCAACTTTAATCTGTTACCACATAGATCATCTTAGCCTCATCTCTTGCTTATCTTTAAATTTCAACTCCAGCAAAACACTTGGCTTTTAGAAGTATGAAAATCAAATTGTAGCAACTTTGGGAAGCCACATCATCTAGCAGAATAATTCTTAAAGGGCAAGGTGTATATCATCAAATTTTAACTTACAGTCAGCAGTACTTTTTAACATCAGTAGGCCTCCAGACCTCTGCTTCCAAGAAGATGAAGTAGCCCATTTCTCCCAGGTTCTCCCACTTAAAACTAAAACCTTGAACATAACAACAAACATAGGAAGACGCTGAAAGGTGGAAATGAGAAGGCAGACTTAACTAGGGACTTTGGGACTTGAGGAATAACATGGTGATGAGTCCCCTGTGTTTCCTGTTGCTTCCCATACATCCTGGAGAGGCTATTACAGGAACCCCCAATCAATAACCACCAACAGAACAACAGACAAAAAAGCTTCCGAAAAAAACACAAAACCCTGTTCCCCCTAGCCAAAGTATGAGGAAAGGGGTTGCTAAAGACAGAAGACCATTTGGGCAATAATATACACACTACTCGAGCCAAGTGCCAGTGGAATATACACAGTACTCGAGCCAAGTGCCAGTGGAATATTGCACCCATCCCCTATGTCCTGTCGTTTCAGTTGGGCCAAGGTAGGATTTGATCTTCCACACCACCCCACTCCTGCCCTCCAGAAGAGCCAGCGCTCTGATTCCCCACCAGGGTTGTTTCAGTGTGGTCCAGTGGTGAGCTGAGCCTCCACCCCTTTCCATTAGCAAACAGACTTTAAAAGGTGGTGCCTGACAGGCTAGTTAACACTGGGCTGCCCTCACACAGTCGTGGGGTCCAATGGTGGGACTTAGCCTCCGTCTCTCCCTGACATCAATAAGAATAGGATGTTACAGGTTGGAGGGAGTAGGCACCCCACTAACCGCCAACACATGGTGTCAGTGAGACCCAGTGGGGTGCTGAATCCCCATAACCATCCTGAGGCAGTAAGACAGAATGAGATGGCACAAGCAGGGCTAGTTGGTAGTTCTCTTCCTCTTACCTTGGTGTCAGTGGGGCAAGCACGTAGCTGACCCTCTACCCACACCCGGCATCAACAAGAAGCAATGAAGTGGGAGGAAGGACAGCAAACACTTCACTTCTCCCCTGCCCTGGTGTCAAGAAATCTACTGGGGAGATGAACTTCCACTCCTACTAAAAGGCAACACAATGATATTAATGTTCCCACTTTTGAGGGGAAGGTGTCAGAAAGGCCAATAGGAGCTGAACTTCTACTTGATCTGTCTTCAGTGAGACAATGTAAGTGCCCACTTTTGCTGGGGTATCGTCAGTAGGGCCCAATGGAAATCTGTACGTAACCTCCCAGTCCTCATACTACGCCTCAAATAGGATGACTTCCTTCTAAAAAGTAATAATAAAATTAAAATGGATACACAGTCACATAATAACTCACAATGTTGAGAATACAATGGAAAAATACTTATGACACCAAGAACCAGGAAATCACAGAATAAATGAGAAAGGACAATAAACATACACCAACACTGAGATAAAACTTCTGTTGAAATGATCAGACAAGGATTTTAAATAAGCTGTCACATAAGTGCTTCAATTAGCAATTATGTTTTCCTTGGCAGAAATGGGAAAAATAGAAAATGTAAACAAAGAACTAGAAGCTATAACAATAAAAACAAATGAGAACAGTAGAACTGAAAACTACAACAATCAAAAAACTTTGCTCAAGAGTAGAGTGGAGATTATAAAGCATAGAATCATGAACTTAGAAGAGATCAATACAGTGTACCACATGTACAGAGAAAAATAGACTGAGGGGTAAAGATGGGAGAAAGAACAGGATCTCAAGAACCTGTAAACAGTAACAAAAGCACTAACATTCGTATCATCAAAGTTCCAGAATGAAAAAAGAGAGCAAGTAGGACTGACAAAGTATTCAAAGAAATCATGACTAAAAAGTTCCCAATTTTTTAGAAAACATAAACACAAATTCAAGAATCTGAACAAACCCAAAGAGGAAAAACGCAAAGATATCCTTGCCATGACGCGTCATAACTAAACTTCTGATAAGTAGAGACAAAAAAAATCTTGAAAGTGGACAGGAAGAAATGATGCATTACTTATTGAGAAACACCAATTCCAATGACAGCATATTTCTTGTCTAAAACTCTGGAGTCAGAAGCATTGACATAACATTTTTCAAGTGCTAAAAAAAAGAACACTCAGCCACAAATTCACACTTTCTATATCCACTTTCTTGTTTGACTTACGTTAATGGACTACTAACTCATCTTTCTATATCCGGGACTGCCATCACCCTTCTCCAAAAATCTAGTCACAGCATTTCCAGAGTGATCTTTCTGAAAATGAAACAACTTTTTCTTATAAAAATACCTGATTGTGTTATGAAACTTTTCTCTCTTCTAAGTTACCAGTTAAAATCCTTCAATGGATTCCCATCTTTCTTGGAGTAAAATCTCACATCCAAACTCTCTTTGTCCTTTTGGGCTGCTGTAAGATTATGGTGCAGGTTGGGTGGCTCATAAACAACAGGCATTTTTTTCTCACAGTTCTGGAGGCTGCAAGTGCAAGAATAGGGTGGCAGTATGGTCAGATGAGGGCCCTCTTCTGAGTCACAGACTTCTCATGGTAACCTCACATGGCAGAAGAGCTTCGGGAGCTCTGGGGCGTCTCTTGTATAAGAGCACTAATACCATAATCATTTCCCAAAGGCCCCACCTACTAATACTATAACCTCTGGAAATTAAGATTTCAACGTATAAATTTGGAGGGGAACACAAAGACTACACCACAGCACTTCCTATACATACATGGACCATTCATGGTCTGGCTTCTACCACCCTCTCCATTGTCTTCTTTTCTTACACTCCAGTGAGCATTTCTTTTTTTTTTTTTTTTTTTTGCGGTACGCGGGCCTCTCCCTGTTGTGGCCTCTCCCGTTGCAGAGCACAGGCTCCGGACGTGCAGGCTCAGCAGCCATGGCTCACGGGCCCAGCCGCTCCGTGGCATGTGGGATCTTCCCAGACCAGGGCACGAACCCGTGTCCCCAGCATCGGCAGGCGGACTCTCAACCACTGCGCCACCAGGGAAGCCCCAGTGACATTTCTTATACTGATTATGAATGGAACTCCTTTCTGGACTGATCCTTAACCATTCATTTTCTGGCAAACATGAATTTATCTTCTCTTTTCCTCAAAAATTCACCCTTCCTTCATGTTACATATCCATTTCCATTGCCTTCTACAGGAAGCCCTACTGATATCCCCCATATACTACTGTCCACAGCATGAATTAAGGTCTTACCGTGTCTTCCTATAGCACTCTGTAATAATTTTTACGGTAACTATGGATTTTCTTATTTGAGTGTCACAATACATTGACTTCTAGGTGGCACGATAATGATTTTAGTAACAGTAACACTGGTGCCTAGTTTAACCCATGGCCTACTTTAGGTGTTCAATAAATGTTTGTTGAATGAGTGAATGAATGAATGAATGGTCAGTTTGAAATCTTAATCATGTTACTTTTCAAAAATCTGTTAAAAAGATACCCACAGTTTTCCAGAAGATTAGGGACTTAGGATCTTCAACTTGATTTAATAGAGGAAATTTTTACTCATACATCATGCTTAAATACCTCAAAGTAAAACCATTAACCCAGGAATTTAAGGTTACCATTTGGACTTGCAAGCCAATAATTAATATCTCCTGCCCCCACTGTATTAGATGGTTTCAATGCTCCACTCATATCTCCCCAGCACTCATCATTCCAGTATATGCTGATAGACTCATGCTACCACCTGCAATTATCCACCTTAGGGCAACCAGAAATGTACAGGAGTTAATGTATCTGGGTGTAGCTTTCAACCAAGGACAGAGGGGACTGGAAGATAAGTACTTCAAGTTTCTCACCAATTCTTGGGATAACTCTGAGACATGTTCTATAGAGTTTCACAGAACTCCCCTGAAGTACTGGCAGCAGTTTCCTGCAGGAGTAATTGATTCAGTAATGCACCTCTGTTGGCTTCCTTCCATGCCTCCATTCTCAATTCCCACTCCACTTCTGAGTTTTCTGGAAGCACCTCCCAGATGCACAGTTGGCATTCAAATTATTGCCTCAGGTTCTGCTTCTAGGGGAATTCAATTTATAGCCTCCTAACAATCCAGTGCTCCTTACAGAGCCATCACTGGTACAAGTACCAAGGCATGGCACATTATGTATCACCCCTCCTAAATCCTAATATTTTGAAACAGATAGGAAAGAGCACGACCTTGAAGAGAAAAATCGTTTCTATGAGAATAGCCAATGGACAAAGGGAAGGAGAGACAGTGCCATTTGTTTTCCATTAATGAGAGTGTGAAATTTATGGGCAGATGGTCTAACAGGTGTGACTATAATTTGAGGGGCCTGCTCCCTTGGTTACAGAAGACTGCTATTGTTATTATTATGGAAGCACAACCTCATGACTTTATTGCTTCACTTGATGTAGCCTTTTCCTTTACCCTTAAATCTTTCTACATCACTGAATTGCAGCCAATAGATTTATTTTCTCCCTATGGCTCCATCACACAAAAAAGACACACATGTGCAAACACACACACACACACACACACAGTTTTGTGTATGCCAGTGCTAGAAAAGACAAGCTCATGGTGCATGTATGCGATGGATATTGTACATTACAGGTCCCTGTGAGATAGTCTTCTGCAGGTTCGTATGTTTATTTTATGAATAATTAACTTTAGTAAAGTTAATTTCCTGGAGATCTTGATGAAGACTGAAGAAAGGAAGTAAATTTTAAAGAAAAAGACTTAGAAACTTGCCCTTTTTGCCCTCTCTTTGTGTCTTAATGAACAAAGGATAACTGGGCCTTTTTGAAGTCTTTGCTTGAGTTGAAGACACAAAATGCAACCTGTACTCTTATCATAATATGTTCAGTTTATGAGTACACAAACTTATAAACTGTGAATTTCCCTAAAGTTATTAAACCATGTAGAAGATGTTTGCTGGGACATTTACTTAAAACCAAACAATTGAGGTCTATATGTCCAAATAATTTCCTTCTCTCTTGCTGTCTCCATTTCAGTTTCCTGAGTTTCTGGGAAGGCCTTGTTTCCCCAAAGGAACGATTTCTGGTAGAATTCTGGAAGTCTGACCCAAGAAAAATAATCCAGTATAGCCAATGAATTGAAGACAAGAAGGTTTCCAATCAGGTAGGAACATTTAATCTCATACATTACAATCACCTTAAATAAGGTGTGCTGATAGCTGGATATGATATAACTGCTTGGAAAAAGATGCATATCTAACCTACCCCACAAGGAAGTTGTTCTCAATTCCCTTAGAGGTTGTGATGTTTATCAGAGAGTGCCTTGGGGGAAAATGAATACAATAACAGTATGATGCTTTTTTTTTTTCATTTTTAGCTCATTGTTGCCAAGTACACTTGGTTATCTTGGTGCCTGTGGTTTAATCCCAGCAGGTTAGACATGTGGAACAGCACATTAACCCTTTTTAGTATTTTCTCACAAGACAAATCATTTTTATAGGTTGTCTCCATGGTCTTCTAGTTGCTTATCAAAATTAAGCATCATGTCTTCTAAGTGAGTAATAGCCCCAGTCAGTGTGAGGAAATCAGCTTGGTTCTTATTGGGGCACAAATTCTTGGTCTTGGCACAAAGTGGGTTCACATAGGGAGTTAGAAGGAGAAGAATGGGGCATGCGAAAGGGGAGTTCTGTGTTCTCATTTACCTATGCATGTTGAAACTCCACTAACAGTTTTATTTTCATTAGCAATTTGTGATAAAAACTTAGGGTAAAGGGAATAATGAAGCTGTGCCATTATATGGCAGGACAAAAGATAGTAGTGACATCAAAGTCAGGGCCTATCCATCTCATTTGCAGTTATATACTCAGTGTTTAGCCTAGCATTTGACCCCTCATCAGTATTCAATAAGAAGATGCGTGTTGAATGATTTAGGGATGAATTAATGAATGAAAAAAGTTAATATGGTAGAAAATGTGTTTTATCCTTGTATTTTCGTGTGTTGACTTCTGTATTTCAAGACCCAGCACTGTAACTGACACATAGAATATAAGCAATAAAATTTGCTGAAAGAATGAATGAGTCCCCACAATTCTAAGAATAATTTTAAGACCAACACAGACCCCATATCTACCATGGTCTATGACAGAAGTATCCAGAGATGAAAGCCTGATCTCAGCTAGTGGTAGAGCTGACAGAATTTATCTAGTTTTAATAATTTACAGCTCATCCCATTACATCTAGGCATAGTACCTACGTGAGCCATACAATTAAATGTGGACTGAAAAAAAATGCACAACCTAAAAGTTGAGAATTATGTTTTATTTGGAGGACATACTGAGGACTTAAATCAGGAGACAACCTCTCAGATAGCTCTGAGGGACTGTTCCGAAGAGGTAAGGGAGGGCACAGGATATTTAGGGGTTCTTGCAAAAAAAAAAAAAAAACCCAGGTAGTTGGAACATCAAAAGATTACTGTTAATTAAAGAAACTAGACATCTTAATTAAATAAATTTAGCACTTTTCTATATATGGTGAGATGCAAGAATCTGGTCTCATGGAAATCATTCCCTTGATATGCACTTTAATTATCTAGGGCCAGTATCCTGTGTTCTCCATCCTGAATCCCCTCAGGGTGCAGCATTGGGGGTGGCTTCAGTGGCTGATGGCTTGATGGCTATAACATCCTTTGTACTGATACCGCAGGCTACATTCTTTGTCCACGTAAATGACTTGAATATGGATAGTAAATCTGTGGATTTGCAAAACGTAATTCTTGGAGCATTTTTAGAAGGACAAAGTTAAGGGCAATTTCAGAATCACTAGCAGCTAAAATTGCTATTTATACTTTTCCACCGGTAGGTAGTAATCTGTTGTTGCTATCTTCAGTATTCCCAAGGGATAACAAAAGCCATTTAATTCTAGAAAGAAATGTAAAATTTAGCACAATGCAACTTCCATAAAACCAAACACACAAACACACACCCAACTCTCGCAGATATGAAGTAATAATCTAAAATAGAATCCTGGAACTAATTGCAAAAAAAGAGCAAATGTACTCATATTGGATTTTATTCTTTTATTAATGTTTGAGATATATATATATATATATATATATAGGTATTTATTAATAAAATTCAGAGTTGCTATATGGAGAAATAGCTTTGTACCAATATTGTCTTTGTGTGTGTTTATCAGTAATGTATGAGATTGCCTCCTATGCTCCTTTTCCTTTATTCTCTTGCAGGCAGTAGATGTAGTTATCAGTTGTTTTTAAAATTTCTAGGCAGCCAAAGGGCTAGTATCACTTAAATAAAGAAGGCAAATTGTCCTAAAGTAGGAACAATTTTCCTTCATTATGGAACATAAAGTCCTCCTATGAAGGGGGAAGAATTTCATAGCTAAAAGCTTTCAACTACAGAAGATGTATGAGTAACTATGTATGTTGTTTCAAAGTGGACTCTCTATAATTAATGTCTAGGGGTTATCTTTGGTATATAATGGATTTTGATTTTTTAAATATTATTAGATAATCTACAAAAGAATATATTTAATTGTATGTAAGTTATGAGAAATAATAAAAACTCCTGCAAACACACCACCAAAACTAAGAACTAGAATCAAAACTGCTGAGTCTTCTCTCTGTTCTCTACCCTGATCCCACCTTCCTGCTTTCACCAAAGAAATCACTCTGATCTTGGCTTTATGTTGAACATCCACATAATTTTTATCTGATTTTGCTTATTATTGAGATTTATAAAATTGATATCATACTTTAGTCTTCTGTGCTTGCTTTTTTTACTCAACATTATGTTTCTAAGGTTCATCCACTTTACTTTAACTAGTGTTCATTCATTTGTACTACTGTATAATATTTTATTGTATAAATACAAGAAAATGTGTTTATTATTCTATTAATGATATTTGGGTTTTTTGGGGCCTATTACGGACAGTACTTCCATGAACATTTATTTTAATGTTTCCTGGTACACATGTGCAAGATTTAACATAAGTAAAAGAGTAGACATACTAAGAGTAGAATTGCTGAGTTGTAGGGAATTCAAATATTCAACTTTAAAAATTCATGTCAAAATATTTTCCAAAGTTATGGAATCAATTTTCAGCCCTTTTGCTCTATAGCTTCACCAGTTAGAATGGCCATTCTAGTCTTTTGTTCCTTGTATTAGTCTGCTCAGGTTGTCCTAGCAAAATACCTCAGATTCAGTGGCTTAAAAAACAAGAGATTTATCTTCTCACAGTTCTGGAGGCTGGAAGTCCAGGCTCAAGATGTTGGCAGTTTTGGGTCCTCCTGAGGCCTCTGTCCTTGACTTGCAGATGACCACTGCTTCCTTGCTATGTCCTCACATGGCCTTTTCTCTGTGTGTATACATCCCTCTTATCTCTTTCTCTTCTTACAAGGACACCAGTCATATCAGTTAGGGCCCCACCATTATGACCTCATTCAACCATAATTATGTTTTTAAAGTCCCTGTCTCCAAACAGCCACATTGGGAGATGGGGCATCCACATACGAATTTTAGGGAACACAATTCAGTCCATAACAATTTTAATTTGTATTTCTCTAATTACTGATAGGCTGAGAATCCTTTCATTTGTTTAACAGTTGCCTATGTTTCCTATTCTGTGAAGTCCAGAGAATATCTTTTGTCCATTTTTCTACTGTTTATCTTTTTCTTACTTATTTGTATTGTTTTTTAAATACAAGCAAATAATCTCTGGTCAGCTATATATGACACAAATAAGTTATTTCATACCTTCTAACATTTTTAATGTTGTCTTGTGATAAATAGCGGCTCTCAATTTTAATGAAATCAAATTTATCTTTTAGCTTAGTGTCTTTTTGTTCTACTTAAAATGTCCTTCCCTAGTTTAATGCTACCCAGATATAGTATATTTTCTTCTGAAAGTTCTAGTGTATCTTTGTTTTATATTCAAGCCATTAATGCACTTACAATCGACTTGTCTGTATTATCCAATTTCTTTGTTTTCTTATGAATAATTAAGTTTTCCAGGACCATTTTGGGATGAATGGATTTTTTAGGTGTGTCTGAGCTGTTCTTGACCATTCACATAAATTTCAGAATTGGCAATCCTGTAAAACCTCTATTAAGTATTTTTATTGTAATTGTATTGACTATATAAATTAAGTTGGGGAAAAATTATACCATTATGATGAGTCTTTTCAATCCATAAACAAGATGTTCCTCTCCATTTATTTAAGACTTCTTTAACATCTTTCAATAAGGTTTCATTTTCTCCATAAATGTCTTGCACATTTTTATTTAGATTTATTCCTAGGTAGTTTTTTTTTCCACTTTAAATAATTTTTAAGCTCTCTCTTTGTTCCTGGTTTATAGAAATCCAATAGATTTTTGCATCTTGAGCTTATATCTACCATCTTGCTAATATTGTTTTTTAGTAAGAGAGAGGATTTTCTTAGCAAAGAGGAATAAATGTAAAATTAAGTAAAAAGGTTATGGGTCAGCTCTGGTCAATAGAACTTTCCATGATAATGGAAATGTTCTTAGTGCTGTGAAAAACTACAGCCATTAGTCACATGTGTTTTTAAATTTTTAAATGTAAGTTCAATAAAATTAAAATTTCAGTTCCTAAGTCAAACTTGCCCACATTTCAAGTATTTAATAGCCACTTGTGACTAATGGACACTATACTGGACATTGTATCTCTAGACTATTAGACTGTGAAGCCATGGCGTCCCGGGATTTTATCTTTGTCAATGGCATAGTGAGATCTTTTATGTGACAGTTATTCTGTTATTAAAAAGAGAAGTTACTTAACCAAGTCATCCCTAACTTTTTGAAATAATCCAACATAGCTTTCACCATCCATGAATTTCTTGAATCATATTTATGTTTCTAAACTATTTCTTGTATCAGGTGTTCACTTTGTACCAAGTTCATTGTCCTAAAATGGCACATACCAAAGTATCAAGAGGTTCCCTTATTCCTGATAAGCTGTGATTGGATGAAGAAGACCTTGTTACCCTGCCTGTCTGATTTTTATTATAATCAGATGTTAATCTGTACCAGTCTCCATATTCAAAATTCACCTTCAAAATTATATGTTATTTACATGATGGTTGTCTTTATTTCATTTAGCTAGTATCATGACCTTATAAATGCAGTTTTGGTCATTTTCTACTAAAACCTCATATTTATCTGTGTGGAAAAACATCTCCTACTTGTTTGCCCTCTTATAAACTCTTCCTGTAATTTAATCCTCATGAGCTTTATTTCCCCTAATTGTAATTACTTAATATTTTGTAAAACATTTAAGAGATCACTGGTATGCTCTTTTTTTCAATCATCTATACATTTAAACAGTGTGTTGCAATAAGAAATAGTACTGGTAATCAGAAGACCAGAGTCCTAGTTTTACCCATAAAAATGAACTATATGTGCATTTAAATAAGTTTTATATAAGGTTATATAAGGTTTATTCTGATTCTAAAATTGTTATGATTATTTAGAAAATTATGTTTGAAATATGGCATTATTCAAAACCAATAGAGGTTTGAAATCTATTAAAAATCTACAAAGAATTCAACTATTTCACCTTTTTCCCTGATTTGATATTAAACTGTAATCCTTCATCTTTCACTTACAGCATGCTGTAGCTGCTGTTGACACAAAGACAAAATATAATGTCTAAATATTGTGTACTTGTTTTTTAAATGAATACTTTTGTTTAAAATTGTCTTTTACATAGATTCTTGATTCCCTTTTCACAACTTTTCCATTCCCCATGCTACTGCAATCAATCACTCATGATAGAAAATTATTCTCTTTTCTGTTTGCTAAAGCTCTTTTTAAAATACCAAGTTTCAAATGATCATCAATTCAAGAAACTTTGGGAAATGAACCTCATCATTTCCAGAATGAATATTTTGTTTCACTGGCTACCAGGACACCATCCTCTCCTAGATTTCTCCCCTCCTCACTCACCATTCCTTGGCAGTCTCCCTTGGTGATGCCTCCCATCCCTCAATGTCTTTTAGAATGCCCTAAGGCTCATTCCTGGCCCCCTTCACTCTCCATCTACCTTAACTACTCATGAGTTTTAATCTAGTCCCATTACTTGAATGGGAAGATGACTTATGATTCCCCAATTCGTACTTCTAGCCCTAAGCACTCACCTAACCTCCAGACTCCTAATTCCAATTTCCCACTAAATATCTCCAATCTATGCATAATAGACATTTCAAACTTAGCAAATAAAACTAAATATTTTGCTTTGATCCATCCATTGCACTCCCGTTTTTCCTGGCTCCATAACACATCCAGTTGCTCAGGCCAAAAATGTTAGATTCATCCTTAAACTCTCACTTTCGCACAATTCCTGTGTCCAGTCCATCAGAAATTCTTGCCAGTCTAACTTGAAAATACATCCTGAATCCACCTACCTCTCACCTTACTCTTGCCGTCTTTACTTACTCCAAGCCATCATTGCTTGCCTCATCTAATGCAATAGGCAGCCTCTTCCACAACCTCCTTGCTTCCTCCCCTCTTGCCCCAATCCTTATAGTCTATAACCATTACAATAGCCAGAATAATCACAAAAAAACCATGAATCATATCACATTATTTCCCAAAACCTGTTCCCATCACTTTAGAATAAAAATTAAACTTTTTACCTGTCCCACATGCTTTATTCAGTATTTCTTCTGCCCTACTCTCCAAGCTCGTTTACTACTACTCTTCTCTCACACACACATCCAGATTTTCTTTCTGCAGTGGCTTTCCCAACATCAGGGCCTTTGCACTTGCTATTCCCTAAAACCTGGAAGATTTAAAAAATCTGTAAGATTCCTCCAAGCAAGATCTTAGAAGGTATTTACATTTCATTTTGTAGAGACATTTGGTAGAAGACATTTTTGCAAAAGATAGATACATTTTACTTCGGCGGCTATTCACACATCTGGCAATTTCCAAGTTGGTTAAATAACAAATGTGAATTGATGAAGCTAAAATAAAAGAACTGTAGTTGGTGAGACCTATGTGTTTTAAACCGTGAACTTTGAGGAATTGTAGACATGCAAACTCCACCATGGTTTCAGTGTTAATGTGTGAGAATTAGCTAAGGTATTTTCCAAATACTCATTACTCTCTAAAGAGCTTCTGGGCAGGAAATCAGAACAGGGCCTGTGGACCTGAATTTTATCTAGTACCACAGTTGATTCTGTTGCAGGTGGTTTTCAGTCAGCCCTTTGAGAGACACCAAGCTGGGGTATTTGCCCAGATATGATTACCAATGGTCATGCAAGTCACCAATGAGATACAATCGAGAATCAACAAATGACTGAAAAGAGTGACAAAAGAAGAAGAGGATCCAGTAAGGATCAGTAGAGACGCTATCCCAAGCACTCTTGGCTAGGAGTTTTACACATCCATTCATATAAATGGATGATAGTTAACAGCCAAATGGCACTGCACATTTTTTTAAGTTGCTGAGTATTAAAGTGTATGGCTAAGCATCATAAGTTTTGTTAAATTATATTTTGGTTGCTATAAAATTAGGTGTACATTGTGTGTCATAGATGTAGGGATACAGATGTGTAAATATATGTCATTGTTTCAGTTCTTCAGCTGCTACTTCATAATGTCTTTGCAACTTCTAAATGAAGGGCCTCTTCAAATATTGTTTAGAAAGGAAAGATACCTGTTCATCCCTGTCCACCTCCCTTTCTTCATCCCCTTCCTTGTCCCTTCCCTTTTTTTTTATATCTTTATTGGAGTATAACTGCTTTATAGTGTTGTGATCCCTTCCCTTCTTGAACAAATTAGTCCATTAAGTGAGGTAAAATAACCCTTTGTCAGCATGGGGGAGGTGGGCATTCAAGGGACCAAGTGACTTGGCATTGGGTCTCAGAGTCTGAGAAAGGGGAGAGGATGTCTGCATAAGGGAGCCTGGAGTTGACTGCTGAAGTCTGATTCGTGTGAAAGGGCATCCACATGAGGAAGTGGCCTTGGCAACCACTGTGTACAGATTGTCCTAACCCGTGCCAGGTGGAGAAAATGTGTGGATGGGAAAGTGGCAGCTACAAGAATTTACTTAAATACAGGAAGATTGATCAAATAATTAAGGATATTAAGAATATGGTAATCAGTGTTATTTTAATATCTGTGGAGGGAGTTAAAATATGAAAAGGGCAAAAACTAGAATGAAAGAGTGTTGAAAGGGAATGGAGGATGTTAATGTGAACACATGATTTTCAATATAGAGACATTATAGAAAAACATAGACTATATGTATGCATATGTTTATGAATGTGTTTGTGAATATGTGTAAATGGTTATGAATATGTGTTTTCATATGTGTGTATGTATATATGTACATAAATCCCCTAGCTCTGCCTATTGAGAGTACCTGGGACCACTGCTTCCCAAGAGCAATGAATACACCTAGTGTCCAGATCTTGGTTTCTAAATACAGCTCTCCAACTGAAGGAACTAAAGGTCTTTGGAGAAATGGCTGATTCTAGAACCGCTACAGGGAAAATATAAGATGACCCTAGAACATATTATTGTTTCAAGAAGTAAGGGATCAGCCATAAAAAGAAGCGAAATTGAGTTATTTGTAGTGAGGTGGATGGACCTAGAGTCTGTCATACAGAGTGAAGTAAGTCAGAAAGAGAAAGACAAATACCGTATGCTAACACATATATATGGAATCTAAAAAAAAATAAAATGTCATGAAGAACCTAGGGGTAAGACGGGAATAAAGACACAGACCTACTAGAGAATGGACTTAAGGATATGGGGAGGGGGAAGGATAAGCTGTGACAAAGTGAGAGAGTGGCATGGACATATATACACTAGCAAACGTAAAATAGATAGCTAGTGGGAAGCAGCCGCATAGCACAGGGAGATCAGTTTGGTGCTTTGTGACCTAGAGGGGTGGGATTGGGATGGTGGGAAGGAGAGCGATGCAAGATGGAAGAGATATGAGGATACATGTGTAACTGATTCACTTTGTTATAAAGCAGAAACTAACACACCATTGTAAAACAAGTATACTCCAATAAAGATGTTAAAAAAAAAAAGAAGGGAGATATCACAGAATAATTGGGAAACATCAAAGGATATAGAAGCCAAACTGAAGGGGTTTCCACTGGACAAATCTTGAACAATCTCAGCCTCAAAATAAATAATGGCAGAAATGTATTATACTCAATTGAATAAAATAGGAGTCTATGAGTTCATACTGATTTAAATAATTAAATTGAGTAAATTATGTTTGATGAGGAACAGGATATTTACATAATTACAAAGTGCCTTACCACAAAAATTATTAATAATGAAGGAGAAAAAAATAACTTTACAATGGAGAAGACTGGGTGATACACCTTAATCAAATGAGTCACATGATATTCCAGTAAGGTTACAGGTTAAAAGTTTGCCAAAATTGTTTGATAGGAAGCAGTGAGAAGAACAGAGCTTCACCACTGTGTTATTCCTGCCAACTACACATATCCTGAATAATCATGAGACAAATACAAACAGCTAAATCCTACAAAATAACTGATCCATATTCTTTAAAACTTTCTAGAGATTCAAGGGAAGCCTGAGAAAATTTTCCAGATTAAAAAACTAAAGAGACAGGACAACTAGATGCAACATGTGACACTGGGCTGATCCTTTTATTATGAAGGACATGATGGGGATAATTGACAAAACTTGAAAGGGGTCTGAGGATTAGTAGCTCTGTGGTCATGTGTCAGTGTTAATTTCCTTATTTTCATGATTATATTTGGATATGTGTTTGTAGGAAATACTAGAGGATTTGGGGGAGACATTGCATTGTGTTAGCAACTACTCTCAAATGGTTTGGGAAATAAATTATTTTTATTGTCATTTCAATCTTTCTTTAATTTTCGAGATTGTTAAAAGAAGGCAAAAAAAAGAGGAGTAACCCTCCTTTTCCTGGCGACTGCCATAGTTAAAAGCTCAGTTTACAATGGTGGTCAGTTTTTCAGTCTATTTGTGCTAATTTCTGTTACTAACAACATAGCATCTTATTTTCTATTTGAGGTTTTTGGATTTTTCCGAATTATGCTTTTGCTTTTTATTCTATCAAATGTCTATGAATTTGATAAAGTCCTCGGTATTAACACAAAATCAGTAAGATTCATAAAAATAAAAATAAGTTCTTGGAGAAATTTATAAATTTCTACCTGCATTCAAATTGGAGTAAGTTGGCAAGAAATTTATAAGGGGAAAATACTATAAGGAGCACTCCCATTCAGAAACTCAAAATGGTTGCACGTGTTTATCTTGTAAGAGGTCTGTGATGAAACAGCAGGATGAAGGCTATATGTCCAAACTTAAATGCAATCTTTTAAATCGCCTTTCGTGTCAGGCCATGTAAGTACTGGGCAATTCAAGAAGTAAATTAGAACAATTCTTATTTTCAATAATTTCTTAGGTCAACCCTTAGAATAATGAAACACTTATCTTTAACTCCAAGAAATCTGGACAGTTATTAAAGCAAATGTGTTGTCCTACTGGCCTACACCTGGTTACAAACAGCAGTACGACTTCAGAAAACCCTGGACACTGAGTGGGCTTTCTAACTATAGCTTTTTCTTTCTATAAAGGTGTTTTACAAGAATGCTATCTTTTGTGAAAATGTGGCCTTTAGAAAGGGTACACTAAGGTCTGTGACTTATAGACCTAGAAAAGATTTGAAATATTTTCTTAGCCTGGGAATCCATATTTTAGAGGCATAGAAAGAGAAACCCAATGAAATTAAATATTTTGCCCACCATCAAATGGCAAACAAGTAATAACGACAACACTCAAGCCTCTGTCTTCTAAATCCATTGAATGCAGCATAAATAGATTTCAATAACTGCTGATTTTCATTGTCCTCAACACTACATTCCTTCTGTGCCTTATACCTCTTCTTTTAAGAGGGATGACAACATTATCTGCAAACTTTATCTATAACTATTTTTTTTTTAATTTTGCTGTTTTGTAAACTTTTTGTTTCTATGTTGAAAATGTGTAAGGACATTTACCTTCTTTCTTGAAACACCTTTGCCTGCATTTATCACATTTTATTGTTGAACTATCGTGTAGCAATAAGTACAAAAGCGCCTCTAGTAGAGGAGATAATATCAGAGGCAACAAGGTGTGTGTATGGGGGGGCGGGGTTAGAGTTGACGTACCTTAAGGGAGATGAGGAGAGAGGGAAGAGAATAGAAAGTTTATTTATTTGAAAAAATATGGCAAGTTAGAGAATTTTGGCTAAACTTAATACAATATAGCTTTCCTTAACTTAAATTCCGGGTTAACTTCCACTCTTTACATTGCCACAGACTAGGGAATAAACAAAGCAAAAAGATTTTTGGTACCACCATTTTGTGTTAATTTCATAAAGATTTCTACAAGACTTTTAAAAAATAAATTGCAAAACAAAAGTCTTGTCTTTAGCTTATTTTCCCTGCATGCTTGCACTTTAATAAGTTGATAAATGGCATTTAAACTCAATAGTTATGATTAATTCTGTCCCACAATTTTTAAAAGCACTGGGGATTGTGTGCGTGTGCATGTGCCCACCTTTACAACCAGTAAAATAAAGTTCTTGATCCAAAAATTATTATCACTTAGACTATTGAATAAAATCAGATATGATAGAGGGGCCAGCTGTTGGTAGGTTTAAAAGTCACCCTAGGTGATTAATTCATGCAGCAGTGTTGCACGTCTCTCTTTAGATGAAGCACTTAGAAGTAGAACCAAGCATGGATCTAATTTCATATCTGAGATGTGTTTTATTTAGAGTTCTTTGGCAAGTGCTTGCTCTGTGTGTTTTTATAGTCTTTGGTTGTGCTATAAAAATGTCAAAATTATGAATTAACAGATATGCAAAAGTGAAATCCTAGAAGATAGGATAAACATGAAGTCCTCTAATTATCACTCAAATAAGTTTGGTTGACACAGAACTGGGAATCAGATAAAGACATTAATAATTCATAATGCTGAAGTTAAAATCTTCTAGTTACAGTACAAAAGAAATCCTAATTTGTACCACAAGGTAATGAATTCAGTACTTTTCATTTGTTAAACATTTGCTTATTACCCTGCACCGTGCATATAAAACTGTTCCCAAATTTGGAGGGCAAACAGGAAAAACAGACACTCTCTACCCTCAAGTTGTTTATACTGCAGTCAGTGAAATTTCTCTACTTTGAGATCTTTTAATTCCTCAGCTCATTGTAACATCTTCTTCAGATGAATTGTTTTTTATTTGTTAAAACCAATGTTTAGCACTTGAAATAGTTTCTTCAATGTTCCTGATAGTGAAATAGAGTCATCATGGTAATTTCCAATACTAATTATAGAGTTGATAGGAGAAATGCTCAAGATTGATAGTAAAGTGATTTCAATAATCTACAAAATGTCTTGAGGTTTCCCAGATAACAACTTGTCTCCCAGACAAAAATGCACTTATTATTTATCTTCCAAGCTTATAAAAATTTTTGTACTTTAATCATATAGAGATTTTACAACATCTTTTCATTCATATTTTAAGATATTTTGTTCAGTAGATTATCTCATTTAGAAACTATTGATTTATATTTACATACTATGTAAATATTAGTATACATTTCTCAATGACTAGATTAGTGCTTTCTTAACTACTTAAATTTGTTTAATTCATATTGTTGTTCTTCAGCATTTCTTTTACTCACTGGAGCCTATCCTACTGACTTCAAAAAGCCTGAAAAATCTGAAAATCCCATTTAAAGTAACTGTATGGAAAATCTTTAAAATAACATATAATAATGGTAGAGAAGAAGTGTATTGAACATTGTGCTGAGATTATTCCATTAATAAAGAGATTAATCAATAATTCTAATATTCAGACATATAATCAAAATGAAAAACAATCATAATACTGAGCAATGACATTTTCAATAAAGGGAGATATTAAATATTGTATAGGAAACTAGAATCTGCAAAGCAGACAAGTTGGCAATGATTATACATATATTTAAAATATGTTGAAACAGTCATAGACAGTTTTTCTTTTTGGCTGAAAAGAGGCCTATTGAAGTGTTTAAGCACTACTTCAACTGGAAGAGATATTTAGACACTATACAGAAAACACGATTGCAGAAGAGCAGATATTAGCAGGTGTGTGAATGTGTATGTCTTTTTTGTGTGTGTGTGTGGTACGCGGGCTTCTCACTGCTGTGGCCTCTCCCGTTGCGGAGCACAGGCTCCGGATGCACAGGCTCAGCGGCCATGGCGCACGGACCCAGCCGCTCCGCGGCATGTGGCATCTTCCCAAACCGGGGCACGAACCCGTGTCCCTTGCATCGGCAGGCGGACTCTCAACCACTGCGCCACCAGGGAAGCCCGTGTATGTCTTTAATTAATGTATTTTCATTCATTCAAAACGGGAAGAATGCCAAATTTACTTTAAAGGTGGCATTGTGATATGTTAAAGTTCCATTCTTAGACTTTTGCTGCTGTTGCTGTTCCTTTAGTATTCACCAAAGAGTACCGTCCTGTCATTTATCCAAGTTAGAAATCTAGGAGCAATCCTAGGATTCTCATTATAGGGTCCACTCCCCTCATGCTCCCCCCTCAATAAGTAACACATTCTTAGCTCTCCTATATAGGAAAGCTCTCTCCAATGTACGCCTGCTCTGTCACTCTCCGGGTCCAGCATCTCTGCCTCAGCCTCCCATTGAAGTCACTTCTAGTTCATTCTGTGCAGGGCCATTTTTAAACCTTCCTCAGTCCTAGGCAATTGCCCTTTTAGAAGCTTTACCCTAAATGTTATCAAATGCATTAAAATGTGCCCAAGTCACATATCCAATATAATTTAGAGATAACTATATGAAAGCTGAGTAACATTGCTGTTGTAGTAATATTAGTTGAAAATATTAATTACACAAGTTTTGATCTCCATTTTGCAGATTTGTTTTCATATTCTGGAGCCCTTTTTTTCAGGTTCCAAACAATTTTCTAAGTCCTTCTCAAACTCCTAGTCCCTAGTGAGTGTGCTTTTACTGTCACAGGGTTGAACAGCCCAGACAGCAAGATGTCTGAAGATGAAGACCATCACAGGGATGAGTAAATCAGATACGTGGAAGTTGGAATGCAAAGTGTTTGTAGAAAAAAATATACAAATCAAGGAAGAAATTGCAGTGTCAATTAATATGATGTATATCAGATGATAGTATTAAAAAGCCAGGTGAAAATAAAATAACTTAATAATGTACCTATTTGTCTGATTGTTTACTAGTGATATACTGCTCAGTGTAAGGTGAGAACCACAGATATTATCTTCTGGAAAAAAACCCTTTAAGCCCTAACAGTTTCAGTTTATAAATTTCCTCTCTAATAAATGAGGAATAAAATAATTTACAATAAATTAATTATTTCCTCTTCTGAAGGTACCAATACCACAAATTCAGTCAGAAGATGGATCAAGTTTTTCATACATTTCTCTCATTTCACATTTTTTAAATAAATGAGACTATATTTTGTCTAATGACTACCAGAACAACTATCTGGAAACTGTGACTTCATTATATGTGAGAGAGTATTTTAGGAGATACAGACGTATATTTAGATGGAGATATAAATACATAGCATATATACACAATATTTAATCAGACACAGGAAATGTCGGATAGCTCCAGAGTGGTACACCCTATGTTCTGAGCTGCTCCGAAATGCAGTTCCTTTTTTTTTTTTTTAACATCTTTATTGGAGTATACTTGCTTTACAGTGGTGTGTTAGTTTCTGCTTTATAACAAAGTGAATCAGTTATACATATACACATGTTCCCATATCACTTCCCTCTTGCGTCTCCCTCCCTCCCACCCTCCCTATCCCACCCCTCTAGGCGGTCACAAAGCACCCAGCTGATCTCCCTGTGCTATGTGGCTGCTTCCCACTAGCTATCTGTTCTAATGGGAGTTCTCTGGGCACAAAGGGCACTATTTTCTGTAATGAGATTAGAAGAAAGGATTTGCTAATAATTGCTTCTATAGCAACTAAAAATCTTGGAATCCCACCTTTCAGCATTTTGAAAATCTTAAAGGGGATGTTGTCAGTAACAAAAAAATTGAAGACTGATTATGTATTTAAATTAATGATTCTTTAAATTCATCTTTTAAATTGATTCATGCTTCTCAGAAAATAAAATATGCTAATCCGTATATCCTTTTTCCACTGCGTAGGGCAACTATATCTAAAAACAAAAATACTATCATTTTACTTTCCTTTACTATATTCCTCCACAACTTGTGTTGTACTTTCATATTTTCTTTTCATTCTGCTAGTGAGATATATATCCATATATGTATGTATACATATATGTATATATACACATAATATTTAGATTTTAGATATTTGCATTATGCAGGGCAATCCATAAAATGGATAGATGCTTAATTTTAATACCATTGAATACAATTTTCATAATTTTATACTTTAATTATTTTTGGAAGCACAAACCAGAAAGGGTAAAGCAACCTTGAAATGGAAAAAGATGACCAAGCTGGCATTTTGCATTTCAGACTTTATATTTGGACTACTCAGTGGGACAGATTATAATAACAAACTTTTGCTTTTGCAGGGAGGTCAGTCTTTGCTTCTGCATTGCCTCATCTCTTTTAATCCCATGCAGTTTATTTTTCATCTCAGAAACTATATTTTTCATCTCTAGGAACTCAATTTGGGTTATTTTTATATCCTCTGTATGTCTATTTAAGATGTTGACGCTTTCCTTTAAACTTTTTGAACCTATGAAAATTAGTTATAATAACTGTTTGAATGTCTTTGTTTACTGATTGTACCATTTTTCAGTCTGTTTTCATTAATTAATTTTTCTCCTTGTTATGGGTTATATTTTCCTTCGTCTTTGCATCCCTAGTAATTCTAGATTGCATGTCAGATATTGTGAATTTTACTTTACTGGTTGCAGGGCGTATTTGTATTTTTTTAAATATTTGTAACTTTGCTCAAAGAGGCAGTTAAGAAATAGTTTGATCATTTTGAGGCTTCCTTGTAAGCCTTATTAGGCTGCAAGTGAAACAATTTAGTCTAGGGCTAATTTGGTCCCACTACTAAGCCTATACCCATTGAATACTCTGTGTACTGAATACTCTAGTTGATGCTGCATGTATTAAATTATATCAAAACATATTTGTATAATCTTAAAGCAATAAATGCAACACATAAAAATATAAAAAATTTTAAAAATTAACTTTCATTAAATAAAACAAAAATGTTTTCTTCTAGTAATTGTAGTATTTTAACATATTTAAATACTGCATCCCTATGAAATTCATTTTGTTAATAAATATGAAAAGAGAATCCACCTTTATTTTTCACAGGTGACCAGGGACTTGTTCAAACACCAACATTTAACTGTATTACACAAAACATTATGCCACTGGTTTTTATGGGTTATCATTATAATTAACAGCTTTATACAACCGTTGTCTTGTGCTGTTTGTTGTTCAATGTCTAAAAGTATTGTTTAATATATATATATTTTTTTTACTTTTAGCAGTTTAAGCCAGGAGAGTAAATCCAGTTCCTGTTACTCCATCCTGTCCAGAAGCACAGGTCTTAAGTGAAATTTAATACCAAAGGAACAGTTCCAAATTTTACAACGGATCTATCACTGGTTGTTAGCATATCTTCCCACACCCAAGACACCAAGATACCTTCTACTCACTGTTAAAGTTTATGATGAGCAAAACTTCCACCACTGTGCTTCCTTAGCATGTGAGTATATTTTTAACTTACTGGTTATATATATTCTCTAATTATCCATTATTTTGTCCTTCTTTTTGATTAGATATTGATATCCACATTTTTTTTCTAATAGCTCACAGAAATTTCTCTCATTAACAACACCAATAGAAATAACAATAAAAATCGCCTTGGGGGACCAAATTTATATCACATTATCAAGTTTTTATTTTGCTCCCATAAAACTTCTGCAAAATACAACCACTGTCTATCATCAGTATCATTAGAACAAAACCAAGTCATTCTAATCTCAAAAGCACAATATTTTATTTAACTTAATAAATTTCACATTATAAAAATTTTCTCATAGCATCATCCTTAATTCCTCAGTATTCACTAATACTGGGGGATTTTTCTTTCAGTTATTTGAGACTAAGGATGATTTTATTCATCTCTACAACCTGGTATATATATATGTACAATGTTTGTCAAAAGGTGGATATTCAAAAACATTCTTGACTAAATTATGGTAATTCATGTGATCAGTTCTGCAGTTCTTAAAACTTTAAATTACTTGTTAATTCTAAGAGAAAGTCAGATAATTTTTAGAAGGATTTCCAAACCATGCTAAAGTGTCAGCCTTCATTTCCTTGTGTGAGGGAAACAGGAGAGAAATAGATGGTTTTAAAGTTCTCCAAGCTTCTGTGTCCTTTATACATCCACAATTTTAATCCTTATCATTTTCAAGATTTGCTAAATTATTTGAGGTGATCCATTCTCTTATTAAAGTTACATATTTTATGTCACATACTGAGCATATGAACAAATAACTTACTGATAAATGACAATGCCCATAACATCAGGTTAATCTGATTTCCATGAAATGAGCTATAACTTCAAGAATATTAATTCATCTAATAAGGGTGATGATTTACATAATGTTGCCTAAAATATTTCTCTTGATTATTTAAGAGAGTTTTCCTAGGGGAAAATAGCTGGGAAGTCTATAGAAAAAAAAAATGACAACCATGATTAATTTAATTCCAGTCTAAAGGACTCCATATATAATGTATTTGAGAAAACCAAGTCACTATTATAGATTCAGATAAATGGTTGTATATATGAGATATTTTTAATGTAACCCAAATTATAAGAAATAGTTTTTTGGTATAGAAGCAACCACTCTTTTACCTAAAGGAAAATATAAAATCTGAGTTCATTGAAAATTTGCCTCATTGCCCTCTGTTAGTTTGTGCCTGCCCCATCCTTAGGGGCCCAGTTAAGGACTATTCTATCATCCATACATCAGAAGAGAATGTCTGTGTTCTATGTTGATAGTCAGTCTAAACAAATATTTATACAGTTGAGATCAGAGATATAAAATGTCAGTTCCAAATCCACCCATGATGGCACATATACCAGACAGATGACAAAGGTTATAAAGGCCTGTGAAATACTTGAATCATATTTTGCAACCCTTGAAAGAATTCAAGTTGGAGATTAGCAGAAACCAGGCTCAGTTCTGTCCATAATCCCCTTTATCTGTCTTCTAGCCAACAATATGAAAACCTGAAGCCAAGCTGACAAATAGAGTGTGAAGGGCCTTCTACTGCATTTAAGAAAAAACTGAGACTTGCTATAGGTAGAAATTATTTTTCTATTACTATTATTGTTGATGTTGTTGTTATTCATAGAAATAATGAAAAAAACCCCTAAATAACATTATTCTGCTGGATTCTTTACTATATGCAACACAATAAATTAACTCGCTTCATATTACACTGGGCATATAACATGAAAACATGTGCAGAGAACAGAAATCAGTATCTGTACAGACAAATGCCCCTGTGATAGAGAAATCTATGATTTTAAGTCCAGACAATTAGATCTATTAAGGTGTAAGAGTGTTTCAGTACAGTCCTGCTAAAAGTAAACCTTAAAAGTAAATCGAAAAAAAAAAAGGAAAACTGATGCCAGTTAGATACAAAATATAAGATTATGCTATGTATATGGGACAGGATAGAACTCTGAATGCACTCACATGTAGGGAAAGCAATATTAGTGACAAATCAACTAATGTCCTTATTGAGCATAGACGTTCCAAGAAGGGTGAAGAGTACTGTATATTAGATGTAAGACTCATAATATTCAAGTTAGTTGTAAAAGAAACAAGGTAAATGCTTTCAGTCAATAGGATAGGCTGAACTGATATTGAGAATCCTTTCTTGCAATCTGAACACACAGTTTGTTATACTTGTGTTTTCTTTTATATGTTGCTTTTACATGTAGCAACACATAAAAAGAAAATGAACAAGCTTACAAAAAATGGGGGGGGGATCCCCAGTCTCAGGATTTAAGGAGAAAAAACAAATTCAACATTAGAATAGTGAGGAGGAGTTGAAACCAAGAAATTCAAGGGGGCCCTGGAAATAATAAGCCTTGTTTTTGAGGGCTGGCTTTAAATATCTGTCGTCTTATCAGAAAACAGGTAGATGCTGTTGTCTTATCAGAAAACAGGTAGATGCTGGAAAACAATAGAATAATATCTTCAAAGTACTGAGCACATATAGCTGTCCAAATTAAAATTCTACACCTCATTTTAAAAAACTACTCAAGAACAAGAAGTAAAGAAATTTTCATTCATAGACAAAGAGGAATTACCACCCACAAACTGGAACAACAACAACAACAAAATGACTAAAGCAGTAGCAGCAGCTATTGGAATTGTCTGAAGGCATTAAAAAATATTCTGATGCCTGAAGCCAATACTTGGAGATTTTTTTTTTTTAACCAGTGATCTAGGCGGTGTTTCAATAATGGGAGCTTTAAAAAGTTCTCACATAATTCTCATGTGTTTTAGGCAAGATTGGAGACCATTGTACAAAGAATGTTCTTCAGTAAGAAAGAAAATAAGCATAAAAAGAAGTAGGAAGGTGCACTGAACAGTGACCAGCAAAGAAATTTGTAATGTTGGAATGAATCTGAATAACGGTTGAGTGTAAAAAATAATAGCCAATGGGGGTATGTACAAAGTAAAACTAAAACACTAGATAATATACTGAAATACTGGAGATCAGATTTAAAATTTGAGGGGTCCATGAACCGCTTAGGAGGAAGATGAGATAATTAGTTTTAGACTTTTTCAAGTTAGAAATATATGTCAAATTTTTCAGAAAACACTAAAAATGAAGACTTCATATATGATTCATAAAAAGGTAGACCATAAAAAGAGAATGAAAAATGTGTTTAAACGAAGTTAGTACCGGGAGGGATGAAACATGGAAAAATAAAGGAGAAATAGATCAATAATCACAATACATTTGATCACAGAGACAATAAAAATAAATTTAAAAATTCCAGTTTGGGCTTCCCTGGTGGCGCAGTGGTTGAGAGTCTCCCTGCCAATGCAGGGGACACGGGTTCGTGCCCCGGTCCGGGAGGATCCCACATGCTGCGGAGCGGCTGGGCCCGTGAGCCATGGCCGCTGAGCCTGCGCGTCCGGAGCCTGTGCTCCACAACGGGAGAGGCCACAACGGTGAGAGGCCCGTGTACTGCAAAAACACACAAAAAACAAAAACAAACAAACAAAAAAAAATTCCAGTTTATGCTGCTTACAAAAGACATATATAAACTATTTTTAAGATGCAATGCAATACTTCACTCGAAATAATTAATTATATACATGATAAATGATTTTTAAGATTACATATTTGGCATGATGACATGTCTACAAATTTTTAAAACTCAAAGCAATCATGTGTTTTTCATGGATTCATTTGCATATAGTAAAAAGTTCAAGCATGGATTCAAAGTATTTATATTCAATTCATGATACCAGTTATCTAAGAAGAGGAAAAATGGGACTGAAATGAGAATAGAGAGGAGAGAAAAGAAATGTGTGTGTATCTGTGTGTTTGTGTGTGTGTGTGTGAACACACGTACAACAAATGTGTGCTTCTTTCACAGCATGATTCACTGTATTCCATCACAATATTAAGAAGATTTCACACAATATGGGCATCTCTGCAGAAATTAAAATTGTCCCATGCTTATGTGTATTGGGCAATGAGCTCACCTTACTATTTCCATCCATTCTTCAATTAAAATCTAGAAATGTGAATGGGCTGGTAGAATTTAGTTAGTGAGCCAATTATCTTTATAGAACATGCTAGTTATGCACAGCTTTTCCTTGGCTTAACTATGTTTTAAAATAGCAGGCATTCATTTTACGTCTTTAATTGATGGCTATCACACACAATTAGTTTGAAATTTCTTATCAATATGCTTGAAATATACTTGGTTGAATCATTGGAGTAATCTTTTTTGAACTTACCCAAAAGTATGTGTTTAGCCTTCCTAAACACAGTGGCACATTTCCAAGTACAAAGTAGTTGCATTAGAATTATTCCTAATATGAAGACATTCAATATTTGTGGCAACAAATTTTCTCTTGAAAACTTAGCTTCCAGATGGAAGAAAAATAAGGGTAGAAATGTATTTAAAGGCAAATTTGAAGATGAGAAATCAAAATTCACATTCCATAGTGAAAGAAAAAGGGTTAGTAATTACAGAGAGAAAGGCAAATACAATGCAAAAATTATTGGAACATATTTTGCTCAATTACAAACAAACTTACATGGTAAGTTGTAGCTTCCATTATTGCACCAATTTGTAGCATATTTTAATATTTTCATTTTGAAAGGAAAATTTTAAAAAGTCATCTATTGTTTTTTTAGAAAGTATCTAGAGTGGTTGAAGTGAAATAACTTTCAGAAAATGTGTTAAAATGGGGCTACAAAAGACTTAGGAGGACATAAGCTTGGTTCTTATTATGGACAGTTTGCAGATCAGCCATGGGGATACACATTATTTCCAATTTAAAATGAATGATGATTCTATACACATATATATGCATCTTATCATATTGATTATAAACCAAGTAAAATCTCATGAAATCTAAGTATGTTTGAAAAACTTAAACCTATTTTTATGTTTTTCCAAACACTAGAAAATGAAAGCAATTTCTGTTGTTTGTCATTTTCTTTTGGACTCTCTTGGCTTCCTGAAAATGATTATGTCAAGATATTGGAGAAATATTCATAGGAAGCAACAGAGGCCATGAGAATAGAGACCTACACTGCTTCCTCATTAGAAAAAATCAAATAAAAATTCCTGTCTATCCATTTCAAATTACACTCAGGGATGCTTATAATATAGAATTTGAAAGTTGAATACATACTAGTTGTCAAGTAGTCAGCCCCGTTGATTATTCATGCATTCCCTCCTAAGTATGTTGTTCTTAGAATTCAGAGGGGTCCTTTAATCACACCCCCCATCTTGACCACTCACATCTCCAGATTTTCCTACTTCACGGCATATTGGTGTTTAACTTATTAAACAAATATTTGTTGAACAATTACTATGCATGCTAAGCAAAGGGGATCAAAGATGAATGAATATTCATTTGTCTTTAAGGAGACACAGTCTACTGGAGAGAGGCAGAACTGTGAACAGATGACTGCATAAAGAGGCAAAGTCAAGTCTTATTTATTCAGAGGAAGAAGTCCCCGTGATCAAGCAACAAGTAAAATCATTTCAGTGTGCAAGACGTGGATTTGTGATTGAAAATGCACAAGCATATTTATTATCCATCATAGATGATCACCTATTATAATCAGGGAGATTTCTTAATGGCACAGCATCTAGAGGAGGACGTCATGCATGAACCTGTCATATTCAGAAAGTAAGGAAGTGGCACAGTGGGAACAGTTCAGGAAAGTAAATAAACATGACAGTAGGTTTTAAATCTACTTTACCTGTTCTGACTATTATTAATCTATTTGGGCAAGTGGTAGTTTTCATTGATGTTAGCATTTTTTCATCCACGACTTGAAATCAGACATTAAATATTAATATTATAAAAATATTACAAATGGAATTCATTCACAAATTTATAAAAATAGATCAGCACCAGAGACCTACTTATTGGAAACAAAGTAGGTAGAACAATGAAACTCATTTATAGTTCCTCCTCAACCAAAGTGGACAGAAGTTTTATATGTAGAGGTCAATCCTGGGCCAGAGGCTATTTAATATTTTCATCAAGTCTAGGATGATAGAAAAGCATGTGGATTTAGTCATTTACAGTTCTCTTTAGTTGATAAGACTGATTAATACTTTGTCAAGATCAAAATTCAACATGACCGTAATATGACCTTGACAAATTGGAGAAGTGGTTTAAAACAATGCAATTTAATAAGTCTAAGGGTCAGGTATGGGCTTTAGAGGGACTGGGAAGGAAATGGAAATTATAATAATGTAGGTGATACCATGCCAGTGAGAATGCATTTGTGTGTGTAATATAATATGTAACAAATAATATTGAGTATGACTTGAGTCAAGAATATAGCAATAGCTTTTATTTTTTTTCTCTCTCTCACCATGGCATAGTGCTTACTCACTCACAAATATTTCTAATACATTTCCTCAAAATTTCATCATTAAATCCTGTATCCCTGCTGATAAAAGTAATTCTAAGATATATAAATGAAGAGAAGCGTATAAAGGTACAAATAAGTGGGTGAATATTCATGAAATTACTTTGTATTGTGCTTTACAAATACGATTTATGCATTTATCTTGTTACTAACACATTCATTCATTCATTCATTCAGCAATCATTACATATTTATAGAACTTCTACTAGGTCCCAGGCACTGCATTAGGTGCTGGTAATACAAGGTGTGGAAAAGCAAGCATTGTCCATATTTCTTAGAGCCTGCAGTCTAAAGAAGAATTACTAATTATAGTAAATATAGACAGGGTACTGTGAGCCATGGAACAGGGAGCCTTTCTCACCTGGAAGGATGAGGAAAGGCATCCCTTGTGAAATGTCTTCTTAACTGAAGTATGACGTAGGTAGCCTAAGGGGACAAGGGAGTAAAGGAGTAAGTATTTCTTGCAAAGGGGAAAGCAAGTGTTAAGAATTTGAGCTTCAAAAAGGGAATGCTTCACGTTGATATTACAGTCTCAACAAATACAATTAAATTTCTGGTTGTTAATACATTGCATAAAAGTGGAGGAGTGGATTTCTGCCCAAATTAGGGCATACAGTTAGGATTAGAAATGTGCTCTGTGATATCAGTGACTTTAACATTGCAGTGAGACTGGGAGAAAAAAACGTACAAAGAGGCTATCCTCTGGACCCAATGGCACTGATGTACATCAAGGCTTTTGCTGAAGTAGAAAACCTGCTATTGATATTGAGATGCTCTTGAATGAAACAATGACTTCAAATAAGAGTTCCAAACTGAAACTCAGAAAGACCACCAATCTGACATGACTTAAATTTGAACTGCTTCTCAGATAGGCAATTTATACTTTGGGGTAAATGGAAACTGGGCTTGGTTTCACTCATGATATCAATGACATTTTGCTATTAAATTTGGTTTAATACTTTCATTTTACAAATCCCTAACTTCAGAAACTCTCTAAGGGAAAGTAAGGGGAAAAGGATAGGACTAACTTGTTTAGTTACATTACCTTGAATTTTACATTTAAATTGAGCTGCGCTATCTCCACCAATGCTTGACTAGAAGCCTGCACAGTGAGTAGTTGTAATGGAGGAGATTGGCTGATTTTAATGGCCACATCTGATGGATCTCAAAGAAATTCAGGTAAAACAACTCTCTGCATAGTTCATAGTCAATTATTTATACTTACAGAAAAATGCCAAAGCCTAGAAAACTTTAAATGGTGGATAATCGGCAACATTCACATTTTTCCTTGAGGTTTTCAGGATCGTACAAACACATTTAGGCTTTGAAAGACACGTTTTGGAACTTTACTGGAGGTATTCTAAGAAATACCTTCATGTTAAAACAATCTCCAAATATTTTAGGAATAACTAGTATCTCTCCGTAAATAATTCATGCCTTAATTAATTATTATGATTGTTAGAAATTAATACTGAAGTATTTCAGAAAAAGATGACATATTAAGAATGTGACACTGCTTCCATGTCATATAAGAGCATGAGGATATCTCTATTATGAAACTTACTGCATTTTGCTACAACATTTTTGTCTATCTTCTCTTCCAGATTACAAGCTTCTTAAAAAATAGACTGTGCACAGATCTAACCTTCTGGCCTACATTTGCAGCACTGGAGACTACTATTGAAATATTAATTCAAAGGATATTTTAGAAAACATTATAGACAGAACTCTACCATAAAAGAGCATATATAAATATAGCATATTTTCTGATGTTATTGAATCATCTTAAATATTGGTTAATGCAAATTTCAATCTCTAAGGCACTTCTACAGCATACCTGAAAAATGATCGTCATCTTGTACTTGAATGTCCTCACTGAGAAAGAAATTGCCAACTCAGAATCAGTTTGTTTCATTTTTAGGAAGCTCGAATTGTTAGAAAACTCACTCTTAAAATAAGTTAAAATCTCTCTTCCTCAACTTCTATGCATTTTCTTGGTTTTTAAATTAGGGGCAACTTGATCTTTTTTTGATTTGACAGCTCTAACCATAGCTAAAGCTGGCGTTCAGGTCCTTTGCCCACTTACCTACTCTTCATAATGATTTTATTAAAAGAAATATATTGTGGTATAATATAAAAAACATACTAACTTGAATGTCCACTTTAATGAATTTTGACAAATGTAAATATTTTGTAACTCTGTTTCCATCAAGGTAGACAATTTTCCTATTACCCCCCTTTGCAGTTTTCCCTTTCCTCTTTGCAGTCACTCTCTACTCCATATTTGATACAGGCAACTGCTGATATGTTTTCTGTCGCCATAGATTCATTTTTCCTTTTCTAGAAAGTCATATAAACAGAAACATAAAGTACATACTCTTGTGTGTCTAGCTTTTTTCTCAGCATAGTGTTTCTGAGATTCATCCTTGTTGCATTCCTCATAATTCTATCCTTCTACTGCTGTATGATATGACATTGTATGGATAGACCACAACTGGTTCACCCATATAAATCTTGTTGGAGATTTTCTGATGATGGCCATTCTGACCGGTGTGAGGTGATACCTCAATGTAGTTTTGATTTGCATTTCTCTAATGATTAGTGATGTTGAGCATCCTTTCATGTGTTTGCTGGCAATCTGTATATCTTCTTTGGAGAAATGTCCATTTAGGTCTTTTGCCCATTTTTACATTGGGTTGTTTGTTTCTTTGATATTGAGCTGCATGAGCTGCTTCTAAATTTGGGAGATAAATCCTTTGTCAGTTGCTTCATTTGCAAATATTTTCTCCCATTCTGAGGGTTGTCTTTTCGTCTTGTTTATGGTTTCCTTTGCTGTGCAAAAGCTTTTAAGTTTCATTAGGTCGCATTTGTTTATTTTTGTTTTTATTTCTCTAGGAGGTGGGTCCAAAAGGATCTTGCTGTGATTTATGTCATAGAGTGTTCTGCATATGTTTTCCTCTAGGAGTTTGATAGTGTCTGGCTTTACATTTAGGACTTTAATCCATTTTGAGTTTATTTTTGTGTATGGTGTCAGGGAGTGTTCTAATTTCATACTTTTACATGTACCTGTCCAGTTTTCCCAGCACCACTTATTGAAGAGGCTGTCTTTTCTCCACTGTATATTCTTGCCTCCTTTATCAAAGATAAAGTGACCATATGTGTGTGGGGTTATCTCTGGGCTTTCTATCCTGTTCCATTGATCTATATTTCTGTTTTTGTGCCAGTACCATATAAATGCTGGAGAGGGTGTGGAGAAAAGGGAACCCTATTGCACTGTTGGTGGGGATGTAAATTGATACAGCCACCATGGAGAACTGTATGGAGGTTCCTTGAAAAACTAAAAATAGAACTACCATACGACCCCGCAATCCCAGTACTGGGCCTATACCCTGAGAAAACCATAATTCAAAAAGAGTCATGTACCAAAATGTTCACTGCAGCTCTATTTACAATGGCCAGGACATGGAAGCAACGTAAGTGTACATCATCAGATGAATGGATAAAGAAGATGTGGCACATATATACAATGGAATATTACTCAGCCATAAAAAGAAACAAAATTGATGTATTTGTAGTGAGGTGGATGGACCTAGAGTCTGTCATACAGAGTGAAGTAAGTCAGAAAGAGAAAAACAAATACCGTATGCTAACACATATATATGGAATCTAAGAAAAAAAAAAAAAAAGGTCATGAAGAACCTAGAGGTAAGACGGGAATAAAGACACAGACCTACTAGAGAATGGACTTGAGGATATGGGGAGGGGGAAGGGTAAGCTGTGACAAAGTGAGAGAGTGACATGGACATATATACACTACCAAACGTTAAATAGATAGCTAGTGGGAAGCAGCCGCATAGCACAGGAAAATCAGCTCGGTGCTTTGTGACCACCAAGAGGGGTGGGATAGGGAGGGTGGGAGGGAGGGAGACGCAAGAGGGATGAGATTTGGGAACATATGTATATGTATAATTGATTCACTTTGTTATAAAGCAGAAACTAACACACCACTGTAAAGCAATTATACTCCAATAAAGATGTTTAAAAAAAAATCTTGGATATTTTGGTCATATCCAGTTTTACCTATTATGAATAATGGTGTTACACATTTTTGTGAACAAATTTGTGTGACCTAAGACTTCATATCTCTTGGATAAGTATGAACTATTAGGTAATTGCTTGGTCATATGTAAATGTATATTTAACTTTAAAGCTTTCATGCTACAAGCCCATTAACAATGTATTCATGTTTCTCTAGGTCCACACCAAAACTTGATATTAACAGTTTTTTAAATTTTAGACATTATAGTGGTATGTAGTGGTATCTCATCATAATTATAATTTGTACGTCTTTGATGGAGCAATCTCTAATATATATAAATAATATATAGTTAATATATATGTTGTATACAATATATGTAAATATTTTAATTAATTTTTTTGGAGTATAGTTGATTTACAATGTTGTGTTAGTTTCTGCTGTACAGCAAAGTGAGTCTGTTATACATATATCCACTCTTTTTTAGTTTCTATTCCCATATAGGTCATTACAGAGTACTGAATAGAGTTCCCTGTGCTATACAGTAGGTTCTTATTAGTTACCTATTTTATATGTAATAGTGTGTGTATATATATATAAAATGTAATTAGGCACTTAAAAATAAAAGGAAGACATGCAAATAGCCAATAGGCATATATTCATGGATACATATATTTTACATTTATATATATAAAACATATCCATAAATATATTTTTGCCATTTTCTCCCATTGGATTGTCTTTTTATTTTTGAAGTGTAAAAATTCTTTAATCTGTATATGAGTTCTTTGCCAGATATTGATATTGCAAACCTTTTCCAAGTTTGATCTTTCCTGTTGATTTTCTTAATTTTGATTTTTATTCAGCAGAAGTTTCCCTTTCCTCTGTGGCTGTCACTGCCTTGTCAGGGTTGGGTTCTGATCCCTAGTCGTTGGAGCAGAGGCCCTCAGGTCTGTTTCTTAGCTGTGTTTCTGATCTGCGGTGTGAGGTAGGGAGGACTGGAGCACCCCCACTGGGATAGAAGCCATTGAGTATTCCTCCTCTGGAGGTGTTCACCTGTGGGTATACACTGTTTTGTCTCCTTTCCGTCCATTGTGTAGGCTTACAAAGTACACTGCTGTTGGTACTGCTCTCAGTCCCACCTTAACCGTGGTTATGGCGGCAACTGGCCCTGGTGACTCAGGCATCATTTTCACCAGGCCACTGGCTCAGATCCACTGAGGTCAGGTCCCAGGACTGCAGTAATTATGTACCTGGACCCACTATGTGAGATACGGAGGCAGCTCAGACTCTGGCCTGGCCAAACCCCAGCATGTATGTGCCCACAAAACCCACAGCTGCTAAAGCCAGACCTGTCTCAGCTGCAGGAGCACTTGTCCATTGGGATGTTCCCAGGTGCTGAATTTAGGAAGCCATCAGAGGAAGTGTAATGCCATGATTTGCACAGCCATGAGGAGAGATTTCAGCTCTTCTTCCTTAGTTGCATGTTCCCTGGAACTCAGCTGTGGCTTCAGCCCCATCTCTGCATGTGGGCCACCCACTGGCGTCTGCTCCCAAGGCTGCTGGAGCACACGAGCTTGTCAGGCAGGAGGATGTAGAAGCGGCAATCAGGGCAGGCAGGCTGCCCAGGTGAGAGGGTGCTGGGTGGCTATGGGATGTACGAGCCTGTCAGGCAGGAGGGAGTCAAGGTGGCAAGCTGGGCAAATGGGCCACCCAAGCAGGAGAGTGCTGAGGTGATGATGGCTGGGGGCCTGTGAGCCACTCTGGCAGGAGCCCTTCCTAGTGCCTGTGGAGGCAGGGGCCAGTGCGTGAGGAGAGAGGCTGCAATGGGGGCCCCGCCCTTTGTGCATCACGCAGCAGTGGCACTTTGCTTCTCTGCTGGTCTGGGCTTCCTCCAGGAGCATTCCTTGTTGTGGAGCTCCTCACTCCTATCCCCTTGAGCTGTCTCCTCACAGCCAACATCATTCCCCTTCCTGGGTCTGCTCTTCAAACCCCACATTCCAATACTCAGCCCCCGTGTGCACCAGTTGTCCCCAGTGGCCGGGGCATGCAGAGCTGTGGCCAGACCACTTGTGTAGGCCTCACTCTCTCCTGCCTGCCACAGACTGGTTGCTGCACTGTTCTCTGAGCCACCAAATTTCTCCTTCTGCCCCAGCTTCTCTCCCCGCTGCTTCCCCAGATGCGGGGAACCTCTTCTCACCTTCAGCTCCGCTCCCCCGCCCAGGGTCACAGGTCACCTCCCACTTCATCTGCTCTTCCTTTTCCCTTCTTCTTTCTTTCATCCTACCTGCTTACGTGGGGATCTTTCTTGTCCTTTTAGGTGCCTGAGGTCCTCTGCTAGTGTTTATCAGGTGCTCTGGGAGAATTGTTCCATTTGTAGATGTATTCTTGATGCATTTGTGGGGAGATATGAACTCCACATCTTCCTACTCCTCCATCTTCTTGACTGACTAATCAGCAGTTTGAGTTTTAAAAGGCCACTTTTTCCCCTTTGTTAACCTTGGTTTCAGGTTCTACCTAATTTAGCTAATTAGGCTCAGTCTCAGGTCATTGTGGTCTGTATTTACATTTCTGATTTGTACCGATTTGCGAGACAAAGACAGTTGCTTTTAATTCCCCAAAGAACTGGCCTGTCACCTAAATAATATTAAAAGATTGATTTGCCCAACTACGTTTTCTTTAACTTGCTTTTCTGTATCAGTGAGAAGATTTCCAACTAGACTGAAATTTCAGAATTCTATAGTCTAGAACTTTATGGTTTAATTGATCATACCTTCTAAACTTGCATAAGGCATTCAACAAAGACCCTCTTTCTGAGTGCACAGGTTAGACCCAGAGTAAAGTCTCCATTATTTATTTTTATTATCCCTTAAATATTAGCTGTCAGTTCTTACTTTATATTGTATAGGCTCAGGTAATCCCACTGGTTTCCTTTAGTATGTTTAATTAATATTTCCTTCATATGCCGTCTTATAATATCAGGCAGGGGAAGAATTCCCCAGTGAAACATGTCTATCCCACACAATATAATTAGGCAAAAGAGAGATAATTATCTTACACAATGCCCATTTAAACATACCAATTTTTATAAAGACTCTGGGGTCCCCAGAGAGTGGTTGAACCAAGGGACTCAGGCACTTTTGTCAGTCTTTTAACTTGATTAATTGGTCTAACTTTTGCCCCAAGTAATTGTTGGTCAGGTATCTCAGTGTAATTTTACGTGTATAAAATTTACATGTAATAAAATATACGTACTTTAAACTGGGGTAAATAGGGCAGACTTGTTTGGGTCTGGCCCTTTAATGTTGATGACAAGTAGGAGATCCCTTTGGCCCATCCAATCTTAGGTAGTATTGTATCCAATCTTTGATTTATCTCATTAATGTCTGTTTTATTTATCCCACTTTAAAATAACCATCTAAAGATTTCTTATTCATTTAGGAGAAGTCCCTTTAAAATTTCCACCTTGTTGGGAAAAAGTTTTTAGACTTTTCCTTCAGTTTTTTTCCCTGTTACTTAACCTAATTAACAATAATTATTCTAATGTTTTTATTAGCATCTGTAAGACCCATTTAGGGGAAGCAGAGACCACAAATAAGGTTTCCCAAACCAATTTTTTGGGTTTGTTTGAAACTAAAGGAGTTTTTAGGTTAACCATTATATGACTAATTTCCAGCATTTCTGCCCCCCCATAGGAGACAATGAAACAGCTGTTTATAATGAGAGCTCTCTAAAAATTTACCAATTTAGAAGTTTCTCCAATTTGAAGGATCCATCATCTGGCCATAAATGAGGTATACCTTAATAGTGACTCAAACCAATAAGACGCAAGAGGCTTCCCCACAAAAGAGTGTAAAGGATGCTGTCTAAATAAGATGCAGAAAGTTTACTCCCAAAAGTAGTTTAAGAAAGTAATGGTCTTTGTTGTACAGGCTGACACAATGAAAGTTAAGATGGCAAAAAGCCCCTGAGAGTTGTACAGTCAGACAAAAGACTGCTCAGAATCCCAGTCTATTTGACTGGCTGCCAAATGTACACCATATAAGTACTTTTGGATGGTAGTGACCAAGTTCTCAAAACACACACACACACACACACACACACACACACAGAGAAGAATACCAGAACACTTACATTTCAAAGACACAGGAAGAGAAATGCAAGTTTCCCCTAGAAAGCCTTTTGTTTTTTTGAAGTCAGAATTCTGAAAAGATGTTTTTATCGAGCCAGCTTTTTCTAACTTAACTGCATATGCAATAAAAGAGTCCTATCTTAGTCATTTTTAGGGCAAGATTTTCTTTAAGTCCCAAGTAAGTAAGCACTTGTAAATGTAAAATTTGTATGGACATAAAGCTGGCCAGGATATCCGTTGGAGGCTGGAAATCTGTTGTTCCCTTTTCTTTTGTATTGAAAGCTAAGTTCCCCATTCTGAGTTCAATTTGTGAAGATCACTTTTATTTTGACAAACTCTATTAAAGTAGCCAGTTCAAGGAAGACAGGTTAGTCTTCCACCTAATTACCCAGTCCAACTTTTACTCAGTGTCTTTCACCTGAGCAAAGTCTCCCCAGTCTTTCAGCTGAGGATAAACCACAGTGTCTACACTGAGCAAGATCTTCCCAGTGTCTTTTAAGTGAGGCTAACCCACTTGAGCAGAAGTCTTCCCAGTGTTTTTCTACTGAGGATAAGTTCTCAGTGTTTAAACTGAGTAAAAATCTTCCCAGTGTCTTTCACTGAGGATGACCCAAGTACTTCTTCTTGAAACCAAGTTTCAAGGATAACTTACTACTCAAGAGAAGAGTTGAACACCACTGAATAAAACTTAGGATCATCAACCAAAACTGGAGATCCAAGAACCAGGAGATACTCACCCAAATTCGCCTGGACTCTCTGAGAAAGCGGACAGGCCCAAGAAGCCTCTGCTGGTGCCAGGACTCTGGATCCTCATAGAGTTCAGGCAAAGAAGAAAAGTCTGCTCTGGGCCCCTTCATTGGTTGCCAAGACTGCTGACTGAAAACTATGCACAACCCAAAAGGAGAATTATGTTTTATTTGGCAGATTTTCTGAGGACTTAAGCCCAGAACACAGCCTGTCAGATCACTCTGAGGAACTGCTCAGAAGACCTAAGGGAGGAGTCAACCAAAACCAGGTAGTCAGAACATCAAAAGATTACTATTAATTAAAGAAAACTAGACATCTCAAGTTAAGGACTTTAGCGCTTTTCTATGTATGAGAAGATGAAAGAATCTGGGCTCCGTGAAATCATTCCTTTGATATGCACCTTAACTCTAGAATCAGTACCCTGTTTTTCTCCATCCCGAATCCCCTCAAGGTGCACAGTTGAGGGTTCCTGCTTTGACATCTGACTTGATGGCTGCAACATCCTTTGTCTACTGATATGGCAGGGAACATTTTTCATCCACGGGTAAGAAATTGAGAAAATTAACATAATTCAAGGTATAAAACCATTACAATATTAAAAATTCCCAAATGTCAAACAAACATAAGTACCCTTGACCTGTAAAACGGAAGATGCCAAAGAAGGGAAAAAAAGAAACAATAAAGAAAATGTAGAAAATAAAGCATAAAATAAGATGGCAGAAATCAATAACAGTAGAACAATAATTAAAGAAATCAAGGTAAATGTTATCATAAGATTTTTAAATTTCCAAAAAAAACCCCATCAAACAAAACATATTGAAAATAAAGTAATAGAGAAAATTTAGGGAGCAAATATGAATGCAAAGAAGACCTGTTAGGTAGTTAGTCAGACATTAGCAGCAAGGAGGTGACGGTGGTGAGAAAGACAAGAAGAAGAAATTGAGTCACACGCAGCCGTCTGGGGACTCTCCCTTGACTCCACCCAGAACGGGAGAGACTGTGGTCTGGTGGTGGGCAGCTTATCCTGATAAAGAGAGGCACAGTAACACAAGGGGACTTCTCCAGGCTGTGCATGCCCAGACCAGACAGGCGTATACCCTATAGTAAATCCAAACTCATTATACCATAATTACCATAAATTACATGTGGTTTTGCCCCTCCCCCCACCCAGTAGGCATTTCTTGGGGATTCAAGGATGAGAGCATGCGCAGCAGGAAACTTGTTACATAGCTCAGGACTGTCAGTCAAATAATGATCCTTGTCACTCACCCCCGCCTCTCTGCAAAATCCTCCTTAAAAGCGCTCGTAAGGGGCTTCCCTGGTGGCGCAGTGGTTGAGAATCTGCCTGCTAATGCAGGGGACACGGGTTCGAGCCCTGGTCTGGGAGGATCCCACATGCCGCGGAGCAACTAGGCCCGTGAGCCACGACTACTGAGCCTGCGCGTCTGGAGCCTGTGCTCCGCAACAAGAGGCCGCGATAGTGAGAGGCCCGCGCACCGCGATGAAGAGTGGCCCCCGCTTGCCACAACTAGAGAAAGCCCTCGCACAGAAATGAAGACGCAACACAGCAAAAATAAATAAATTAATTAATAAAAACTCCTACCTCCAACATCTTCTTTAAAAAAAAGAAAAGTGCTCGTAAGCCTTTATAGGAATTCTGCTTTCAATTTGCAGAAACAGTACACCCATCCCCCCCGCCATCCCGAGAGTGTACCTTTGCTTCGATATACTTTGCTTTGGGCTTGCTTCACTTCGCTGAAATAGCCTGTTCTCAGAAACAGCCTGCTCTTTCTCTCTCCTTCTCTCTCTCCCTCTCTGAGAGTGTACCTATGCTTAAATCAACTTTGCTTTGTGCTTAAGCTTAACATGGTAGTTTGCGATCCTTTGCTTACTATCATGGAACCAAGATAGCTGGTCCAGGCCTTCCACTGACCTCCTCGGTTGAAGCTATTTTGTTACAAAGCATGTCCACATGGTGACAGACCTAAGTCTAAATTTTGATAAAAGGTTGAATTAAGGTGAGAATATCATATGGGAGGAAAAGACTGTAGGAAAAATAGTAGATGTAGGAGATCTGTTTGTGAAAGTGCACATTCATGGCAATATAGCCAAATAACCTCACATGCCCACGTTCCCACTAAAACTGTATAAAATTATGACCAACAAGCAGAGAATACACATTATTTTAAAGCCCTCATGGGGCATTAAGACATATTTACCATGTGAATCCTTCAGTGAATCTTGTGTTACTGCTAAGGGATGTCATAAGGGGATTTTGTGTAAGACTCAAAGCTCCCTTTCTATATGGTTCAGGCTGGACTTGAAGCTTCAGGGGCCTGGGAGGATGGGGCAGGAAAGGCAAGGCACACTCAGAAAAGAGAATACATCCATAACACACTAGGAATATCTGAAGAGGCTGCTCAAGACCTGGCTCAGCCCCAAGGGTTGACCCCTAGTCCTACTCTTCACCCTACAGCCCTTTAGGGTCAGGACCTTGGCTCACCCTAACCCATTCCTAGCTTCCGGGTATAGAATGAGTGCACATGTCTGAATGTTAATGTTCTCTCAAAATTTACATGTTGAAATCCTACCTCTTAAAGATAGGAGGCGGGGCCGTGCAAAAGTGCTTATGAGCTTTCATGAATGGGATTAGTGCCTTATAAAAGAGACTCCAGAGATATCTCTAGCCTCCTCCCATCATATGAGGATACAGAGAGAAGGCTCCAGCTGTGAACCAGGAAGAGAGCTCTCACTACGAGGTGGCCATACTGGTGACTTGATCTTGGGCTTCCCAGCCTCCAGAACTGTGGTAATAAATGTCTGTTGTTTGTAATCTACCCAGTCTATGGTATATTGTTATAGCAGCCCTAATGGATTAAGACCACATATTTCAAAATTTATCTGGAGAGTGGGGACTGTCTTATCATTGCAAACTAAGAAGTTGGGTTGAGACAACATATGAAAAATTTTTTTTTAAGTAGAAAAGTATGGATTATTGGATTTGAAAGTACTAGATTGGCTAAGGAAAATGAGTACGTGTGTGTGTGCGTGTTTGCAGTGTGTCCCAAAAGTTTTTGTGCAGTTTAAAGATTTACTAACTCCAGAATTATAAACACTACAAACTTACAAAAACATCATTTGAAGGTTTAACTGTTACCAGATGCAAGTCTGTGTGCCTGATGCACAGTGAGGCTAAATACTGAAACATCAGAGTTTGAAGCAGAGAAAGGTTTACACAGTGCCATGCAAGAAGACATGTGGCTCATGCCCAGGAAAAACCCCAAACTCCCTGAAGGCTTTCAGCAAAGCCTTCTTAAAGGCAAGGTGAGGGAGGGGCATGACTAATTGTTGCAAATATCTTGGTGTTGGATCCTTTGTTCTAGAGGCTGGCCAGATGTGTCAGATCCTGGTCAGGTCATGTGTTCCTGTAAACCTCCAAGAAAACAATTATTATTCTCTGTTCTGCAACTTTTTATCTCCATGAATGGGCTCTTAAAAGTCAGAGCCTTAGAAATAGTCTATCCTGTATATTTCAGGCTCTAGGCAACATTGTTTTACAAAAAGTGCAGAGCCAGCCTGGATCACAGGGATGGACAGAGTTAGCTCAGGCAACAAAGCATAAAGATTAAAGTAAAAAAGATCTCATGTGGAGGCAGATTTGTTCTTCCCTATTACATAGCTATTTATAATTCTTTCATACTTATGAATTTTGAAAAATAAATTATTTTAATTTTTGTGTGTAGTTCCCTCTGATAGAAAATGAGGCAAAACATACACTATTCAAAATTCACAAAACTAAATAAGTGTAAAAGAAATTCAAGTTCTATCCCTGGGTTTACACAAGACACAAACATGATGCGGGAAAGTTGGAGCTGAGGACAAAGGAAATCCTGAGTAAAAATGTCTGTGAAACAGCTAGTCTTCCAGGGTCAGCTTAAGATGTTCAAGAGTTATCAAGTTGGTGGGCCTCAAGTAAAGGTCTCTAATGGATGAAGGAGCCAGGTTCCAGATGGAATGAAGAGAAAATTGGCTAAGGTCTCTCTGACAGGATGAGAGTAGTTGGAAGGAGGGATCTGGAAGCCCCAGGAGGGTGCAGGTGTCTGTGGGTCTGGATGGGAAGGAGGGGCAGTGATTCAGCCTATTTCTCTTATTGCCCCTCCCCCACACTCAGGAGCCCTTTGTGACAAGGCCACAGCTCTGTGATGCAGGCCTGGGGTTCTGCCATCAAGCAAACTCCCAGTGCTCTGTTGCCTGAGGGCAGCAATGCAGTTCAGAAGATGGAGAATCTCTTTTCTTTGAAAAACACTGTTGCCATCTGGCTGAGATCCAGCCCAACTTCCTGGGTGATTGATATCATCCTTGGATTCCTGTGTGGACTGGGGCTCTTCCTAATGTTACTCCACTGCTTCCAGAGTAATCTATTCTTAGCACCACCTAGGAAACATAGAAACATCAGGAAGGTAAGAAACCTTTGGCTTAATCCCAGCAGAGATTCTCTCTTTTTTTCTTATTCTTATTTCCACTTTTCTAAACCACGTAGAGAGACTCCTGAGATGGGAACTCTCAGAAAAGTATAGAACATCATCCTTCTAGGGAAAAGCCAGGCCAGAGAGGGGTTAGAGTGGGCATGAGGATTTCTAGCCTAAGATCTTAGACCAGGAGTTCAGGTATGGTAGAGGGCTCCAGGGCAAGTCCCAAATGCAGTGACTAATGGTTAAGGACTGGATTACGAAGAGTTCAATCTCTGCAGGAAGGCTGACCCCTGAGCCCTGGTTCACCAGCCACCTTCCCACAGCGGGTGTCTCAAGTGAGACCTTCCTCTGTGTTGGGGCTGAGCCCCTGAGAGCCTGAGAGAAGAGGCTGGACTAGAGGTCTGGCCTTGGGAAGCAGAATCCTATCTGACAAAGCTCACGTGGGCATTTAGGTCTGAGAATGTGTGTGTTTCTTGATCAGAGGAACAGTGACAGAAGAAATCTATGGTGATTAAAACTTAAAAAATCCTTCTTGGGCTTCCCTGGTGGTGCAGTGGTTGAGAGTCCCCCTGCCAATGCAGGGGACGCAGGTTCGTGTCCCGGTCCGCGATGATCCCACGTGCCACGGAGTGGCTGGGCCTGTGAGCCATGGCCGCTGGGCCTGTGCGTCCGGAGCCTGTGCTCCACAATGGGAGAGGCCACAACAGTGAGAGGCCCGAATACCCCCCTGCCCAAAAAAAAAAAAAAAAAAAAAAAAAACCTTCTTTGCACTCTTCAAAGAAGAAAAACTGAAAAGATTGTTATCCACTTTAAAAATAAGTAAAAGGGGAAAAAAACCCACAGAGTTTTAGTTAAATGTAGAAAGTCATGTTGTTCATGAACACAGCTTGCCTAGATAGAGGACAGTGAGAGTTGGGTGTTAGCCCCTCACTTTTTCTTATCTCTCAGCTTCAAGTAAAGCTGAAGGGGAGGAGCAGGAGTAGGAAGAAAAGTGGATCTTTGAAAGGTAAGCCTTTGCCATTCAGCCCTGCGTGACCCGAGAGTTAGCTTCCATCTCTCCTAGTCCTGAGGCCCCAGCTTCACGGTCTCTGAGGATGCCAGTGGCAGAGCTTATTCCTCAGGAAACAGAGCCTGAGCCTAATTAACAGAGCCTAATGAACGTGGAAGCACTTTGCAAAGGACAAACCCTTTTCAAGTGAGACTTACCATCACTGTCAGGGACATGTGGCCTTGGACACTGATACTTGGGCTCCAGAGTCTAATCCTCCAAAGATTTCCCTTAAAGGGCCATTGCACTCAGCCTCCTGAAAGGCTCTTAGGCCTCTGCCTTCACCACCATGACCCAGTCTCCTGATTTCCAGCTTTCAGAGATTGCCTGGAAGAACTGGAGGGGACTCACGACCTGGTTTCACTTCTGCAAAGGTAAAGAATCTTTCCCCTTCTCTCCTGGGTCGTCCTTCCTCCCAGAGCCTCTAATGTGACCCCAGCCCTGGAAGGGGGAGCCATGGGAGGGCGTGGCTAAAGCCCTAGGGTGAAGGAGAGCAGGGGCATTATGAAGTCAGTGTGGGGGCAGAGGAGGGTTCTTGGGCTGCAGGTGCCCACCCCTGCCTGTCCTGTCCGGCCATCCTGGCCCCATCTGCTCTCCTACAGCTGCCTGGGGAGGCTTCCTGGCAAGGGCAACTTTCATCAGCTCTCATGTCCAGACCCTCCTGGTGAGACGTGCAAAGCAGTGCCTGCTGGAGCCTGTGGAAGATACTGCTTGAAGGGTTGGGAACCCTGCATGAACACCTCCTGTAGGGTTTCCTTCCCTGATCCAGACACTCGAGAGGTACTGGAAGCACATATTAAAAGGTTTTGGGTAAAGCACAGGTGGACCCGACCCCTCAAGGTCCTCAAGCCCATAAATCTCTTTAAGTCGAAAAAGTTCCAACCCTCCACCATTCTACAGTTTGCCACTTCCCCTTCAGCCACCTGTGTATCTGGGTCCCACTCAAAAGTCAAGTGTGCTGAGTTCCTGGAGAAACCTCCTCAGGCTCATTCAGGAGAGAAGGTGATAACAGAAGAGTCAGTTCCTACCGTGAAGAGGCCTCTCCTTGCCCCTCAGCTGTGTGTAAGGAAATCCAGAGTGCCCTGGGAGCGATTCCATCTGCTGACTACCATGGGCCCTCAAAGGCTTCTCTGACTGGACAGGAGGACAGGCCACCTTCTCAGTCCCTCACACTCAGCCTTGTGGGCAGAACCTGGAAGAGTGAGAGTGTGGAAGGGGTCAAGAGGGACAGCCTAGAGCCAGGTCCAATTTCAGCAATGGTCAGGAATGAGCCAAGAGAGGAGAGTGGTGGTCAGGCCTCACGAGACCCCTGCCATAGGGTAACAGTGATGGAGGTGAACTTAGGATCCCCATCTTTGAGAGGTGAAGAGGCCAGGGAGGCTGTGGAGGCCAAGGAGTCTCCTGCTCTTCAACCACAGTCTAGTGTTATCTTGGAAACCAAAGTGTTGACAAAATCCCAAACCACAAATGTACATATGAGGAGTTTAGAGGTGCCAGGGGCCAGTAGAAGTTTCCTACTACCTAGACTGTCTGTTTTCCAACATCCAGGTGAGCCATGCCTTAACATGGAGGTTGCTAGTGAGTTTAACTCCAAAGTAAAGGTACAGTCAGACAACCAGCTTCAGGACTTTCCCGAACACAGGTTCCTTGCTGCAGACAACTTGGCTTCTCAGGTGCCTCAGTGCCATCCCCAGAGAGTCCCCACCAGAGACAGGTTAGCTTCCCAGGAGCCAAGTGGCCTTATGGAAGCCCAAAGGAGCCACCTAGGGCAGCAGGAGCCCAAAACTTCAAAACTCCAAGACTCATGGAAGAGCCAGAGCAAGATGATTGCCCCTACTTACAAAAGAGAGGACTGTAGGAGGCATAAACCAGGAGAGCATGAAGAAAGGTTTAAAGAATTAGGGACCTCTCAAGCTGGAAGTATGAGCCGCCCTGCCCAGGTCAGGGGAATAACAGACTCTATTGGGAGCAGATGTCTCCAGCTCATGCCAGAGAAGAAACATAACCCTACAGAAAGCCTCTTCAGAAAAAGGATGAGGCTATTTTTAAAGTGGATTTTCCCCAAGAAAAAAGTCAATGGTCGAGATGCTCTGCAAAAAAAAAAAAAGCCCATATCAGCCACTGCCCAGAGTCACGGAATAGTCAAAAGCAGATCAATCTTGAAGAGTGAGACTGCTGAGGGTCGGGCACGCATGAGAGCTGTTGGACAGATCCCAGAAGAAAAAAGAGCAATTCACCATGGACTTCATGCCACAAAGTTAAATGAACACAAACTGGAATTCCAAGTCCCAGTATGTGGGTGCTTCTGCTACCATAGGCTTACCTCCTACCCAGAGCAAGGGAGAATGATGGGTTATACAGCCTGTGGGCATAAAGCCACCTCCAAGGGCCAGAGTTGTTCTATCAGGGAAAGGGAAGTCAGACACCAACATAGTTTGAAAAGTGTAAGGTTCGACGATGAGCAGCTGGGCCTAAGGTGCCTCCCATCCTTGCCCCCCAAGAAGAGTTTGTTTCCAGTTAGTACCTGCCAGTATGGGCCAAAGATTCCAGGTGCCCCAGCCCGCCATCAACACTGTCCAAGGCATTGTCATCTTTGGGGAGGTGTCTTGCCTGGTCGACAGTAAAATCCTTCTTTAGTCTTCCCTTTAGTAGGAAAACATATCTCCAAGTAAAAATTCAGTCCATGTAGAGAAAATGATTTTCTCATTAGCACATCCAAGATATTTAATGTTCCCCAATACATATATATATATACATATATTTTTTCTAATAAAAGCATAGTGTAATGGCTGCTGTCTGTGCTGTGCACTTTGTCTTCTAGAAGGGAGGGGCATGGAGGGAGGTGGACAGTAGCATCACAAGCTTGCTCCTTGTCTCGTGTCCCTTCATTGCACCTTATGATACTGTCATTACACAAACCAAAATTACTCTAACAATGAGATGGGAAAAACCTATGAAACCCACACCCAAGGACCTGTTCAACCAGTCTTTCTCCTTCTTCTATGCTACTTTGAACTTTATGCAACTGTAGTGGATAGGTTTACACGATAGGGCCGGACATTGCAATTCAGGCTCCAGGAAGTGTCAGAGCCAAGTGGATGGAAGTTTGGGGGGAATAGAGTATGGGCTCTGAGTTCAGAAACGGGAGAAATCTTGCCCCTGGATCTCTTGGTAGGGAATATCCAACATCTGCTCTTAAGAGTTCCTTCTCTCTCTGCTGAAGGCTGGGATTGAGATATGCCCTATGAACCCCTTTTAGCTTAGGCATAATAAAATGTACAGCATCACCCTCCCCCACCTCTGTTTTTCCTAGACTTTAGAGCAGCAACAAGGATGGCATTTCCAGCTCTGTGTGTGTAGGTGGGGGGAGTATCAGGGAGGCTGCTGAGGGCTGTGTTGAGTCCAGTCCCATATAAATGAATGGCTATGTTCATGGGTCACCTACCTTCCACTCTATGTTAACCCCAGAGAAGGAGTTTTGGATGAATGGAATAGGGGTGTGACTGTGGGTAGTAACTATCTGATGGTCAAACACTGTGAATTTAGGGTGGGATGTAGGTGTAGAAAAATCCCTGGATCGAAGGAAGGAGGCAAAGTGGTACCAGATTCCCATAAATGTGCAGTTGTGAAAGAGCAGCCCCCTGACATACAAGCACCATCTAAAGGCCTAAAGGGGAGGAAAAGTTAAGGGTCCAGTAGCTCATCATGGCCCCACCCCAGGGTCTCTACCCTATTCCAACTCTAAGATCACAGACCTAGAGAAACCACCTTTAGGTCAAAACAGAAGGTCAAACTTATAGAAGTAAAGCAAATCAGGGAAGGTTAATCTCTTAATACTATATTTAATAAGCTTACACATCCTCACCTCTTGACTTTTAGGAAGGATAAGTTCACAATAGGTGTAAAAGCCAGGACTAGGGAACTTGGGATGTGACTCCTAGTCTGGTGACCTTCACATAAACACATGGCCCAAGGACTGCTCCAGGGGAGAGGTGGGGACTGGCCTGTGATTGTGTAGTAAGCCTTGCCTGTCTCCCAGTCCTTGATCACCCCAGAGCCTGGCAGGTGAAGAAGCAATCAGACAGGATTTGTGGTGGTGTGGAGGTGACCTGGCAAAGTGGATGGGGCAAGGTGCAATCCAGGGGTGTTCCACTGATCTGCTTCTGGCACAGCTTTTCTTGTCTCCTGACCCCCATCCATATGGAAAAGCAGGGAGACGAGGAAGAATTTCTCTAGAGTGATTTGGTGCTTCCTGCCATGTGCAAGGCTCATGGTGGACACAGCTCCAGGTGGTGTCTTTCTCATTGTGGAGATTTCTGTTCTAGCTGATGCCCCTGATCCAGATGACAACAGAAATGGACCCCATCCCCCATCCCTGTCAGGCCCCTCAACACGTGGAATTGCTGTGACCTGGGGTGGAGGGGGCAGATTGAGCACAGGACTGCTCACACCCCTGGTTTCTCCCTGGAGCCAGGCCCTACCTCTGGGCCCCAATTCCCAAGGCAGCCTCCAGAATAGGCAGAGCAGTGAGAGTGGAGCCAGGACTTGTGGGAGGGGTCGGTACCCAGAGGAAAGAGATGACAGGGCTGGGACCTGAGCCTGGCTGCTGCTGGGTGCTCTCAGGGGCACCCAGAAGTGAGTTCTGGGAATATGGGGAAGCTGGACTTGGATCCCCCTGGCTCCTGCTGGGAGGGTGCCACAGACAGGTGATGCTGATGGAACAGCAAGAAAACAGAAAGAAGCAAGTCCCTTTGCCCTTCTCTTGCTGCTCCGTCTTCCATAAGGTACAGTAAGACAAGAAATTGAGAGACCAAAAGAAAAAAAGAAATGGAGAGACCCAGAGACAATACACAAAGACTTCACAGACACACCTCCCAAGAGAGACTTCTCACGCAAACACCTTTCTCAGAGATCACATACTGACACCTCACACAGGGACCTCATGTTGCTTCACAGACCCTCAGACAGAAACCTAGCCCAGATTTAACAGATTTCCCAGAGATACCTTCCAAAGGGACCGCATACAGAGACTTCACACAGAGATCTCACCCAGAGACAACACAGAGACTTGGCACAAAGACCTCACAGAGACCTCACATCTATTCTTCAGTATCCATTGACAAGTCTTTCTTAGTGAATATGAAACCACTTAGCAAACTGGCAGCATGATAAATATATTATCAGTTGTGCCCCTCTGAGATCCACCAGACACTCACTGTCAGCATTACTCTAAATGGGGAAATGTTTGAGAAGTTTTGTTCTTTTGTAGTGTCACTGCCTCTGAACAAAGGAATTATACATTCCAAATGTAGATTTTCAAATTTCATTCTTAGGTGTTCATTAGCTTGAAAATCACATATTACATTATTTTATTTTTATTTATTTTAGAAGAATGAAGAAAATAATGTTTATTTCTTAGAAATGCATGTAGTGCTCTATTTTTTTATTTTAAAAGATTTTTAGTGGAGTATAGTTGAGTTACAAATTTGTGTTAGTTTCAGGTGTACAGCAAAGAGAGCCAGTTATACATATACATATGTCCACTTTTTTAAAAGATTCTTTTCCCATAGAGGCCATTACAGAGTATTGAGTAGAGCTCCCCGTGCTATACAGTAGGTTATTATTATCTATTTTGTATATAGTCGTGTGTATATGTCAATCCCAATCTCCCAATTTATCCTTCCCCCCTTATCTCCTGGTAACCATAAGTTTTCATTTGTACCCTTTTTTTAGGAGAATCACAAATGTTAAGCACAACTAAAACACTGTCAGTCTCCAGTGAGAGAAAATATTTGTCCAGTTTTAGTTATCATCCAGTCAAATGGTATCTGGCACACTTTTTACTTTATTGAGGACAAAGCTTAAACTTGAGATGGCTTACTCGTTTCCTTTGGGAACATAAGAAAAAACTGCAACAAAGGTACTCTAGGAATGAAATAAACCAAGAAAGAAGCATCCGGACTCACATTCACTTCCCAGAGGGCTGTGTAACTAGCACATTATTTTGCACATAATAGCTTGCATTAGGTTTGTGAGGTTTGCTTTATTTTTTAACAGGCCAATAATCATGTGAGGATTTTTCACAAGTCAAATTTCTGCTTTTAAATTTTACATTCTGGCAAAATTATGCTTCTGAATATTAGTTTATTTCTTAAAATGTGGTAATGCCCTAAAATGATATTACACAATCATAACGTTCAGCTAACATACTTAAAAAGATGGGCTATTAAGGATTCATTCTTAAATAATTCTATGAAATGCACATTTTCTAAGACATGCAGTTAGGATCCATTTTATATTCATTATAGGGTTAACACATTGCTTAAAAAAGTTTTGAAAGATTATAAAATATATGACTTAGCCTATGCTTGACATTCTACATGTTACCTCATAAAATTACTGAGGGAAGGATATCTTAATATCTGAATTGAAGGTAGTGTACATTTAATCTACATCTGGCTTATAACAATGAATAATGAAAGGCTTTCATTTATTATATATCTCACACTTTCCAAAGGGTACACTTCTAAAAGACTACTGATTTCTCACTGCTAATAAGCAACCTATTGCCCTTGCCTTGGTAAAATCTATCTTAATGACAGCTGGTTGTCTCCCAGATTATCCATTGGTATTACAGCGTCACGGTCTTTTAAGAGGAGCAGGGCTGACACGAGGACTCTTTGGGCTTATTTCTACAAGAAATTTAGTTTTTCTATTCTCCTAATTAAACAATGTATAATTATTAATTTTCCCCTTTACTCCTTTATGTCGTTGAATCAGAAAGCAATGGACTCTGGTCCCGTATGTCACCTAAGACTCTATCAGATCACTTTTTTTTCAATAGTGCAGCTTACTCAGGTAAGTTTACTGATCAGAACCAAATGGGATCAATTAGGAAAAAGTTCATACAGGAAAATATCCTTTTCAAAGTTGACTATTTTAACACAGTTAAATAAGCGATTATTTTTTAATCCTTTGAGTTAAAATTGTTCAGGGTGGCCAAGAAAGCCTGGAAACATGAAAAATGTCCATAAAAGCACTTTATTACTATAATACGTTGAATGTGTTGCTCCTCATTATTAATTCACAGTTCATTAAGCTGGGCAAAATTACAATGAACAATGTGCATTAAAGCAAAATTCCCATCAACCATTTTCCATCTGTCATACATTGTGTCAGATGATTTGTGTGTCTAATTTTCATGGAAAAACTTATACCTTTACTCCAGAATAAGAAATCAAGGGGGATCAATCTATTAAAAAGATATTAATATTCCCAGACTCTGTGGCCTTCCGTATTTTCTTTTTAAGAAGATTCACCTAGTGCAAATCTTATAAATATTTTTACCATTTAATATGCCCAGACAAAATGGATACAAAAATTAGATAAAAGAGAAAACAACAAAAACAGATCCCCTTTGTTTTCAAAACATTTGATGTTTACATCAAAATATTTTGTTGAAAATGAAGTGATTTTTAATCTATAGTTAAAAGACACTACAATGATATTTAGAACATATTACAGATCTGGATTTTTACAAATAGATTTTTATTTAAAACAGGTCTCACACTGATATCAAGAAACCAGGCACTCTAGAACAAAATGTGGAGAGATGGCAATTATGCGATGACTTCTTAATACTCCAAGGGAAAAAGATTGTTTCCAAAGTAGTCCATCTACAATATTAACCCTTAAGATCTCCTCCCCTTGATAGGTTTCAATATTATTTTCTGTTTTATACACATTTACTTTATAATTAACTCCTACAGGAGGACATTTCTGGAAATGTTCCCAGATATCTACAGCCACACTTTCTGTCATGATCACACCATGGAAAAAGTAGGGAACATCCAGATCCTGATGATCCAGGGGTTTCATAATTACCCCTTTGAGGTCAGTCAGAATCATAATCATTCCCAGAACAGGGTCAGTCTTTACATTTGTGCCCCTAGACATGCAGATTGTAACACTACCCACCCAAAGGCAAGTTGTCTTCCTTACTCAGGTTTGCAGGGGCACCACTCACTGTGGTAGCTAGAAAAGTCCGTTGCCCCCAGCCCGGACCTGCATTCTCTACTCTCCACAGACACATCGTACTACAGATATACCAGTGGTGCTGATGAAACTTCCAGAAAGCTATAAAATAATGCATGCCAGGCACGGTAGATGAGGATTTAGAAAATGCTAACATCTTCTCTAGGAAATAAAGGTGACATACCTATGTGGCTTTAAGCATTTTTGTGCATTAGCTGGCACCCTGGATCTGGGAAAAAGCATCTGATTTTAAAGTTTCTCAGCCTCATTCTCTGCAATGAAATCTGAAGCTCTTCCTTCCTTCTCTGAGTCCAGAAGCTGGAATTGATACAGTCTGCTCTCTGTGATTTGTCTCTACCATTTGTTTCCAGTGACCACTTCAACTCAGATATCTCTCAATTCAGGGATCACTCCTAAACTTCAGGACGAAGGTCACTGCCCTTTTTATTCCCACCACAATTTTATGCTAGTAACCCTTTACAGTGTCAATAAATTTATTTTGTAGAATGTGCCCCCTGGACTCCACCAGCTAAATCTGTTTTGTGGGCAAATCATTTGTTACTTAGCTAAACAAATTTTATAAAATCATATTTCATAAACTTGTATTTTATAAAATGTTACTTTCTTATTTTATAAAATTGGTAAATCCAGGGATTTAGGCTTAATTCTTATTTTTAAAAATGTTGGTACTCATTTTGCCAATTTTTCTCTTTTTACATGTATCAGAAAATATGTTAAGAACTCAACTGTGAAGATACCACTATTTTTATTTTTTCTCACTTTTTGTACTTAACTTTTATAACAAACCTTTATTATTGCACAGGAAACAAGAAAGTTTGTTCCTTGGAAAACATCAGTCCTAAGAACATACTAAGTTAAAGCTTAGTATGTTAGATCTGCGAGTAGCCTTGTCTTTTTTTTTTTTTTTTTTTTTTTTTTGGTACACAGGCCTCTCACTGTTGTGGCCTCGCCCGTTGCAGAGCACAGGCTCCGGACACGCCAGCTCAGCGGTCATGGCTCACGGGTCCAGCCGCTCCACGGCATGTGGGATCTTCCCGGACTGGGGCACGAACCCGTGTCCCCTGCATCGGCAGGCAGACTCTCAACCACTGCGCCACCAGGGAAGCCCAACCTTGTCTTTTTTTTAATGATGCTTTTTTCTGAATTGGTTAAAAAAAAAAAAAAGCCTTTAGGCTTAGGAGCAGAAGCAAATTGAGAATTAAAATCCAAATCATTCAAATGAAGTTTGTCAGAACAGTTTGTGTGTGGAGAGGACAGCTTCTGGGCACTTCAGAGAAACCAGCAGGACAGAATTGAGAATAGCCAGCACCTTACAGGGCTTCTCACAGAAATGCTTTAATGCAAAGAGGTGACTAGATTTCACAGGGAGACCAGGGAGAGGATGCAGAGATAATTAAATCACATTCAAGCACCTGTTTACCTGGGAGGTAAGTTCCTTCATATTGTGGTCAGATGCTGTTTAGGGGGACACTGGTGCAGGGGAGGTGTTGGGAGGATGAACTCTTTTCTGAGTGATTTTGCAAGTGTGAAAATTCATCCAACAGAGATGCTAGAAAAATTTGCTCCTAGTAGCGAGTGTCCAACATGATATTTTGGGACAAAAATGTGTATTTGGAAAAATTTTTCACAAAAGAACAGTGATGGGAGGAAAAGATTCATATGGGCCTGGCTAGTAATATTCTTCCTTCACAATTTTCTTGTGGGTTCCTGAGGCCTGTTGTGACTGCTTGGAGACCTGGTCCCCAAGCAATGAACCTCTTTGTCATACTCAGGGTAATCCAGGAAGTTGCTTGTCTGAAGCAGAAAAGGTTCTCCCTTCCACTCATGTCCTCTTGCTGATCAGATGAACACATGGCATCATCTACAGCTGAGAGGTGTTTGTTAACTTCCTTTGTTTCATAGGGCACAACTCATATATACTCTACAGTAATGTTTATCACTGTCTTTTATAATCTCAAGGTAAGAAGTAATCAGTGTTAAAATCATTCTACTGGAATAACAAAGCACATGATTTTTTTTTTTCCTAATAGTGATTGTATTTGTTTGCTAGGGCTTCCATAACAAAATACCGCACTGGCTACTAGGTGGCTTAAACAACAAAAACATATTTTCTCATAGCTCTAGAGGCTAGAAGTCCAAGATCAAAGTATCAAGTTTAGTTTCTATGAGGTCTCTCTCCTTTGATGGCTACCTTCTCGCTGTGTGCTCACATGGTTGCCCCTCAGTCTGTGCATGTCTGTGTTCTAATATTCCCTCCTTATAAAGATACAAGTCATATTGGATTAGAGTCCATCCATATGATCATTTTACCTTAATTTTCTCTTCCAAAGCAGTATTTCCAAGTAGAAGTTAAGCTTACTGTACAAGCAATCAGGTATTTAAAAAGAGGCATTGCTATGGAGACAAAAAAACAATGGTTAATAATTGAGGCAAATTTCATATCAGTTTTTGAGTTCTGAGGGTAGACAGTTGAGAAGATCTCTAAATGTCAGGGTTAAAGCATCTTTTGTAGTTTGAATGTCCATCAGATGTTCAGGTAAGCTTTCTGAGTGGTCCATATAGCAACAGGAACGAAGAAGACTGTCTAAACATGAGCTGCTGTGGAGATTTCTCTGAAGTTTATACTAAGATATCTACCTTCAGTATGCAGGACTTCAGAAAAAAAGGCAGTTTTAGTTTCAATGGTTCCAAGTCAAAAGGGTGAGAGAAAATTTAGAAACACTAGTTTGGAGAGTTGTAGTCAGGTAGTGGAGGAAACTAGAAAAATTCAGGATACAGTCCAGTTTTCAGGTAATTAACAAAACTTCAAGGAAAATTAATAGCACTAGAGTCTAATATCCACAATACGTATTTTGGTTTCTATCGAAAGATAATTTTTCTCTCTAAAATCACCCTCATTTCTATCAAAGATAGCCAAATTAAGACAAATTTGTTTGCAAAATAAGTCTAGATTCAATACAATTGGTCTTATTTATATAAGTATAGCAAGGGTCATGACTGACCATATAGGCTTGTTTTTTATTTTTATTTTGTGCTTTTATTAAGAGAATTTATTGCCTGTCTCTCCTCCCAATAGCTCAAACATGAAGAAGCAATATCAGAGGAAGACAGACAGAAAATGGCTCTTTGAGTTTGTCCTTCTTGGCATTGGTGAAGGAAGAGGCAGCTTTCTCAAAGTTTTTATCTGCTTAATTGGATGTAGTGGAGAAAGGGAACAAGGAAAGTCAGAGGATAAGTGAACAGGCTCTGCACCTACCAAGGATGTGTTATCCTCCTAATCGTCCCAGTAGGAATATTCCATTCATGTTCTTTGATCTGATCCTTGCATTGGAAGACACTTCTTTTTTTAATCTCTTTTTTTAATTTAATTTTTATTTTATATTGAAGTATAGTTGATTTACAATGTTGAATTAGTTTCAGGTGTACAGCAAAATGATTCAGTTATACATATACATATATCCATTCATTTTCAGATTCTTTTGCCATATAGGTTATTACAGAATATTGAGTAGAGTTCCCTTTGCTATACAGTAGGGTCTTGTTGATTATCTATTTTATATATAGTAGTGTGTATATGTGAATCCAAACTCCTAATTTATCCCTCCCCATACATTTTCCCTTTAGTAACCATAAGTTTGTTTTTTAAGTCTGTGAGTTTGTTTCTCTTTTGTAATTAAGTTCATTTGTATCATTTTTTCAGATTCCACAGATAAGTGATATCATATGATATTTGTCTTTCTCTGAGTTACTTCACTTAGTATGATAATCTCTACGTCAATTCATGTTACTGCAAATGGCATTACTTCACTCATTTTTATGGCTGAGTAATATTCCATTGTATATATGTACCACATCTTCTTTATCCATCCATCTGTCAATGGACATTTAAATTGCTTTCATATCCTGGTTATTGTGAATAGTGCTGCACTGAACACTGGGGCGCATGTATCTTTTGGAAGTACAATTTTCTCCAGATACATGCCTAAGAGTAGGATTGATGGATCATATGGTAGTTCTATTTTTAGTTTTTTAAGGAATCCCATAATATTCTCCATAGTGGTTGCACCAATTTACATTCCCACCAACAGTGTAGGAGGACTCCTTTTCTCCACACCCTCTCCAACATTTTTGTAGTCTACACTTTGTAGACTTTTTGATGATGGTTACTCTGACTGGTGTGAGGTGATACCTCATTGTAGTTTTGATTTGCATGTCTCTAATAATTAGCGATGTTGAGCAGATTTTCATGTGCTTTTTGCCCATCAGTATGTCTTCTTTGGAGAAATGTCTATTTAGATCTTCTGTCCATTTTTTTGATTGGGTTGTTTGCTTTTTTGATATTGAGCTGCATGAGCTATTTGTATACTTTGGAGATTATTCCATTGTCAGTCTCATCATTTGCAAGTATTTTCTCCCATTCTGTAGGTTGTCTTTTTGTTTTGTTTATGGTTTCCTTTGCTGTGCAAAAGCTTTGAAGTTTGATTAGGTCCCATTGGTTTATTTTAGTTTTTGTTTTCTTTCCTCTAGGAGGTGGATCCAAAAAGATATTGCTGCTGTGAAAGAGTGTTCTGCCTGGATTTTCCTCTAAGAGTTTTATAATATCCAGTCTTACATTTAGGTCTTTAATGCATTTTGAGTTTATTTTTGTCTGTGATGTTAGAAAATTGTTCTAATTTCATTTTTTTACATGTAGCTGTCCAGTTTTCCCAGCACCACTTATGGAAGAGACTGCCTTTTCTCCATTGTATATTCCTGCCTCCTTTGTCATAGATTAATTGACCATAGTTGTGTGGGTTTATTTCTGGGCTTTCTATTCTGTTCCGTTGATCTATATTTCTGTTTTTGTGCAAGTACCATACTGATTACTGTAGCTTTGTAATATAGTCTGAAGACAGTGAGCCTGATTCCTCCAGCTCCATTTTGCTTTCATAGTATGCTTTGGCTATTTGGGGGTTTGTGTTTCTATACACATTTTAAAATGTTCTGTTCTAGTTCTGTGAAAAATGCCATTGGTGGGGGCTTCCCTGGCGGTCCGGTGGTTGGGACTTCACCTTCCAATGAGGAGGATGCAGGTTCGATCCCTGGTCAGGGAGTTGGGATCCCACATGCCATGCAACCAAAAAAACACACAAAAAAACAAAAACAAAAACATGAAACAGAAGCAATATTGTAACAAATTCAATAAAGACTTTAAAAATGGTCCACATGAAAAAAATCTAAAAAAAAAAAAATTCCACTGGTAATTTAATAGGGATTGCATTGAATCTGTAGATTACCTTAAGTAGTATACTCATTTTGACAGTATTGATTCTTCCAATCCAAGCACGTTGTATATCTCTCCATCTGTTTGTGTCACTTTCGATTTCTTTCATCAGCATCTTAGAGTTTTCAGAGTACAGGTCTTTTGTCTCCTTAGGTAGATTTATTCATAGGTATTTATTCTTTTTGATGTGATGGTAAATGGGACTCCTTCCCTAATTTCTCTTTCTGATCTTTTGTTTTTAGTGTATAGGAATGAAAGAGATTTCTGTGTATTAATTTTGTATTCTGTGACTTTACTGTATTCATTGATGTGGTGTATCACACTGATTGATATGTGGAGATTGAAAAATCCTTGCATCCTTCGGGTAAATCCCACTTGATCATGGTGTCTGAGCCTTTTAATGTGTTGTTTGATGCACTTTGCTAGTATTTTGTAAATGAGTTTTGAGTCTATGCTCATCAGTGATATTGACTTATTTTTTCTTTTTCTGTAGTACCTTTGTTTGGTTTTGGTATCAGGGTGATTATGGCCTCATAGGATGAGTTTGGGAATGTTTCTTCTGAAATTTTATGGAATAGTTTCAGAAGAACAGGTGTTTAGTGTTCTCTAAAGGCTTGATAGAATTCACCTGTGAAGCCATCTGATCTTGGACTTTTGTTTGTTGGGAGTTTCTTTTTTTTAAAATAAATTTTAATAATTTTTTTAAATAAATTTATTTATTTATTTTATTTTTGGCTGCATTGGGTGTTTGTTGCTGTATGTAGGCTTTCATTTTTTAGTTGTGGCAAGCGGGGGCTACTCTTCATTGTGGTGCATGGGCTACTCATTGTGGTGGCTTCTCTTGTTGCAGAGCATGGGATCTAGGCACGTGAGCTTCAGTAGTTGTGGCATGCAGGCTCAGCAGCTGTGGTTCGTGGGCTCTAGAGAGCAGGCTTAGTAGTTGTGCCCCACGGGCTTAGTTGCTCTGTGACATGTGGGATCTTCCTGGACCAGGGTTCGAACATGTGTCCCCTGCCTTGGCAGGTGGTTTCTTAACAACTGCGCCACCAGGGATGCCCTGTTGGAGTTTCTTCATCACAGTTTCAATTTCAGGACTTGTGATTTGTCTGTTCATATTTTCTATTTCTTCCTGGTTCAGTCTTCGAAGGTTGTACCTTTCTAAGAAATTGTCCATTTCTTCTAGGTTGTGCATTTTACAGGCATATAGTTTCTTGTAGTAGTCTCTTATGAGCTTTTGTATATCTGTGGTGTCCATTGTAATCTCTTTTGTATTTCCAATTTTATTGCTTTGAGCTCACCCATTTTTTTCTTGATGATGCTGGCTAATGGTTTATCAATTTTGTTTATCTTTTCAAAGAACCAGCTTCTAGTTTCATTGATCTTTCGTACTGTTTTTTCTCTCATTTATTTCTGCTCTGATCTGTATGATTTCTCTTTCTACTAAATTTGGGTTTTGTTTGTTCTCCTTTGTCTAGTTGCTTTACGTATAAGGTTAGGTAGTTTATTTGAGATTTTTCTTGTTTTCTGAGGTAAGATTTTATCACTATAAACTTCCCTCTTAGAAATGCTTCTGCTGCATCCCATAGGTTTTGGATCTTCATGTTTTTGTTTTGATTTGTAGGTATTTTTTAATTTTTGTTTTGATTTCTTCAGTGATACATTGGTTGCTTATAGCATATTGTTTAGCCTCCATGTATTTGTGTTTTTTACAGTTTTTTTCTTGTAGTTGATTTCTAATCTCATAGCATTGTGTTTGGAATAGGTGTTTCATATGATTTCAATTTTCTTAAATTGACCAAGGCTCACTTTGTGACCCAGCGTGTGATCTATCCTGGAGAATGTTTCGTGTGCACTTGAGGAGAGTGTGTATTCTGCTGCTTTCAGATGGAATGCTCTCTAAATATCAATTAAGTCCTTCTGGCCTAATGTGTCATTCAAGGCCTGTGTTTTCATATTGATTTTCTGTCTGGATGATCTGTCCATTGATGAAAGTGGGGTGTTAACATCCCCCAATACTACTGTGTTACTGTCAATTTCTCCTTTTATGGCTATTAGCATTTGCCTTATATATTGAGGCGTTCCTATGTTGGGTGAATATATATTTACAATTGTTGTATCTTCTTCTTGGATTGATTCCTTGATCATTATGCAGTGTCCTTCTTGGTCCTTGTTACAGTCTTTATTTTAGAGTCTATTTTGTCTGATATGACTATTGCTACTCTGGCTTTCCTTTGATTTCCATTTGAATGGAATACCTTTCTTTTACCCTCTCACTTTCAGTCTGTGTGGGTGTCTAGATCTAAAGTGAGTTTCTAGTAGGCAGCATATATATGGTTCTTGCTTTTGTATCTATTCAGCCAGTCTATGTCTTTTGGTTGGAGCATTTAGTCTATTTACTTTTAATGTAATTATCAATATGTATGTTCTTATTGTCATTTTGTTCATTGTTTTGGGTTTGTTTTTGTAGCTCTTTTTTCTTCCCTTCCTCTTTTGTTCTCTTCCCTTGTGGTTTGATGACCATCTTTAGTGTTGCATTTGGGTTGCTTTTTCTTTGTGTATCTATTGTCGATTTCTGGTTTGCATTTCCCATGATGTTTTGATATAGCAGAGTGTATATATATATATATGAAAAGTTGTTTTAAGTTGCTGGCCTCTTAATTTCAAATGCATTTCCAATATCCTGCATTTGTACTCTCCTCTTCTCATCATTGCTTGTTTTGATATCATATTTGTGAGTGGATGATTTCCTACCTTTACTGTATGTTTGCCTTTAATGGTGAGCTTTCCCATTCATAATTGTCTTTTTTTCTAGTTGTGGCATTTTCTTTTTCATCTAGAGAAGTTCCTTTAGCATTTGTTGTAAAGCTGGTTTGATGGTGCTGAATTCTCTTAGCTTTTGTTTGTCTATAAAGCTTTTGATTTCTCTGTCAGGTCTGAATAAGAGCCTTGCTGGGTAGAATAATTTTGGTCATAGGTTTTTGCCTTTCATCACTGTAAATATATTGGGCCACTCCCTTCTGGCCTGCAGAGTTTCTGCTGAAAAAAATCAGCTGATAACCTTACTGGGGTTTCCTTGTATGCTATTTGTTGTTTTTCTCTTGTTGCTTTTAATGTTTTCTTTGTCTTTAATTTTTGTCAATTTGATTCATGTGTGTTGGCATGTTCCTCTTTGGGTTTGTCCTGTAGTTGACTCTCTGTGCTTCCTGGACTTGAGTGACTGTTCCTTTTCCATGTTAGGGAAGTTTTTGGCTATTATCTCTTCAAATATTTTTTCAGCCCCTCTGTCTCTCTCTTCTCCTTCTGGGACCCCTATAATGTGAATGTTGGCACATTTAATGTTGTCCCAGAGGTCTCTTAGACTGTCCTCATTTGTTTTCATGTTTTTTCTTTATTCGGTTCCAAAGCAGTGATTCTCACCAATCTGTCTACCAGCTCACTTATTTATTCTTCTGCCTCATTTATTCTGCTATTGATTACTTGTAGAGTATTTTTCATTTCAGTTATTGTTTATCTCTCTTTGTTTTTTAAAACTTCTAGCTCTTTGTTAAAAATTTCATCTATGTTCTTGGTCTGTGCCTCCATTCTTTTTCCAGTTACTTGTATCATCTTTACTATCATTACTCTGAATTCTTTTTCAGGAAGATTGTCTATCTCCACTTCACTTAGTTGTTCTTCTGGAGTTTGATGATGTTCCTTCATCTGGAACACATTTCTCTGCCTTCTGTGTTTGTAGCCTCCTTTCCTCAGGCTGCAGGATCATGGCTCCTCTCACTTCTGGTGCCTGCCCCCTGATGGGTGAGGTTGGTCCAGGAGCTTGTGCAGTCTTCCTGGTGGTAGGGACTGGTGCCTGCCCACTGGTGGGTGGAGCTGTGTCTTCTCCCCATGGTGGGCAGGGTTGTGTCAAGTGTTGTTTAGAGGTGGCTGTGGGATCAGAATAACTTTAGGCAGCCTGTCTGCTCATGGGAGGGTCTGTGTTCCCACCCTGTTGGTTGTTTGCCCTGAGGCATCCCAGAATGGAGACTGCAGGCTATTGGGTGGGGCCAGGTCTCAGTGCCCAAATGGTGACCTCCAGGAGAGCTCACACCAAAAAATATTCCCTGGGTTCTCTGCCACCAGTGTCCTTGCCCCCACAGTGAGCCACAGCCAACTTCTTCCTTCCCAGGAGACCCTCCAAGACCCTCAGGTAGGTCTGACCCAGGCTTTTATGGAGTTACTGCTTTGCCCTGGGTCCCAGTACACATGAAACCTTGTGTGCACCCTCCTAAAGTGGAGTCTCTTTCCCCCAATCCTGTGGAGCTCCTGCCCTCAAGTCCCACTGGCCTTCAAGATCAAATGCTCTGGGATCTCCTCCTCTCATTGCCATGTCCCCAGGCTGAGGAGGCTCACGTGGGTCTCAGAGCTCTCACTCCTGTGGGAGAACCTCTGTGATATGATGATTATTTTCCACTTTCTGGGTCGCCCACCCAGCAGGTATGAGATTTGACTATATCATGAAAGCATCCCTCCTACTATCTAGTTGTACTTTCTTCTTTGTCTTTGGATGTAGAGTGTCTTTTTTGTATGTTCAAGTCTTTTTTGTTGATGGTTGTTCAGCAGTTCCTTGTGATTTGGGTGGTTTCATGAGAGGAGGTGAGCTCACGTCCTTCTACTCTGCCATCTTTGTCTCTACCCTCTCTCCTGAATATTACTGTGAGGAGTCCTGGCTTCTTAAAGTTCAATTTTGATTGAAATTCATGAAGGACTTCAGGCTTTACCTCTGGTCAACCACTATCTCTGCAGAATATCTCCAGGGTTAGAGGGAAATCTCCCATATAGGCTCTTTTAAATCTGCTTTGCTGGAACTTTTTATAAGGAAGCTCCAGATTAAACTTTTAATAGTCCCTTGAGGCTAAGAAGCCAAGCCAATCATTTGACATCTATAGATTTGGGTGAATTCTTCTCCTCAATGTCCCCCAAATATTCTGAGGTTCTTGCATTTGCCAGGAAGTGACCTTCCTTACTCAGCTAGTAAGGCTGCTGGGAACTCTAAGCAAGGTACCACACTATTTTACCAAGGGGCTTTATTGGCTCCATGAAGTCAACCTTAGTTTCTTAAAGCTGTTTGGTCAAAACTAAGTTTATGTATATCTCTCTCAAATATGACATTCTAGGCAAAAGTTTAGTAATATAATCAATGTTTGCAATTATGTGCTATTATAAGAACAGATTCTATTGAAATTATGCAAATAACTATATTGCCAAGAAAACAAGAATGTTCAATGAAAGCTTCTGAATTCTGGAGGAATCGGGTAGGGAGAAAAAGACAAATGATTCAATTTTGCTTACAAGGGTATAATTTACCAAACTGCTCTAAGCTTAAGAGAGAAAAACAAATTTTCCTACATTTGGAGAAAGAAAACTTAAAAAAAATAAAACCAGCAATGTTTCAAATTTAAAAATCATAGGGCTTCCCTGGTGGTGCAGTGGTTGAGAGTCTGCCTGTGATGCAGAGGACACGGGTTCATGCCCCGGTCTGGGAGGATCCCACATGCCGTGGAGCGGCTGGGCCTGTGAACCATGGCTGCTGAGCCTGTGTGTCCGGAGCCTGTGCTCCACAACGGGAGAGGCCACAACAGTGAGAGGACCGCGTAACATGAAAAAAAATCATAAAATGGGGCTTTCCTGGTGGCACAGTGTTTAAGAATCTGCCTGCCAGTGCAGGGGACATGGGTTCAAACCCTGGTCCAGGAAGATCCCACATGCCGCAGAGCAACTAAGCCCACGTGCCACAACTACTGAGCCTGTATTCTAGAGCCCATGAGCCACAACTACTAAAGCCCACAAGCCACAACTACTGAAGCCCATGCACCTAGAGCTCATGCTCTACAACAAGAGAAGCCACTGCAATGAGAAGCCCATGCACCACAACGAAGAGTAGCTGCCATTCGCTGCAACTAGAGAAAGCCCACACACAGCAACAAAGACCCAATGCAGCCAAAAATAAATAAACTAAATAAATTTATTTTTAAAATCATAAAATATTATAACCATCTTCTTCAGTTTACTTAGTCCCATGTAATTAATTCTTGTTTTGTTTGATCTTTTGTTAGAAGTTTTATGAAACCGTCAATTTCTCCATTAGGGTTTTGTAAATTCTTACTCAGTTCAGTGTAATGATTTGAAATTCATCAGAAACTTGTGTTCTAGAATACTTGTTAGATCCTTTTCCATGAATTTCTCTGAACATGAAACACATTTTCAGGAAGCTTTTGTAAAAGCATCTGAGTAAAACCATTGTCTAAGTAATAAAAGACAAATAGCCATTACTAAAAATTTGATTCATTCTAATGGAATTGACAAGAAAATTTATCTCTGTGACACAAAACATTTAAGATAATAACTAGAATTATGACTGATAACATTATACTAGGACATATCCAATTTTAGGAATTTCATATACTTTCGAGAACATTTATATTAATAACATTCACCCTTATGATATAACCTAGAGTTGATGATCATTTATTTAGCAATGCTTCCCATATAGGTAACATACCAAATAAGCCTAATGAGTTTCATAGCTCTCTTTTCTAATAAGATAAAACAAATTTTGAGGGTGTTCCAAGGGGCCTCTGGAAAACCTGAACATTATTTCCAGGTCCATAAGACTTCATTTAGAATTTGACGTGGGGGAAAATCTACTTTTTCAAAGATAAAAATGTTTTAAAACACTTTGTCAAATATGATCATATGTCACTGTGAATTAATATTTAGTTATCAATTTAATCAAAGTGACAAAGATTCACATGTAAATACAGATAGTTAAATAGTGTAAAAAGACTTAGCTCTTTTAATATTGAAAGCACTCAGTTTTTCTTCAAAATTATCAAACACTCATCAAGACAAAATGTACAATATTTGTTTTGCTAGACAGATTACATTAAATGTAAAAAAAAGTCTTTGTTTACAATTTCTCATTAAGAGCAGACCAATAATTAAGAAAATTTTGCAAAAAGAGAGAAAAAACAAATTTTAATTTTCTACCAGCTTACTTTGGATATTAAAACTCAATCACTTTATTAAATTCATTCCAATCTTAGACCTGACTACACATAAAATTCCTTTCTAAAGATTCCTTTTTAACAAACCTCTCACAACGTTCTCTGCCCATTTTGATTTGTCCCTTGTTCTCTTTCCCATTTAGAAGTTACCAGCTTTAGGACAAAAATCACTTAACAAAGTTTTTACATGAACAAAAACATCTCCATAGCTTACACTTTTTCTTACCCCCAAACATATTCTAATTTCCTTATAATTCCTAGTAGCTTTAACCACATATATTATTTACAATTCTTAATCCTTTGAAGCTTTAATTTTTTTGTAAAGATAAAGTTAAAAATTATTAACTGTGTAAGTATTTTGTGGCTTGGCAAACTTATAAATACATTTCATAATTTCTAGAAACATATTCTACTTCATAGTACAAGCTTTTAATGAAGCACAAGACAGGTTTACTAATAGAACCAAACATATTTAGTGTGTAATAAGAGGTCAAAGGTAGGTAAACTTAGACACGTGCAGCAATTAACATTTCAGTATTTTGTCTTAGTTGGAAATGATCTAGACATTCAATTCATTTAATTTAACTTAGCAAAACTCTAAGGGTACAATTTATCAAAGACATTTAGAAAACTATTTAAGTTGACATAGCAAAAACAATTATTGCTAAAAAAAGTTTACCTAAAAGAATTCTTATCTTATGTCTATTTAATTAATTTGTTCTTAACAATCACTCAGATTACTCATGACATATGCATAAGATGTTAAAGTAGTGTTAGCCATCATCTTAAATTATTATTATTATTACTGTTTTCTGAGAAATTTTGTAAAAGAGATAACATGAGCTTATTTGACTTTTAGTAAAACTACATAGCATAAAGCTATTATACTTAATGCTGATAACTCTTAAGATATGTCTGTATTAATTAAACCATTAAACCTGAACTAGATTTTACTTACCAAAAATTATCCAAGATCATGTGAATTTGAAAAATATTTATATTCGTTTTTGTTATATTTTTGAGAATTTTTAGATTGCTTGTTGGAATAAATTAAGTTTACTCACTCAGATAGCTACAGTCTTTTATTAGTTATGGAGAAGACTTTTAAGTCTTCTTGCCCTTTAAGTGTACTTGCCCTTGATAAACAATTTTAAGGAGACTGTGATTTAGAGTTTGAGCAAGAGAGGGTTTTTTTGGTGGTTTTTGTTTAAAAAAAACACCTCTTTCCTTTTTTTTCTTTAAATTTTAGTTTCAGGTTCTAACAATTGAGATAATCTGGGCTCAGTCTCAGGCAATGTGGCTGTGTTTATATTTCAAAAACATGGTAAGATTTATAACTTTAAGGGACAGAGAAAAAAATGTAAATTTTCTTCTGTGAGTTTTGGAGTGTATTTTTCTATTATCATAAGTCTCAGGGTAATTATTATTTTAAAAACTTTTTCTTCTTAAGTACAGGACAATTTTGCTCCAATTATCCTCAACTTTTATAATATCTACAAGAATTTGAGAGGAATAGGTTTCAGGGTTGGTGAAGATAAATGGGCCTTGACTTGTTCCTAAGTTGCATTTCTGGTTTTGTAGAGATTTGGAAGACAAAGATAATTGTTTCTATTAGCTCTTGAATATTGGCTTCCAACTGATCTTTTCCTAAGTATTTGTAGGAGGGCCTAAGGAATTGCTGAGGAGATGGGGCAATTTTTAAAATTTTTCTTAAAATGGGGAATTCACGTTGGATCTTTATTTTAAGTCTAATTTCTCTTATTTCATCTTAATAACGATTCCCTGAGGCTAGCTGTTATACATTATTTTTCCTTTCAATTTGATCCTTCCATAAATACCAATATGACAGCTGTTTATGATGAGAGCTCTCAAAAAGGTAATCTTTTAAATACAGCAAATTTAAAGGAGCCATCATCTGGCCATTGAGGAGTAAGACCTTTCATTAATTTCAAATAGTGACTCAAATCAGTAAGGCTTTTTATGGAACGACCCAGAGGTAACTTTTCAGGCTTAGAATAAATCGTTACCATGGATGAAATAAGCATACTTTCAGATGGAGAAGGCACGGATGGTATAGCCCCTATAATGTGAAAATTCATTTCCAAGGATAATCTAAGAAAGCAAAGGCCTTCATTGCACAGGCAGTAAGGGTGGTATAATGCAAACTGTGTCCCTGGTCTCTCCTGGGAATTTGAGGCACCTCTGATCCCAAACCTACTAATCTGTGACACCAGGCATATGCTGCTGGAGTGGGACTTTTCCAACACTTACAAGGTAATGAAGGTTGAAACAACAAAGGCCCCTTATGGACTGGGTCCCCTTAGGACAAACTCCTCTGACAGCTGGCACAACAAGACTAGAGTGTGCTGTTTATGACTTTGCGTCTCAGAACCCCAGTCAATTCAACTGGTTACCAGATGCACCCCAGTAAATACACCATCCAGATGGTGGAGACCAGAGAGAATATTCTCACTGGACAAAAAGCCAAACTCTCAGGACATAGAAAAATAGAGAAGGAAAAATCTCATCCAGTTTTTATATAGAGGACTGACAGCAAAGTTTGTCTTAATAGGCACTGGACTGGAGAGAACTGTTAACTCACCAGTCTGTGAGGCTGTCTCCAACAGCAGGCTTATAGGGCCTATGCCTGTACTCTGCCCTATGGTTCTTTCTTCTTATGAAACATGACTCAGGAGACAGAGACAAAGAAAAACAGTGACTATCTCTGGGAGGAAAGGATTAAGAAAAACTGAGACGAGATTACTCATTTCCGAAAACCAGATTTTCTATGACACAAGGATCTTGCTCCATAAGTATTTTCTTCTGCTAATCTAAATTTAGAGATAGAGAAAAGGAGACTCTTAAGCACTTTCCCGCCCACCAGACCTTACAGGCCTGGGAAGTTGAGGAGATAAGAAATTTTACCTTCTGCTGGCCTTTGTCATGTGTCCTAGGATCTCTCAGCTGCAGCAGTCTTGTGGTGGGAAGCAGGGTTTAGCCAGCCTCCTGGTTGTCTTGTCAGCTGTTGAGGAGGAAGAAATGTCCCTGCCAACCTTCTTGAGTTAAAGAAGTAACAAGGTTTATACAACTTTCTTGACCCTGCATTCCCTATCTCTGGTGCTAATGATGTCTTTCTACCTCCTGGTAGAGGGAGGGCACCATTCACATGAGATATTAATTTCCTGCTTTCATGGAGACAGATAGGAAGGTCAGTGTGTCTCTCTTGCATCAGTCATTTCTTCAGTAACTTTAATTCAAAGTAATATTCCACTGAGGCATATTTTGGAGCATCCTGCCCTGGGCACCAACAAAGTCAAATGGTTTAGAGAGAAAGCAAGTCCCTTTGTCAGCAGTGACCTGTGCTCATGGTGATTGTTATTGCATCTCCACAATACCGTTGGGCTGGGTGCTCAAGAAACAGAGCTGTGAAAACATGGCTCCTGTCTCTTATAATTTATAGTACCAATGTTTCAAAGAAAAACTTTTATTTAGTGCCTCCTTTGTGTTAGACAATAATGCTGGTATATTTTCAAGATATACAAATAATAGAAAGAGACATGTATGGTACTTGAATTGTAGTGAGACATTAAAAATTTTCCCCCAAAAAAATCTTTTTCTTTATACTTATAAGGAAAAAAAATGTAGATTCATTTTGGATAAGATAAAGAAAATTTATGAAGTGATAAATCTAACCTGAGAAAGTAGAAAAGAACACAGTACACAGGCTCTGAGCATTCTACTCACAGAAAATATTGTCCTGTTCTTTTGCAATATGGACTTGTTCCCCTGTCCCTATGGCTGTCTCTTCCCCCTCTCTGTTTCTGCCCCTCTTCTCTCTCTCCCTCACACATACACACATTCACTCCCCTACAAAAAAACCCATTGACTAAATGCTAATTGGCAGGCACTGTGCTCAAACTGAGGCTACAATGGTGAGTTAAAAACAGAGATCATTTTTCCATCCTCATCAAACGTATATTCCAAGATGGAGAAAGTGAATACTAACCAAAGAGTCACACAACCATAATATTGCAACCACAACTAACAAACATAACCACGGAGTTAAGCTAGGCAAGCCACTATTGTCAGCTTTCTCTCAACCCTCAGTAGAGTGTGTTCCACTTAAAGGCCTTGAGTAAGTCAATATTCTGTTGAGAAAATCCAGGAAATTTCTCAGTCTTCCACATCTGAAATTATGCAGTTTCGAATGTTAGGAACAAGAGTGAGGGGAAAGGTCATTCAGAACTGCAACTAACCAGTTTCTCTCTTTCTGACTGCTGCAATAACCTCCTAGTCTATCCTGTGTTTACTCCTGTTCCTCTGGCCTGTTCACAGAGCTGCCAAAGTGGTCCCTTAAAATTTAAGCCTGATTGTGCCACTCTAGACTCAAAATCGTCCAGTGAATTCAATTTAATTACAATAAATCCAAAGTTCTCACCAAGGCCTCAAAGTCCTTTTTGATCTGTTCTCCCCTTCTCCCATGTCTCTCTTGGCCTCATTCCTACCACTCTCCCCCTTGTTTTCTGTAATCCAGCCAAACTTGCTTCTTCTCAAGCTTTTACTAAAACACTACTTAGTAGACAAACAATTTAATTTAAATTGGGCCAAAAATTTAATAAGACACTTAACCAAAGAAGACACATGAATGGTAAATAAGCAACATTTTAAAATGTTCAGCATTATTAGTCATCAAAGAAAAATTAAAACCACAATGCAAATAACTTCACATCTACTAGAATGACTAAAATTAAAAAGATTGGTAGCATCAAATGTTAGTAAGGATGGAGAACAACCAGAAGTCTCATACATTCCTGAAGAAAATGTGAAATGATGTACTACTTTGGAAAACAGTTTGGCATTAATACAACCCCCTAATTTCACCCCCTAGGAATTTAAATGAGAAAAATATGTCCACACAAAATTTGTACATGAACGTTCATAGAAACAACTTTATTCATGATTGTGAAACTGAGTAGGATCCTGTGGGGCCTTCCCAGTGACAGACTCCCAGTGTTCCCTGCTTCTTTTTTGTAGAAAAAAGCTTTAGTCTCCTAGGCCTCCCTTGATTTCCAAAGAGCAGTTAATGATTATAGAACTGACCAAATTCAGAAACAAAGGAAAAGCAGTCAAGCAAGAAAAGTAACAAGAGATTGAAAAACAGTGTTGTCTCTATCCCTTTCTCCTCAAGGGATATAGATAACAGTCTGACACATATCCTTGATGTGGTGCTCCAAGGACAATGGTGCTTCAAGGACAAAGGACAACCCTCTCTGAAAAAGTGTCAGCGTTACACCCCTTATCAGACCCTTAATTGCCCTCCCCACCATGTTGTGATGGTTATGAATTTCCTGAGCCCAGCTGGGCGATGAGACCTGTCCCAAATAAGAAAAGGCATCTTCCCTGTCCCACTGCCACCCTATAGAAGGAAAGTATATGTGCCTCGACCAATCAGTAAATGAAATTTTCAACTTGGAGCATTCCTTTGTTTTCTGGCTATAAAAACTGATCAATAGCACATGTTTGGGGTCCACTCCCCCAGACTACTAGGAAGTCAGCCTGCTGTTCTGGCAGAGACACTTTCCTCTAATAAATTTTATCTTCTTTACATTCTGCCTTGTGTCTGGAAATTCTTTTCCAACCCACGTATGGACCACGACACTTGAGCGTTTTCTGTACACACTAAGGCTCTCCACCTGATGGAGGATTTGACTACATGCTGATCACAAGCATGTAGGTCCCAGACTGGTTGGAACAAGAAGGCTGATGAATAAGGTTCCCAAAACATCACCCTGTCACCTCTCCACCAACTAATCAAAAGAATGTCCATGAACTGATAATTCACCCTGAGACCCTCACTCCTAATGTTGTCTTTAGAAACACTTGCCCAAAAGTCTTCAGGGAGTTTGGGTCTTTTGAGCATTAGCTGCTTGTTATCCTTGCTTCGCATCCTGCAAATAAACACTGTACTTTCCTTCACCACAACTGGTATCAGTAGACTGGCTTTGCTCTGCATTGAGTGAGTGAATCTGTGTTTGGTATGGCAATAATTTGGGCAACCATGAAAGGGCCACCATCCCTAGTGGGCATCTCAACCATAGCACACTGGCCCCTGACCAGTGGCAGCTCAGGGATACTACTCAGCAGCTGCTTGAACACCTTTGTCTCAGAGATGGCCCTGAACACTTGCCTCTGACCAGGCATCATTGGCCCATGGCACTTTTGATTTCTGTGGTAAAGGGAAAAAGACACATGCTTTGCTGGTTGAGATTTCTCTAGTAAGTAGTGGAACTTGTGTGTGATAATACCAGGGTATTCATTCTCTTAGCCATCTGGGTCTGTCAGTGGCTAAACATTTGTTGGGATTTTCCCTTTTGGGCTTAGGAGTTTGAAACCCTGAGAGACTACATTTGTTTGTTTGTTTGAGATTTTAAGATTACCAGCCATAAACAACTGAGAAGGGGTAATCAGAGCTCTGTTTCATCTTATATTCCCTATGGTGTATTTTGCAGAATTGGGAAATTCTTAGCTCTTAGTTTCACGGGCTCATACCCATGAAAAGGAGAAGGTGATATTTTTCTAAAATCATGTGGTCACAGTATTCTTTAGGCTCTGGAGAATAATGCCCCAGATGGGGCACTTTTTGACATTCTAAAACTTGTTTTTGCATATGAAAAAGCTGGCTTGTTAAAAGTATCTCTTCACTATTCTGACCAGAAGGAAACAAATCTTACTAGGAGGAACTTACATTTTTCTCCCTGTGACTTTGAAATGTAAATGTTCTACCCTGGGCTCTAATGTACTCTCACTCACTCTTGTCTATACCATCGCCAATTCCTGAGACTGAGGGGGGAAAAAAAGGGAGAAGAGTCCTTTTTAAACTCAGGCAGGAAAACTGTGAGATCTCGTTTGTCTGGAATGTATGTATGTCCATGTGTACATTATAAATATATCTCTTTTCCTTTGGATGGTATTATCAAAGTTAGTTTGTAAATGAGCTCTATTTAATTGACTTAAAGGAAATTAAGCACTTACAGAAATGCTCAGAAATATAAAAGAAACTATGTTGAATGAATTTCAGATTCATGTGATCTGAAAAATATTCAATATTAAATTTGGGATAATGGCTGACTTGGTCTAATGTCTCATAAAGTTTTCTTGGGTAATCTAAACATAATTTTGGAGAACAAGTGAATAAAATAGAGGTAAATGAGACAAGAGTTTTTAGGTGAACTCTGGGAATAATTATGTTTTAGGAATGTCTACTTAAAAATAGCTTTTCTGGAAGTTTTAGTAACTTGAAATTTTAGAGTTTAACTAAATTAAGCTAAATGATGAAAATTCATTGAATATCGAGGTCTTTTCCAAATAAAATAATATACTGAAATATTAATTACTAAACATTGGCTTCCTTTTACAGAGAAAGTAAAGATATTTAAGACTATTAATAAATATGTTTGGTGTCACACTGAGACATTTTCCATAAGAAAGTACATATTTTTAGAAATTATAAATAGCATTTATTTATAAATTTGCCAATCTACAGAATGCTAATGTAAAGAACAGCTCATAATTGCTTACTTCTTAATTTTCACTAGGAATTTAGGTTTTTAAGACTTGAGAATTCTAATTAAATATGTAATTAAAGCCACTAGAAATAATGAGAACATTTTCGTATACAGGGTAATAGGAGGTGTGTTTTCATTAAAAGAAGGTATGAAGAATAGGAATTTATTTTGTTAAAGAAAAAGGAAGTAATTTTGTCTTAAAGCCGGTTATTTCTAAAGAGGAAATAAAATAAAGGGCAAGTTAATATGAATATAGAAAGTTGTAGATTTCTGGGGAAAAAGTAATCTTTAGAAAGAAATTCTATGTGTTGTCAGGACTCACTAAGATTAGAATGAATTTAATTGAGTAAATGAATTTTAAGATTAAAAGTAAAGTGGTACAAAAACTTAAAATTTTTTTCTCTCTCTGTTAAGAGAAAAAAGTTTTCTTGGAATATTGATTTGCTTTTGATTAAGATTGTAAATTTTCTTTACCTTTTAAATAATCTGTTATAACTTTCTGTACTTGCTTTTAAAATCTTTCATTGTAACTTTGCTTAAATGCATAAGCATTGTTTCACAGTGATCTGTAATCCTATTTGACCAAGTGTCTTGAAACTTTTTAACATTTTGGATAAACTTCTCAAGGATAGAATCCTAATGAAAGATATTTGACCTCTTGATAGTTTTGGGATGTTTCAGAGGACCCCTAAGTCATCTCAAAGAGAGATATTAAACTAATTAGGATGATTTGGTATGTTATGGGAGGCACTGTCAATTGATTAGAGATAAATGTATCTACAACCTTCTTAGGTTATCCATTTAGATTATACTAAATATCATTAATATAGATATTCTTATGTTATATGAAATTAAATAAAATTTCTAAAATTTGAATATGTCAAATTTGTATGTTACAGCAGTAAACAATTTTTTTTGTCAATTGCATTTTAACCAGCTCTTTAACTGTGTCTTTTTAAGTCTTTTTATCATTCATAGATGCTTTTGCAAAAATGCTTCATCTTCAGGAAGATTCATACTAAAGACTTTCTGACAAGTGCAGGTTTCTGATAACTTTCAAATCGTACCGTTGAATTGGGTAAGAAATTAAAGAATTCTAATGGAAATCCCGATGGTTTCATAAAGGTTAAGGCTGCAAACTGTAAACAGCTCAAATGTTCATCATCAAGTGAATGAGTAATTCACATCAGCAATAAAGGGGAATGAAATATTAATATACATAACATGGATGAATCTCAAAACATGCTGACTGAAAGAAAACAGGAACCAAATACACACTGTTAGATTCTATTTATGGAAATTTGAGAATGGGAAAACTATAGTCACTGAAAGCAAATCATCATATCACTTTTTTAGGAAGGTGAGGATTGACCACAAAGGAGCCTAAGGAAACTTTCTGGGTAATGGAAATTTTCTGTATCATGATTGTGGTAGTGATTACACAACTGTACATATTTGTCAAAATTTATCTAACTGTGCTATACACTTAACATGAGTGCTATTAGTTGTATGTAAATTGTACCCCAATAGGAGTGATTAAAAGGAAATATAGCAGGGCCTCCCTGGTGGCTCAGTGGTTGAGAGTCCGCCTGCCGATGCAGGGGATACGGGTTCGTGCCCCGGTCTGGGAGGATCCCATATGCCGCGGAGCGGCTGGGCCCGTGAGCCATGGCCGCTGGGCCTGCGCGTCCGGAGCCTGTGCTCCGCAACGGGAGAGGCCACGGCAGTGGGAGGCCCGCATACCGCAAAAAGAAAAAAAAAAAAAAAGGAAATATATATTATGTATGACATATAAATATATCTTTACATATATTACACATATATCATGACAATAGAATAAAATATGTTCTTAGTGATGAAATTGCCATTTAGCCAACATCCAGAATGCCAAACATCCTTATTTTTTTCTTGTTTTTCCTTTCTCTAACCTTTCAAAAAGCATCATTTTTAAGAGTCACATCAACATTGCTGATTAGATTTGCAGTAATTTGGAAACACAGAAGACATTCCTTTTAAAAATATAAACAAAAGCTTCTTTCATCTGCTCTCTAGATCTTTTTATTCTTATGCCACATTCTTTACACCAGTTGACCAATTGAGTTAGGCACTCATTTCCTTTTGCACAAATCTTTGTTGTGTTTCTGCTAGCTCTGCATTAGGGACTATTAAGGAGGAAAACCACTGACACAAAATGGTTTCATTTGTGCTGAAGCCCACGATACCACGCATATATTTAATACCTAACCTACTTGCAATTTCGACCTTCACCAGAAATGTTATCTTAATTCTGAAATCTGGAATTTTCTGGTTGGCACCAATATGGTAATCTATCACAGGGGCCCTCTCCATCTCCCCCAAACCAAGAAGAAGAGGCAATCTGCATGATAAACTCAAGGCTTCCCTTCCCTACAAAGAGAAGATAGTACTGGTCCCAAATAACCTTTTTTTTCTTTTGCTAATGACTTTCTTGCCAACCCTCCTTTCTATAAAAACCTTCCACTCTGTAAAACTTCTCAAAGTGCCCTTCTATTTACTAGATGAGATGCTGCGCAATTCATAAAGCATCAAATAAGGCCAATCAGATTTTCAAATTTACTCAGTTGAACTTTGTTTTTTAACAAGACATGATCTTAAACAAGATAAACATTGCCCCTGTTTTCATCTCAGGTGGCCTCAGCCTGCAGCTGCTTGAAGCAGGAGTTTGGTTCCTGGCCAGAGATTGAAGTCAGGCCGGGGCAGTGAAAGCACTAAATCCTAGCCACTAGACCACCAGGGACTAGTGGCCAGTGACAAGTTCCTGGCCTGTGTGCTGTGTAGAAATGAATTTCCACAGAGATGGAAAGTAGTGAAACAAGTAAAGTGTTTATTAGGAGGACAAAGAATACATGTGGCTAGACACATGGGCGGGCTCAGAGAGAGTTGCGCTCACTTGGTAGTTTGAATCACTTTTATGGGGAATTTCTTCCAGGTTTCCTTTGACCAATCATCTTGCTTTGCCTGGTTCTGAGTCCATATTTGGTATACCTCAGGGTCCTCCCGTGTTCATGTACATCTCTTAGCCAAGATGGATGTGTGGTAGTGGTGATATGGGTTTGTATCCTCATTACAGGCATAATGAAGTATTTAGAGGTGAAGTATAATATCCTCAGGCTAATATCAGATTGTTTGATAAAAGAGACATAGGTGTGTGTGAGTGTGTGTGTGTGTGTGTGTCTGTGTTTGGAGAGTGAGAGAGAGAGAGAAAACTGGCATTGTGGTACATTAATAGTTGATATATTTATTCATTATACTGGTCTTTCAACTTTTCTTTGAGTTTGATACTTTTCTCACAAAAATGCAAAAAATAAAATATGAATTAAAAGTTTGGTTTAACTGCTTATAGACATTATCAACTGTATGTGTATTTATGCGATTTTATAGATTTTAATATTTCATCTTTTTTCCATAAATAATTGCATACCAAAAATCTATGGAACGTCAATTTGAAGGAAACACTCTAAGTATGAATACCAAAAGTGTTGCGTGTAGTGAGTATCAGCTCATGTTTTTTTGTTATGTATATAGATGATTGTCAATGAATCTATCTGTGGACTCAAGGGACATTCTGATATCAGCATTCAGTTCTCTCCTTGAGTCCATAGAATAAATGTACAAAAATCATAGTTGACTATGAAAGAGAGTTTGACTTAGAATAGATTTTCAAGAAAGGTTCACAGTATTTTTAAAGAACAGTAGTAAAATTAATGCTAGAGTAGATTAACGTCTGTGAATTTGGATTTTTTTTCAAGTCTTGAGATATTTCTCTCCAATTAATTTCACGGAATTATTGTATAATGTGTCACCCAAGTAGAACTAACTGTAACATATGGATGTTCATACATTATTTCAATTCTGTTTTGTTCTTTTTATACTATGCAATCTCATTATGAGGACACTGCATAATGATAGGTTTTACTCAATCTCACGGTAAGCTTAATATTCTCTTTTCATATTGTGTGAAATATTGCGGTTTGGGGGGGAATACATATTACTTTTAGAAATCATAACCAAATCGGGTGTATAGAATGGATTGAAATGGGAATTAAATGATCGGGTTAAAAGTATTCTAGCAAGACCTAGTAACTGGAAAGAAAATATTTTTAATAAAAACGATTATTTTGTAGTTTCATTTTCATTGCTAAAGCATATATTTCACATTTTTATGTTCAAAAAGCTAAAATTTCCATTGTTCTTTCTTTCACCTTCCACACTTGAGAGACCTATTTTTCTGTACCTGCGAGTGTCCTACTTTATAATAGTAACGCAAGTGCAAGTCTGATAGCATTTATGCTCTCATAAAAATTGGCCTTCTACTCTCACCTCTCTTAAAAATTATACTCTTAGATTAATAGATTACCTTCGCATGCTAGATATTTAATAGTCTCCCACCAAAGTTATATATAATTGTGCACCAGTAATTGTGCACTTTAGTCATAAAAGCTTTGGTTCCACCAGTGTTATATGATGTCACTTTCTCTACAGAAACTTTTATTTGCAAAAATAGGTCTACAGGATTCACGTCAGAATCATATTTAGAAAATTCCTCAGTCTACAATTTTCTGTAGTCTAGCAGTTTTCTGGAAAGACATCTAACAAAGCAATTTTTACCTAATATACTGATGCTAGTTAATTGTTTCTTTTGTTTTTAATGTTCTTTAAGATAGCTTTCTAATTATGGTACATATTTTCACATTTACTAATGTTGAGGCACTCTGTAGCACATAACAGAGTTTATTATAGTGGTTCACTTCTTGGAAGACAATTGTGCTATTTTGTGAGGAGTTTATGTTTATGATAATGGCTTTAGTTTGCAAAGCTCATTCATGTGAATTATTCATGTCAACACATGTTTAATGTGTACTTACTATGTTCCATATACAAGGTTATGTACTAGAGATAAAAGGAAAAGGAGGAAGAGAGAAGGACTGGCCCAAGGAGGAGGAGAAAGCATGATCTAAGACTCAGGACTTAGTAAAGGACATTGATCCATTACAGTTTTTTTTTAACTTTTACTGTTTACAACTATTTAAACTTAATAAAACAGCACAGAATCACTAGTATATCCAAAACTCAGAGTCAAGATGTGATTTTTCCCTATTTGATTGGTACCTTGTTTTAGGATAAAATATTAGTGATACACATGAGGGCTCTCAAAGTCCATGGCATTTTCCTTGCTGCTTAGTTACACACTGTCTAAAGTTTGACTATACTCTAGCATCCATATTTTTGTAAATCAAGAATTTGTTTATAGTTAGAAATCCTATTCTACTCTTTTATATTTTGAACTTGCATAAATAATATATTTCCTTTTGTAACTTGCATTTTTCATGCAATGTTATGTTTTTCCCTCAACAGATTTGGAGTTTATCTATTCTAATTCTAGATTTTTAGTAATTAAAGGTCTAACATTCCTACTTGAGTGATCACAGTCTTATATTTAATAGCTCTAACCCTTACAGAAAACAAAATTGATGAGTTTCAAAGCATTGGTTCTGATTGTATTTTATATCATCTCCATGTAATTATCATCTCTATTTTAAATGTACTTATATATTATTATTATTATTTTAGTTTCTAATTTCTTTTTTTTTAATATCTATATTGGAGTATAATTGCTTTACAATGGTGTGTTAATTTCTGCTTTATAACAGAGTGAATCAGTTATACATATACATATGTTCCCATATCTCTTCCCTCTTGCATCTCCCTCCCTCCCACCCTCCCTATACCACCCCTCTAGGTGGTCACAAACCACCTAGCTGATCTCCCTGTGCTATGCGGCTACTTCCCACTAGCTATCTATGTTTACGTTTGGTAGTGTATATATGTCCATGCCACTCTCTCACTTTGTCACAGCTTACCCTTCCCCCTCCCCATATCCTCAAGTCCATGCTCTAGTAGGTCTGTGTCTTTATTCCTGTCTTACCACTAGGTTCTTCATGACCTTTTTTTTTTTTCTTAGATTCCATATACATGTGTTAGCATACGGTATTTGTTTTTCTCTTTCTGACTTACTTCACTCTGTATGACAGACTCTAGGTCCAACCACCTCACTACAAATAACTCAATTTCGTTTCTTTTTATGGCTGAGTAATATTCCATTGAATTGCACTTTATTTTATTTATTTTATTTTTTTTTTAGTGTTTATTTTTACTTATTGACAGTTTTGCTTTATTTATTTATTTATTTTTGGCTGTGTTGGGTCTTCGTTTCTGTGCGAGGGCTTTCTCCAGTTGTGGAGACCGGGGGTCACTCTTCATCGCGGTGCACGGGTCTCTCACTATCGCGGCCTCTCTTGTTGCGGAGCACAGGATCCAGACGCGCAGGCTCAGTAATTTTGGCTCATGGGCCCAGCTGCTCCGCGGCATGTGGGATCTTCCCAGACCGGGGCACGAACCCGTGTCCCCTGCATCGGCAGGCAGACTCTCAACCACTGCGCCACCAGGGAAGCCCCTGCACTTTATTTTTGACTTGGCCCCCAACTTAGTCACACAATTACACAGTGTTTAACAGTTAAACTTCTTGGATTTATCTACCTGTATATCACTTTCTTTGCTCAGTTTGTTCCTTAATCCCACTTCTTCACAGTGAGTTTAATTCCCTTCAGTAAGAAACCTATTCCTTGGAAGTTTTAGTATTGAAGATCTATAGGTAGAAATTTCTGTCTTTGTCCGAAAATGTCATCTCTTTCATTGTTTAATATGGTTAGTTAAATGTTCTATTCTAGGTTAAGAGTGATTTTTCCATTAGTACTTTAAGGATAGTGCTTTCAGTTATCTTCTGGCATCTATTGTTACTGATGAGAAGATTGCTACTAGTCTCATTGCTCTTTTTATTTGATATCCTTTCTTTCTTCCAAGTTGCTTTGTAGACTTTCCTCTTTGCCATTATGTGATGTGGTTTACCAGCTGCTTTTTAGACTTGGTTCCCCAGAAAGCAGAGCCTCAGGCCAAGAGTTTATGTGCTATTATTTAATTAGAGAGTACAATGCAAGTGAACCGGATTGCAGGGCAAAAGCAGTGAAGCAGGGAAGGCTGGCGATTCAATATGAGGATGCATGATCAAGCTGGGATTTGACCTCTGGAAGTTCTGTAAACTGGATCTCAAAATTATGGGGAGGGAATGTGAAGAAAAGGAGAAAGAATTCATCCATGGGTTTAGCCTGTGGGAGATAATCATATATTTGTTTTCATTTGTTTTACTGGTGACTCCATGCACTTCTTTTATCGGAGGATTTATTTCTAACTTAATCTCTGAGAAGTACTATTTCTTCAAATACTTGTTAAATTCACTCTAATCTCACCTTCTAAAAATATTATTAGATGAATGTGGGTCTCCCGTTTTATCCTTTATTCCTTTATCATTCACATTTTCATTTAACCTCATCATTTTTTCTGGCTTATTTTCAACTTTTAAAATTCAAATTCAGTTTTATCAAATATGTTATTTAAACTTTCTATGGAGCTTTGAACTCCAATGAACATACTTTTTCTGCCTTTTTCTGCATCAATTGAGATGATCATGTGGTTTTTCTGTCCTTCATTCTGTTAATGTGGTGTATCACATTGATTGATTTTTGTCTGTTGAACCATTTTACACATAAATCCCACTTGGCCATGATGTATAATCCTTTTAATATGGTGTTCAGTTCATTTTTCTAGTTGGATTATAGCTTATCTTTGAAGGTTCCAGCTTATCCTTGATCTCCTAACTTCAGATCATCTCTCATTCCTGACTGCCAGCCCTACTGACTTCAGGACTGGCACCAAGAGGCAGGGGCAGTGGATTTACATAGACTGCTTAACAAAGCCCCACTATCATGTAAGGTTTAATCTCTATAATAAAGTCCTTCTAGTGGTTCTACTTGTCCGACCAAACCTTAATATAGAGTTTATCGAATGTCATTTGATATTCTGATCAAGGAAAAAGGGAGAAAGCCAAGGTATAAAGTATAGGAACAGAAAGAAAAATAACACAAAGGGAGATATATTAAATTTAGGATGATGCACTGAACATAAATATGCTGTAAAAATCTAAAAACTGGATGAAATTGATTATTTCCTAGTAAAATATATTCCACCAGAATTGATTCCAGAAGAGTGTGAAAAACAAAAGAGAACCCTTAGAAGACCTTCATTGCTACTTTTGGTGAATTTGTCCACATTTCCATCTGGTTTGGCTTGGAGATCCCACCTCCATATTCTCGTGCTGGGCATGTGACCAAGACCTGGCCAGTTAGAATTCCCTGAACTTGAGGTTTTAACAGAAATCCCAAGCTGAGTCAGTCTTTTGTATAAAGGCTTTCTCTTTGCCTGGGTTCAGTAAAATGGTAATATACAAAAATAGAGTTGCGTTTGGTCATTTTTCTTGCCACCCCTTGGAGAAAGGTTTCCCCAAAATAATACAAAACAAAACAAAACAAAACAAACAAAACAAACTGCAGAGGTAAGAATATCTAAGTCAGAGAAACATTTTCTATTTATATCCTTTGGGCCCCCACACTTACCTGTGTCTGAAAGTATCGGCACTTTCAAACTTTGGTGTATTGTGAGTCAATAAATTCCTTTCTAGCCTTTCAACTAATTTGTAAGTGTTCTCTAAAATTACAACTTAAAATTAATACAATGACCATGGCAGCAATTGCATAAGATTTCAAGAAGCTAATTTTCTTGCAAAAATGAAGTTATGGGTATATACCCTTTCAAGTCCAAATACTCTGAAACCCTTTCCCTCTTGCTGAATTTTTAAATTCCTTTATATTGGATTTCAAAATACAAAAGAAAATGGGCTCTGCTTCAAGATGTTTGTGACTGCAAGCATACGTAGCCATTACCTTTGCCTCTCAAGAACCTATCATAATAATGGTGAAATCTGAAAGAAAGGGAAGCCCACTACTATAATATGCAAGGAGGGGGCTTCAGCTTCTGAGATATATATGTGCTCAGCAGAACTCCTGAGTAACTCAGGATGGCAAGAGGGAGACGTAGACTGAAAGTCTATGTGGGGCAGAGTTACTTCACCTACACCTTTTTCTCCAAACAAAAAGCCTGACAGAAAGGCATTTAACCACCCTCTTACCAATTCTTTCTTTTAAAAAGGAGCCTTTTAAAAAAGATATGTAAAGACTGTTTCCAGGTGATCTATAATGGCCAGTGTGTTTGTTACAGTTCCTGCCAAAGACTTATTCTTTCAACATTTGTATGTGTTTAGAATAGTGGCAGGTCTCCATCTGCTCATGGTAAAACTAAGCCTTTCAGGTTCTTTCCTAGTCCATGAATAATTCCTATTTCTCCCAGGACTTATTTTGCTATTTTTAATATTTATCTTATTCTCTCTTATGTCATGCCTATCTCAAATATCTCAACAAATATTTATGGAACATCGACTTTGGGCAAGGCAGTATTTTTTGGGTGCTATGACTATTGTAGTGAAAATTACAAAACCCTTGCTTTCCTAGGAGTTTACCTTCTTCTTAACACTTAGAGATATTTTGTTTTCTCTTCATATTTACGAATGAAGACCATGAGCTCTGTGTTTATGATTATCTTTACACGTCTCATTTTTCTGTCTTGATTATCTTTGCTAGCTTCTTTATGTCTGTCTACTTTATAATTGCTCCTGTTCCAAAGGATTCCATCCATCTCCCTCCACTACTACCATGGAACATACTTTCACAGGCAATACCTCATACTTCTTTGACTTCAGTCTGTCATCTTTATCCTGATTTTAGAAGCATACTTGATATTCCGTGATAGCTAGATGAACATTGCCACTAAAATATCACTCTGACATCTCAAATCTCAGAGATTCCAGCTGAATTGTCATCTATTCCTCTACTATGACAAACAAGTTATATTGCATTTCTTATATCAGTGGAACTCCTCACCATCTACTCAGTCACCTAAACCAGAAACTTAAGGTCATCTTTAAATTATCCAAGCAGCCACCAAATTTTATTGTGCTTCTTTAATACTACTTGAATCTATATGCATCCATATCTCAACTGTCTCACCATTATATCAGGACTTTATACTTTTTTCTTCCAGTTAATGCCATAACTCCGTAAGTGGGACAATCTAAATTTTGACAATCTGTTCATATCCCTGCTAGTATGACCATTCTAAAAATTGAAAAATTTTATTCCTATTAGAAAAATCGTGTTGACTGTGCATTGCTTAGAAGATCTAGTTCAACTCTTCAGCCTGAATCACAATACCACTTGTTACCTCTTTGGCCTCATCTCTTCATTTCTTGCTAATATACTTACATCTCTTCCTCTTCTACCCCAGAGCATGATGATTCATACTTACTGTTTACTGAGCCCTAAATTTTCAATGCATCTTTACTGTTGCATGCAGTGTTTATTTTGCTTAGAATAAAATTAATGACTTCATTTCATTGGCTAATTGCTACTAGTCCTGTAAGATACAACTCAGATATAACCCAACTTTAAGGAGGTTTGAATTGTTAGTGTAGATTTCTCCTCCTAGATCATTCCATTTTATCCTGTATCTGAATCTGTGTCAGGGCATCCCTGACATAGAGTGTTACTGTATGTTTATTCAGCTACCTTCTTTAAAATGTAATACATTTCTTCATGATAAGTGCTGTACTTCGTAACTGTAACCCTAGCACCCAGCATTGGGCATGGCACATTCTTGGTCAGTGTTGAACGCCTGAAATAGTGATTTAGAAAAGGGTTGGCAGATATTATAACTTAATAGGCAAGAAACCCTATACAAATATGTTAAGTAAGTGAGAGAGATCTAGGTTGAAATACATCAAATCCTGGATGGTAGGTAACAGTATTAAAATAGGTTTTCTTTGGAGAATAAAGGGTGAAAAAGAAGTCTGGGATGCTCACAGTGGCCAAAAATTCTGAAGCAGTGTGTGTGTGTGTATGCCAGTAACTGTTCTAGTTTTTAGAAATGTAGTAGTAATTTAAAAAAAAAGAAAGATCTTTTGGAGCTTCTATTTTGGGATAGGAATGGGGAAGAAAACAAGCACAAGATAAATAAAAAATGTTTTAGATCGTCACAAGTGCTACTAAAGAAAAAAAAAATACACTTCCAGAATAGAAGAAGACAAGGCCAGGGGTGGTAGATAACTGTGTTGTGACTAGTGATGTGAGAATGGAGAACCCAGAGCCCAGAGTTGGCTTATAATTAGTGTCTGTCCTCTACGAATGGTGGATGAGAGAAAAAGGATTTTCCCCAACATGCTTTTCCAAATCTCCACATTTTTGCAGTGATGTTAAAGATGCTGGCTTGATGCTTAAAAATGGAGAGTTTTGAATATCACACAAAGGAGAGCCTCTTATTTCATAGTGAAAAAGCCTGAGTTAGGATGGTAAAGAATTTTCAAATCTTAAATGAAGTCACAGAAAAGAAATGCAGTTCAGATTTCCATTCGAAATTCTCATACCAGGAACTTCTCATTGAAGGGAGTATACATTCACCTCTCAAATAATGAAAAGACATGAAATGTTTGGTTAATTGTAGTAAAGAAGATACTGAAGATCTCAAAGTATTGCATATGGATAACAAGTAATATTACTTAACAGAAACGTCACATTTCTTTGTGAACTTTCCAGTACATGCAGTGTTTTGATGTTCATGTTGTTCGATGCTCAGGCTTGTTTGCATTTACAAAAGAATCTTTATACTTAATTCTTCATGGAATATTGAGAGCACAACTTATTTTCAGGGTTAGCCAAAAAAGATAGACTTTATATTGCTATCAAAAACTTATCCACAGGCTATAACTACTTTCAAAAAGAATTTGTTATTCAGATAAGGGTTTTTTTTTTGGAATTAGGCCAAAATAAACAAATGTTTTAAAAACTTCCAAGAAAATACAGAGAAAATTCTTAAGATGGAAATATTTATGCTCACAACCACAGTGATGCTGTGTATTTAAACTGATATACTGTAATGTAAAAAACGTATCAGGTTGAGCTCAGAAGATTCAGGTACAAATCTTCTCCATTTCTGATTTGTCAGGGCAGACAGAGAGGAATATGATTTGGAAGAGCAATATAATACTCAGCAATCGCTTTGAGAGAAAAATAAGTGGCTCTATAGTTTCAAAGTCAGAGTGTTAAATTGGGTTTATGATATAAGCAGCATACACTGGTAGAATGAGATAGGGTGATGTGAAGTAAAGTTAGAGCGATACGATATTGGTGGTTGTTCAAACAGGAAGGATACTGTCTTCTAGCAGCTTCAGTAGCAGGAATTAGGGATTCCATTTTTGGGAAAAATGGTAGAATATAATGTTATAGTGGGCCTAGAACCAAGACATTAAGCCATTTACTTGTCTAGGACTCATTCTAATCATTTTCTAGGTACAGGATGGATCCTAGATGAGAAGTTGTATTAGTTGTCTGTTGCTGCATAAGAAATTAGTACAAATGTAATGGCTTAAAACAGCATCCCTTTATTAGCTCACAGTTCTATAAGTGGGGATACTGGCATGGAGTGACTAGGTTCTGTGTTCGAGGTCTTAAAGGTCTGAAATCAGCATTTTTAAACCCTTGTCAGATAATTCTAACATCTAATTCATCTCTGTTGGCATCATCTGTCCCATCTTATTCAAGCTGTCATGTATCTGGTTCTTGGTATAAGTAGTGATATTTTATTGTCTTTTGGACATTTTGGCTATTATGTTAGGATACTTTGGTCCCTATTTAAAGTGTTTTGTTTTTTTTAATTTTTAGCAGGCATTCACTCTTTATAGGTTTGGCACACATTTCCTGTACTTTTATGGACGGTGGTTCCATGATAACCTAATTTTCTGACCCTTTGTGGTACTCTTTTGGTCTGTTTCTCTTGTGCAGGTGGGGTTACCTCTGGTCCCTTCTCATGCTGCTTATGGGGTCTGAAGTAGCTTCCCCAGGATACGGCACTTGGTGCTTCTGGTGAGGGAAGGGCATCTCTGGAACACGTGATGAAGAGTCCTTCCTGGGCCAGGAACTTGTGACAGGGTCTCCCTGGACTGTAAGGAGTGGAGGGTGCTTACCAGGTTGAGAGCTTTCTGTGGAGGGATCTCCGTTGCCGGTACCAGCAAGTTGCCTGATGTTTCTGGGGAGGGGAGAGGAGTCTCAGGCCCATCTGAGGAGAGCATTGTCCAGGCGGGAGCTTTTTGTGGTAGGAGCACTTTTGCTGGGACCCTTAGCCACTGACGTGTCTGGGTGGTGAAAGGGGATCTCAGGCCCAGTGGGGAAGGAAAGCACTTTCCCTGGTCACTTAGTGTCATCAGGGCTTCCAATTGTTCGTCCTTGCAGGTTCTGCAAGGCTCGCCTGGTGTTTGGGGGATTCCCATTTGATGTGATGGAGGAAGAGCCTCTTTGAGCCACTTCCTGTTACTAAGTTGGGAGTTAGGAAATGCTGGGTCTGGATCACATTTTTTTGTTGGTAGAGGGTCATAAGGTGCCCTGCCATGAGGCTGTTCATCCATTCTGAGGGTCCCTAGGCAATTCACCTTCTCTAGACCTTTCAGAGATCTCCTTTGGTTGTCTCATATTATTTCCAGGATATATAGTTGTGCGTATAAAGGGGGAGTTGGGAGAGGGAAGTATAAACCATCTTATCTGGATTAGAAGTCCTCTCTGTGCCTTTTAAGTGCTCCCCTGATTAGGTCAGGCTCACTCTGGATAATCTCCCAATCAACTGTGCTATATATCATAATCTAATGATGGGAATGATATTCCATCACATTCACAGGTCTCATACTCAAGGGGAGGGGCTCCTACAAAGATCATTGGGCATCATCTTAGAATTCTGTCGACCACAGAAGGTGCATGTGAATGTACTGAAGCATTAATTAAGCAATTATCATCCTTCGGAAGGTTTTAATCTGTTAGGATAGTATGAAAGCCAAGTACTGTTATAATTATTCTACTCACTTTAAGTGAAGTATATCTGATATCAAAAATACTTCCTAAAAATCAGACTATTCAAACAACTCTCAGAAGTTAATGTAAATTTCAGAGGTTTGATCCAAGCCTTCATTTCTGGCCATGCAGATATCTTCTGTGTGAAAACTATGCTACCTCAAAGATGTTTTCAAAAACTTCACCACCACTCCCCATTTATATGTTGTAGTTATGTGCAAATACTGTGGCTGCCAGCAATTCACAGAGAAAAGAAAGGTCAGTGATGTTGCTGACTTTAGCTTTTTAGAGAAGGTGTATACTTAACACTGCCTACATTTGTATAGGTTGCACATTGCACAAAATTTCTGATTATTGCTTTAGGTTATAATACAATGTACTCTCACCTATACCAGGATTGAAAAATTTAAGCAAAATTTTCTGGACTGGCCAATACAACCCCCCAAAAACAGCCTTCAGGCTGAATTAGGAGAAAAATCCTTCACTATGTTTAGGTTGGAAGGAAGCATGACCTAAATTTTGATTTCAAATACTCGGGGTTTTGGGTGATGGTTTTACTGGGGACAATTAGAATTGAACTATGTAGACATGTTTCTTGAAGCCAAGTTTTACCTTTAAGGCTTTCATATTGCAGCTTGTGAGGCTCCAAGCAGCAATTGGCTACTTTGGGTCATTCACACAAGGATTCAGAGTCATATATAAACCATAAAACCCTTTATAAGAAATCAGAATCTGTTTTAAAAACTAATTATATGAACTAAACATATATAGAAAGAAATTGAAGCTTGAATATATTGAAGCAGCAAAAATTAAAGACATACCTATAACTGCCCTTTATCCTTAGTTGTTTACAATCACAGCAAATCAAAGTGTGACATGTTTAAGAGAAAGGTAATTAAGTTCTAAGCTTTGTCATCTTATCACTTTTAAAAATACAAGATCTGAGTAAATGAAAGGAAAATAGAGAGGGTTGTTAAAGAGCTGAGTCATAGAGTGGAATAGAGAACAAGCGGAAGCGGAAGAGGCAAGAAAGCGTACACAGGCTGGGTTTGAAGAGAGTTGGGAATGCTGGTTGTGGTAGATGGTCTCTGATTTGCTTACCGGATCTACTCGCCATCCTTCTTAACCCTGCTTCGTGATTCCAGGAGGCTGATCTTTATCAGCTTCATGCACCAGTCTCTCTGTGTCTTCAGGTTGGGTTTGGTTAATATGACCTACTGATAAGTGATTAGAAGTCAGGAGGAAAGAAGGCAAGGGTATTTATTTCCATGATCTGCCCCCTTCCAAACTTTAGGTTGGCAGTGGATGCCATTTTCTAAGGTTACATCTCTTGTTGGGTGGGCTTCTCCTATAACTCGAAGACATTCTGGGTTGCAGGAACTGCTATCTCTCTATGCCCCTTCAAACCTATTGGTTATAATACTGGTTTCTCACAGCTGCTAGCCTCAGGGCACTTCATCATCTCTTGGTTTCCCTTCATTCCTTACACACTTTAGTCTCTTCATTAAATGCTATTCCATCACTCTTTTAAAGTGTGCCATCAGTTTTTAGCTAGAACTGACTGATACATTGGTAGTGGGGAATAGGCGAAACGTTAAGGTAGTGTTAGGGAGGTGGGATAAACTGCTGTGGAGAGAGATAGGAAGAGAAGGGTTTCAAAGCTTTTTATGGCATTCTAGGAATGTAACATGACTTCTTTATGTGAATGACTCTAATGTAGTCTTAAATGGCTTCTTAATTATTGATATTTGGTTGGGTTTCTGTTTCTCTGCATGCACAACCAGGATTGAACAGGGCTAAGAGATGTCTGGGATTTACATGATGAGATAATACTACTAGGATCTATCTAGATTCATTATATCATATTAAGACATTTCTCCCATGGAATCAGGAACATCCCAACCCAGTGCACATGCTAAGTTTTTATTGAAATTCAGTGAACTGCTATGGTGTGAAATTAATTTTTATTGTCAGTCCCCTGCGTCGGCAGGCCGACTCTCAAGCCCTGCGCCACCAGGGAAGCCCTATAACACTTTATATAGCTGAGAATTCATCGATCAGGATTTTCACTCTCATTGGAATCCACTACTTGCCTACGACAAATCGGACACGTAGAGTTCTCAGACAGCCAGCGATCAATGCAGTGAATGTGATATTCATGGGAGCAAGGTAGTATGCGAAGCTTGCTGTTTTCTGTGTACTCTGTAAGGCAAATGCTACAGGCTTTTAGTGCATCATTTTCACCAAAAGATCTTACAGCCAAGCTGTCAATCTGTGCTTTGGTGAGTCCTGTAGTTTGCAGATCATGGGAGGACCCAGAGTCACTTTCATCATATATTATTAGGCTAATTTGTCTACCCACTTGCCTGGTCTCTGATGATAAGTCTGCTGCTAAGTTTGTTTCTTCACTGCCTTCAAACATCAGTGATCTAATTCCTGAATTTTCATCACTTGAGCTGGAACCAGAAATAGGACTAGAACTGGAACTAGACGTACAATTGGGGCTTGAATGACAACTCAGTGTGGAACTTGAATGGGTATCATAGCTAGCATTTGAATCAGAACCAAATGTACCACTACTACTACCATTAGGTGACTCTAGCCATTCCATGTTTGGACTTGGAGGTGAGACACTATGCTCTAAATTACTGTCACTGTCCATAAGGTTATTTGAGTTACTAAATTCTGTCATTGTCTGCCTTAACGTGCTCTGAATTGGAACAGATGTTGTATCATTTAAGCTAGTATTGAACATTCTGCAATCGGGATTTCTAATGGTATTGACATAAGCTCTCACACCTGCCCGCACAGAATGTGAATACATATGCCTCAGTCCTCGTTCACTTTCAGAAGTGACAGTGTTGTTTGGTGTCTCAGATGTTAACTGAGTTCTACTAGCTCTGCTGTCTCTCTGAGAATATGCTCCAGAATGAACTTGTCCTACTTCAAGATTGAAGGGTATGGTTGGATATATTTCCCTCATTCCCCAAGATTCACCACTGCTGGTTGTATCTGGAGAATTTTCTCCATGAACGGCATTCCTTGTTCTAGAAGTTTCAATAAGACCGCTATTTTGCAACTCAAATCCAGTCATTTGCTGTGTCAATATTTCTTGGTGCTCAGTTCTAGAAAATCTCACATTCTCACTTAGCAGAGGCTGCTCAAAATTCTGAGAGGGTATACTATGATTCAGTCTTTGTACAATTTCCCTAAGTGAACGTGGAGGCGACCAACTTTCAATTCTTGCTCTGGTTCTCCGATACTCTGGGCTCCTACTTCTTGCTCGTCTCTGACTTGTGGTAGGTGGGAATTTCATTAATGTTTCAGTTGTATCTTGTTCAGACATAGATGGTCTTGTAAATATTGATTCAGATTGTGGACTTTCCACTTGCCTTTGGCTGTCTTCCATATTTTCTCTTCTGGGAAGTCTTGCAGACGCTACATATTCATTCTCTGGATTTGGACTCCCATGATCAAGGTTAGCATTTATTTCTAAACTGAATATGAACTGATCACTTTTAGGATTAATTTGGCTCTCTTCTCTCCAAGATTGGTTTTCTCTTTGTCCACTTGTCATATTTTCAGTTTGTCCAGAACAGTTAAGCCAGTCTATTAGAGAGTCACCACTAGACACGTCATCTGAAGAGTCTCCTCTGTCTGTTAACAAAAAAAAAAATGGGGAGGGTGCATAAAAGAACTACCAAAATTAGAACCATCATAAAATAGCACTCTGAAACTTTGTTTCAAAAACAAACAAAAAATGAGAACTTAAATACTCAGGTGTTTTCAACTGATTTCACATTTATAGAGTTAATATTTTATAAACTGCACTGTGTAGATTTATAAGTAAAGGTAGAAAAGTTTCGATTCCATCCAAAAAGAGTGAGCTAATCCTAGATAAACTTAGAGAATTTTTTAACAAGGGAATCCAGAGGAAGTCTATGTTTCAGTATTTCATCATATACACAGCCCTGTGTACCACTGTCAGAGGAATGTCAAGAGACTTTTTTTTCAGTCCACTGTCAAAACACTAATGCAATTAAACAAGGTAAACACCAGTTAAGGTACAATGCTAGTATTTTAGTTCAATTTACATTATTGTCTAATTTTCATTAGTCTCCAACATGACTACTTCTAGGCTCTTCACTTATGTGCTTTTGATAATAGATAAGCTGTTTTAAAATATAAGGTTATTGCCCAAACATAAACAAGTTTTATAGGTTTAAAAGTGTTTGCATTTTGAATACTTCTTAATGTTACCAAGATTTTTAATTGACATTAAATTGAAGGTCAGATCAAATGAATAGACTGAACCTAGCATGGTACCTATAAGACCATATTCAAGAGCCAAAGTATTATAGTATCCTCTTCATTAGACAGCAAAATCCTCTACTTCACACTGGAAGGGAAGGCACCAGACCTGAGGTCCGAGCAGGGTTTCTCAGCCTTAGCACTATTGACATTTTGGTGCTGGACAATTCTTTGTTTTGGGGAGCTATCCTGTGCACTGTGGGATATTTGGCAGCACCCCTGGCCTCTGCCCACTAGATGCTAGTAACACCCATGCCTCCCCTGTGACAACCAAAAATATCTCTAGCCATTGTCAAATGTCCCCAGGTGTTGAAGAGAGCACAATTGTCCCCAGTGGAGAATATTTCTGTTTGCTTTTTTTACATGTCTATGTAGAAAAAATAATTCAGGAAGTAGGAGGGACTTTCAGTTGAGGTAGAAAACCAAGAAAAATACAAATAGGCTACTTTGCACTGTTTCCCAATTAAAACAACCCAAATGTGAATCAGGAAAACAAACAAACAGACCTTGACATGCTCACCAAAAATCAAGTAAATGCCAGTTCTTTTTATGAGAAGTTACTTACCAAATGAATGTAAGTCACTTCTGTATAATTTACTATTTCCTATTATGAAGTTACTATTTCCTATTATGAAGTTCCTTCTTCATCCCATCCTATTCCCTCCAAAAGCAGAATATACCTGTATTTTCATCTGAGTCTTGTGGTGCGTTTTCTTTAATTAGCTGAAGTCTTCTCAGCAACTCTTCTTCCGTACTTTCACCTGGAATGCCTAGAAGATTGTTGTCTCTCATAAGTTCGTAATCTTCTTCACTCAGATTATTTACGAACCTGGAGAAATCTTCTTCCCGAACCAATCGGTCCGTTTGACTTATGTGTTGGGCCGAAACTCCATCTCCTTCATCGTTGGAATCCGAGTTTTCCACCTTAATAAACAAGTGGAAAATTATCTGAAATTCACGACGTGGTGTTGAAATTCACCAATGGTCGTTTCGTTTTCTTCGCTTTCTACTTCCTGCCAGAGTGTCCGGTTCTGACTCAGTCGGATGACCCTCCGCACAGATTCCTCCCTTCTCCCTTCCCGACTCAGTTCTGTGGCCCCTGGTGACGCAACAGTTGGGAGCCGCCTCGAGCCCAGAACTTGCTAGACGTTGCCTAGGCACCCATTATCTTCCCCGCTGTTACCGAGTAGGGACTGGATTCAGGTTAGGTTTCATTTCATTCAAAACCAGCCAATGTTACTGAGGGTTTATAGTGTACCAAGCACCGTGCTTCACCTCGTTTCACCCACATGAGCCTATTCTCAGGTTTTCAGGCTCTGATATGCTCTATTTATTCGTTACATTCCATAGGACTGCCTTCTTCAAAATGCCATGCCAAAGTCAGCCTAGTTCAATGCAGCAATTCTCATTTTCAGGTGCCCAGGGACCTCCGCCTTTTCTCCTCATGAATTTCTCAAATCCTAGACTCTCACTAAGAAAGCCCACAATTTTTGATAATTTACCAGGGCCCTGGCTGAGTCTCTTTAGTGTGTCCTCTCCCTTTTAACTGTTAATGGCTTCATCTTGCATTATATGGTCCTTCAGTCTTGTTTCAAACAAACAAGAAACACCAAAACTTTGGCAGGCTTTTCTGCTCAGCCAGGGAATTCCTTCTCCACAAAAGCATCACGTTCATTTTTGTCCTCCTTTCTCATAAATATTATAAATAGTCCTTAAGCAAAACTAGCCAGAACATCACAGGAACTTTTAGGACAGATACATAATAGTTACTTTGTCTGCCACAGTGAGTACTGACCCTGCTGATTTTGTCGCATGTATCACCTGAAAGGCTTGGTGAAAATAAAATAACGCTCATTTGCAATGCTATCTGGAGGAGACCTCTAATTCACTCTCAGTACACAGCTTAGAAGTTTAAGGAGCTGTGTAAATTCACGGTTGTTGTTTTGTTCACGGTCCACAGCAGGCTTTCTTGTTTGTTCTCAAGGAGATGGAAGGATGGTAACTTTACTGGTGTGACAGTGAAGAATCTAAGTCTATGTCCTGCTTTTGACATTTGTTCCATGCCTCGTTTAACTTAAGCTAGAAAAATCAATCTTTCCCCTCTGAATCAAATCTCAGCAAGTCTTTGGATGAGAACAGAATCCCCTAGACCACCCTGCCTCCTTTATGGACTTCTGAGTGTATTTGTTATCTTTTACTGAAGTTATTCTTTTCACAGGGGAAATCCGTTGTAAACTTGTTTGCTGTGCCTCAATCAAAACTAGCAGTATTATGAAAATTCAGCGTGATTTGTACTCTTGATGCAGGAAACCCTAACAATCGTTAGTGTTCTTGAGAGTGATTGATTCAGTTTAATTCAATTCAATCAATTCAAGTGTCAAGTATGTTTAGCGTTTGTTAAATGTCAGTCATATTATCAGATATTAAGATACAAAGATGAGTATATTTAAGAATGTGTTGTCATTAGAGTATAACAAACAATTGAGCTACACAGAGTTAAAAGTACAGTTTTGAGGAGAAAGTGATTTGAGTGAGAGAGAAAATCGGTTTCACTGCATTTGGGTTTTAAAAGATGAATAGGAGTTTTCTAAGTGAATGAAAGCGGGAAATATTTTCAAAAGTGAGAACAGCCACTGCTGACACTCGTAAAACAACAAGGATAGTAGATTTTAATTACTAAAAAAAGACATTAGTTAAATTGGCAGAGCAAGGCCAAAAAATGGAGACCTTTATGACATGTTTAGAAGTTGGACTTTATCATTAGTGCAATGGAAAGATGTTGAAGTCTTTAGACAGTTGATGGTCAAATTTGCAATGTAGAAATAATATTGATAGTAGTGTTGAGGATGAATATGAAGGGCAACAGTTCAGGTGGGAGGGTCAGAAATAGAGTGCAGCCTAGGCTAGTGATGACAAGGATCTGAATCAGGGCAAAGGAATATGATTAAAATGAAGGACTTTAACAGATCTCTAGGCAGCAGAACTGATTAAACCTAGTAATATATGGGAAAGAGGGAAAAGTGGGGAGGGGGAATATGAGGGAAAGGCAGGGGTCAGGATTACTTCTGTATTTCTGTCTTTGCTTAGTGGACAGTGGTACCAATAAGAAGTAACACCTGATTCTGAAGTTGTATGGTTTAGCTTAAGAGGGAGCATGACTGCTTTTGATTAGAATAGTATGCAAGTTACCTGAAGATTCAGAAAGTCTTACAGTCATTCCAAATTTAGGTACAGAAGCACATGAACTAATAGCCCCGGATGTTTGGTGTTCCCTGTAGTTGGCTCTCAGTGTCAATGACTCTAGCTTCCTGAACTATTTGTTCCTGGTTATGTCCCAATTCTGGTGCAAGTAGCAGGGCATAGGGATCATCATCCCAGAGACCTACTTATTGACCTTGATTATTTAAATAGAAGCCACCAATACAGCTGTGCTTTACACTTAGTTCTCTCATGTCTTGACTTTCCTTCTGAATATTGCAGTGTAGGTTCAGTAGTTTTTCTTCTGGATGGCAATATTGTTGCTTTGGCCTTTGTTCTATCCCTTGTCTTGATATCAGAAGTCTTCTGAAGATGTTTTTTCTTCACTTCTCATTTCAGAGATGGGAGGTGCATCAGGAAGTCCGGAGGTTGACTAGAGCATCACTCTAGGTTGAGTTGGAGGGGAAGAGGTTGAAGATGGAAAGTTGCTTACTTTCAATCAGAGTCAAGCACTTAAAAATTTGGCCAATCCATTGTTTATGATGTGGTGAAAAAACGGGGTGGGTGTGAGCAGATTTGGCTGTTCTTTTATCCTGGTTGTAATGATGGAGTTTTGTAATCAAGAGTTTTCTTTTACTGACTCTGTCCAAGGAAGCTTCTGAACAGATTCTATGACTCAAAGGGAGACTGAAAATAAGCAAGAGATAGCATTCTCCCTGAATATGGGTAAAAGGAGTTCTGTGGCTTTAGAACTGTAAGAAATGATCAAGACATATATTCCACATACCTATTGCAGTATAACAAACCAGTCCAAAACGCAGTGGTAGATACAATAGAAACCATGTTGTTATAGTCAAGACTTTGTGAGCTAAGAATAAAGATAAAGAATACTGGGGATGGTTCATTTCTGCTCCATCATGACTGGGCCTCAGCTGTGGTGGCTTGAATGATTGGAGATAGATTAGACAACTTGACTGGTGTCATATGTCTGGGGCCTTGGTTCTGGCTAAGTTTTCTTTGAGTCACATCTTTTGGTGCTGAAATGTCCAACCAAGATGGCATCTTCATTCACAAATCTGGGACTTGAGTTGGGCTGCACAGGCTGAAAAATCTGGGGCTGGTTTTCTCTCTGTCTCTGTCTTTCTCCATGAAATTTCTCGGTGTAGTTTTGGAGTCTTAGCAACCTGGATATCTCAAAATAGTTGAATTCTTACATAGTGAGTGGCTTTACCCAAAGTAAACATTTCAAGAGACTTGGCTGGAATCTGTAAGGCTTCCTATGACTTAACCTCACAAGTGCAAGAACACCTTTTCTCTTGCATTCTGTTGATTGAATAAGCCACTGGATCAGCCCATATTCAAGAAGAGGGACACCATATTCTACCTTTCAATAGAGAGATAACAAAGATTTTATGGTTATATTTAATGTACTATAGCACATGATGAAAAAACTCTTATAATGATGACTTTTCAGTTGAAGTGGAAATTAATCTCTCCCTCTGTTTTCTGAATTGCATTATTCTCTGGGTAAAAATAAAAAAAGGGAGGACATAAAATCTGAAGTTCTTTGCATTCAACATGATTTTAAAGATACCCGATTAAGGATCTTTTTATTATGTAATAGTTTTCCCACATCAGAGACCATTGGTAATATTAAGAGCTATTTACTGAGCAACTGTAATTGCTAGACACTCTGCTTGTGTTTTAACTTATTTGGTCTCAAGCCCCATGCAAGATAGGTATTACTATTCTCAGAGATAAAGGCATGGAGGCTGATGCAAATTAAGTGATTTTCTCAAAGTTACAGTAATAGATAATATGTTCAGATTCAAACAAGGTCTATAGGATGACTTCCCTGTTTCGCTCTAGTCTGCTATGTTTAATGAAAACACAATTTTAGACATCATTACACAAACGTAGTAAAATCTCAGTTAAATGAGATGCTTGAATCATGTTTGATCATTTTCGTGTGCCATTTCAATTCTGCTTTGGAGTTAGTCTAGAATATCTTCGTTTTAACTTAATAAAGAGTAATTTTAAATCAAGCAGTAAACATAATTAAAGCTTGATAAGATATTTCATATATTTATGTCTTTTTCTTTCCCACCAGAAGGATGGGTTAAAAGCTTGAAAGCATTGATGCAGAAAAATGAATCTAAATATGCATGTCTCATGGAATCTACTGGAATTGGTTCTTTGACACAAATACTTGTTTTGAATCTAAACACGAAATTCTTGTTAATTGAAATCACACCCTTTCCACTTACATAGGCTTGACACTAGGAATTAGTTTCATCTCTTCCTTATGCTTACCTCTATTTATGGAAATAAAAATGTATTTATTTAGCAAGGTCTCATTCCTCTTATGATTTCCTTTCTTCCCAGTTCTGCTCGGATTTAGACTTTTGATAGCTTTTCTATTAGTGCCGTTTCAGTGGATAGTTTGCTTCTATGCTTTCTCTAGTTTTGAGCCATTTTACACACTTTCTCTGAGGCATGCTCCAGGTCTGTTATTCACAAGCAAGTTAGTTCATATTTCCGCACATTTGTTTATCTGTAAAGTCTTACGTCCTAGATTATTGTAATAAATAAATAAACTTACATATACATAAATAATATTCTGTTTGTTACCTATATAGATATATTTAAAGATGAATTTTACGGTTCCAAGGATGAAACGGATATCAGGTTTGTTTCTCAAAACAAGTGAACACAGAGAACACAAAATGAATAAGCAACACAAAAGCTCACAATATATGAGCAAAACCAAATTAAGCAGGCCTGCCGTATACAGATTCACAGGTTGTGCACTCTAAAATTCCCAGGGGGCACCATTCATGTAAAGAAGAAAGTGATCGACACTCCTATAAATATGCAGTGCACCACCTGTACAACTGAACATGCAGACCCTGAAAATGAGCTTTAATGCTATCTTCTGCCTTCCTTCGACCCAGTAGGGAGAAGAGAAGAGGATAATGAACTCAGGGGAGAGTACATAGTTACTCTATTACTTGTTCTTCTCCAGGCCTAGAATTTTATATGCTCCTATTGAAGGGAGGTTGGTGATTTTGTTCAGTAGCCTGCAGTCACAGGGAGGTGCACTGCCTCTTTCACCAAGTATTTACTCCAGTAGGTGTAACCACAATGGCAGCGTGTGGTGTGGGTAAAAATGGTCACCTCACATCTCTGTCATGTGGACTCTCCCTTTTATGGTGCTATTTGGGTGTTGTAGTCGCTCTTATGGAGAGTCACTGAATGGTCCGTCTGGGTTGCCTATTCAAAGAAACTCACCACATTTTCAAATTACATTACAAAAAGGCCCCTACATTTCAGGCATACCATTTTGCTTAAATTCAAACTACTGTACTATAATCAAGTTGCCTCTCTTGCTTAAGTCTTAATATCCACAAACCTCAACAAATTCAATGGACAGTAGGTTGACCAAAGGGTGAAAGTTTTTTAAAAAGTAGCATTTGTATTGGGAGCAGAGTTTGGGTTTCCTTATGGTCGGGTTTCCTGGGGCCTCTTTAATATTCAGGCTAAATGCAAGCTCTTATCCACACTATTAGAATGCATCCTCTATCTTCAAACACATTTGACAACTTATTGCATATAGAATAAAGTAAAATGTGTAGTAAGTCCTTACAAAAATCACTCTAGATTTGCCAACATTACTACATTTTCATCTTTCAAACTTCAGTTTAAATGTCACTTCCATGGAAAGGTCTTCCTGACCAGTTTATCTAAAATAAAATTGTGCATGTCATGCTCTGTCACAGACGCTTATCTCTTCCTCCAATAAACTGTATACTATAAGAATAGTGATCTTTATAGCTCAACCTGTGTTTTCCATCTATTCAGTTCCTTAAAGTAGATACTAAATGAATATGCATTGGAGAGTGAAATAAGTAAAGTAAGGAAGAAAGGCCAGAGGGAGGAAGGGAGGAAGGAAGGACAAAGATTCTCTCTCTGTCTTTTTTCATTCTGGCTGCTGTAACAAAATGCCACAGACTGGGTAGCTTATAAACAACAGAACTTTATTTTGTAATGTTATGGAGGCCTGAAGTCCAAGATCAAGATAGCAGCATGGTCTCATTCTGATGAAAGCCCTCTTCCTGATTCATAGCCAGAACCTTCTTGCTGTGTCCTCACATGGTGGAAGGGGGCTAGTGAGCTCTCTGGAGCCTCTTTTAAAAGACATTGATCCCATTCATGAAGGAGTTTGTGGAATCTAAAAAATACAACCAAGAAGTGAATATAACGAGACAGAAACAGACGTATAGATGTGGTGAACAAACTGGTGGTTACCTGTGGGGAGAGGGAAGGGGAGAGGTTAGGGGATTAAGAGGTACAAACTATTATGTATAAAATAAGCTACAAGGATATACTGTACAGCACAGGGACTATAGCTAATATTTTATGATAACTATAAATGGAGTATAACCTTTAAAAATCGCAAATGAGTATATTGTACAGCTGTAGCTTATATTGTATACCAACTATATTTCAATGAAAATAATAATAATAGTCACAGAAAATCTGAAATAAAAGGCATTAATCCCATTCATGAGGGTGCCACCCTCATGAACTAATCACCTTTCAAGGGCTCCACCTCCTAATACCACCAATTTGGGGTGTTAGGATTTCAACATATACATTTTGAGGGAACATAAATATTCAGACCATAGCACTCTTCTTTGACCAAACTTGAGTCAGGCTTCTCTGAGTCCTCTTTCTAACTAGTCCCTGACCTTAGGCTCTGTCCTTGGCCCATTTAGACTAGTATTAGCATGAATTCTGGTGGGTCAGCTTAGCAAAAATCCTCTACCCTTGATATATGATCAAACTCTTTATCCCTCACCCTTCATGTCTTATCACCCTAGCCTGACTACAGAAAAAAGTTCTGTCAAATTGGTTTAGCCAGAATTCTCCTTACCCCTGATGTTTCCTCTTAGTAATTTTCTATCCACTGACCCCCACCCTGCTCCTTGCCTTTATATCTCTACTTGTTCTTATTATATTAGGAGTTGAGCCCCGCCTCCCTCTCCTACTACACAGCCCGTCTGTAGTAGTCTCCCTGACTTATCCTTGCTACCTTTAACAAGTATCATGTATACTTGTTTTCTTCAATACCTTCCAGGCTTTCCTTACCTATATCTCTCTGCATGTGCTGTCACTTGTTCCATGCCTTTGTTCACATTGTAATCTGTGCTTGCGATGCCCTACCCTTTATGCCCTAGTTCATATCAAACCTCTCTGTAATATCTGTACCCTTCTAGTCCTGTATTAAATGCACTGCCCTTCAAGATGGCCTGTAAAACTCCTGTTTGCATAAATATTTGTCATTTTTCACCTTCCTGTTTCCTCTTAGACACTTAAATAAAACAATGTGTGCACTTGCCTTCTACTAGATTGTAAACTGTAGTGATGCAAGAAGTAGGCATCATTATGTGCCCCTCTAATGCCTAACACCAAATGTTATGCACAGTTAGAAACTCAATAAATACCTGATTAGGTGAACTATGGTCCTACTATATAGTGAAAAATTCAAAGGCTATTGAATTGGATTCTGATCTCCCCCGCTCATGAGCTGTGTGACATTGGGTAAGTTATTTAATCTCTCAGTTTTAGTTTCATTATTTGTAAAAGGCAATGATAACTAAATGGGTTGTGGTAAACTTTAGTGACATTCTATGTAAAATAAAGTAAATGTGATACTATATGTAAAGGTGTCTCCTGCTTGAGGTCAGGAATCCATTTGTAAAAATCAAGCCGTTTTTGTTCAAATGTAACCTGGAAACGATTTCCTATTATTTTAATGGAAACCTTTAATATGTTTTATATGTTAGCCCAACAACCCCAACAAATTTCCTGAAATGCAATGAAACAAAAGAAACAAAAAATTGTTATAATATAGATATTTAAAATCATCATATCCTAATCACTTAAAAATTAATATGGTTTTAACAAACATTGCTTTGCAGTAACATGGCCTCTCTTAACCCCAGTAACATCAGAGTTGCACATCCTCTTCTGTGACACTTTGCAGGCTTTTCAAAATGTCTACACAGGAGTCTGAAGTTTTACCCAATGTATTTGGAATGTAACTCAAGATTTTCTCCAACCACTGTGTTCTTATAAAAGTTACCTTGAGTTTGCAGATGCAAATATGTTTTATTGCTGTATAATCACTGGCTGAAGAATATTTGATTGAGAACTAATTAAATTCTCTGTAGTGTAAGTATTAAAGCAAAGAGCTCTTCTAACAGGGAAGTAATAGGAGATATTTTGTGTGTTATATCTTCATATAGGATTGCTAAACAGTGTTGTTCTTAATAAATGTTATTTTCTAACTTCCTTCCATTATGAATCAAATTAATTCTAAACACAAGATTTAATTTAGCCTTCATTTCTCAAATTCAGTTAAAACATTCATTTTTGGGGTTTTAAGAATTTAATTCAGTTATGCAAAAATATATCTAGGGGTTTATTTTATTTTTTAGTTTTAATTTAATTTAATTTTTTTCTTGAAGTATAGTTGATTTACAATATTGTATACGTTTCTGGTGTACAGCAAAGTGATTCAGTTATGTATGTATATATATATATATACACATATATATACATATATATTCTTTTTCAGATTCTTTACCCTTATAGGCTATTACAAAATATTGAATATAGTTCCCTATGCTATACAGGAAGTCCTTGTTGGTTATTGATTTTATATGTAGTCATGTTTATATGTTAATCCCAAACTCCTAATTTATCCCTCACCCCCTTCCCCTTTGCTAACCATAAGTTTGTTTTCTATGTCTGTGGGTCTTTTTCTGTTTCATATATAAGTTCATTTGTATAATTTTTTTTAGATTCCACATATAAGTGATATCGTATTATATTTGTCTTTCTGTGTCTGGCTTAGTTCACTTAGTATGATAGATCCATACATGTTGCTGCAAATGGCATTATTTCATTCTTCTTTATGGTTGAGTAATATTCTATTGTGTGTATGTGTGTGTGTGTGTATGTGTGTGTGTGTGTGTGTGTGTGTATATATATATATATATATATATATATATATATATATATATATATATATATATATATATATATATATATGAAACACATCTTCTTTATCCATTCATCTGTTGGTGGGCATTTAGGTTGCTTCCATGTCTTGGCTATTGTAAATAGTGCTACAGTGAACTTTGGGGTGCATGTATCTTTTCAAATTATGATTTTCTCCTAGGGCTTTATTGATAATGACATACACTCTAGCCCACCTACCTCACTTATATTTCCATATATCCTGAGTGAGTCAGTCTCTTTTTTTTTTTTTGGCTTTTTAAGAAATCTGGATGCTTTGTAGATAATAGCTATCTCCATATGCACATCTGAACCAGTTGCATGGTTTCTTTTAATTTATTATTAGGGAAGCTTAGAATAATTTCATAACAACATAGAAAGTGATTGTATACAAACTTTATTTTAACTGTGGACTACCCCCACTCCTACCCCAAATACTCATAGACTGAAAGGTCATCAGAGATGAGCTTGTCTTTGGGAATTGGAGCGTGGAAATCAGAGAAAGGAAGGAAATCACGGAACTACTTCAGTTGGAGATGAAAGAGTGGGTAAATGCCCTTTTCTTGGAAAAAAGATGAATTTCCTACTAGAGGAGAAATCTCTTAAAATATTCAGCTGCACCAGTGATTAACTCTGTTGCAAATTCAGTTGCATTCGGCAGGTACTGCAGGGAACAACTAGTGTGTATGCCTTGGCATAGTAAAAAAAATTATGTAGACAGAAAGTATATGTCATTTATCTAGTTATTGAATAGCCTGAAATATAGAGCAGTCGAAAACTATTTGTAATTTGCGTGAGTGTGTGTGTGTGTGAGTGAGCAAAGCTGTGTTTGACACTAGCATCCATATTTCCTGACTTAAGAACAATATTTTAATAGATAATTGTTGTTTAAAGAACTGATTGATGCCAGACAGGAAGTTCCCCTCATATTGATTATGTTAAAAATGCCTAGGAGGGCTTGGGACTGACAGAAACCATCAGTAAACTTCAAAACTCAAACGAGAATTTAGTTGACAGCAGGGTGTTCAGTACAGAAAATAGTTTCAGCACTGACACTGTCTTCTAAGGATCAGTATCTATCCATCTGTGTAACAAATATCTGTGCGAAAGACAGTGTGGTATGGTGGAATGAAAACTGAACTTGTAATTGGAATATGGGGATTAGGTTCCAGCTGAGTTCTTTCTCCTGGTGCTATCTTGGAGAGTTACACCTCTAAGAATAACATTCTTTGTTTTTAAACTATGTCTAAGGATCTTTTGGGCTCTATATTTCTATGAAACTCTGATCCTATTTTATCATTGTAGGGGTACTGTGTGTTGGAAGATAGCTAGATAGATCAATGGATGCATGTATGGGTGGGTGGAAAGATAAGTGAGTACATACACACACATATACATATACATACATATGTATGCACAATATATACATATAAAAATGTATACTTATATATATAGGACTATATATGTGTGTGTGTAACACCTACAGGTTATTTCCATGCATATGTGTCTACATAGAGTGACATCACAAATTCTGGCCATGGTTTTCCTTTTCATTGGCAAATATGACAATAAATCATCTATCATCTATTATTAAAGAGGTAAGACCTCTTAAGAGCAAATGGGTCTTGAAAGAGATTTTAACATTGTGAAAGATACGTTAAAATAATCCACAAATATTCATATGCATGTATTGTGAAAATGCTTCTTAGTGGATACAAATGTAAAAGGTGAATAATAAAAGTATGATGAATTCTTTATTCTTCATCGATAAAGAATTCCAATATTGAAAATTTACTGGGCAGTACTAAATAAGTGAGTATCAGGAGTCTGATCTTGCCAAAATCATAACTTTAACTTTTGATGTATAGTATAAATACTATTAGCAGAAACATATTTTTCTAGCAATGACCCTAATAAAAATAAAGTTCCTGTAAATAACACACGTGAAATCTACATCTTACTCCGTTAATCAACATGTTTAGGTTCATGGGACACTAAAGACCACAGTCATCAATATTACAGAGCATTTTATTAAGAATATATTATTACACCGTGAGTGGGTAGACATTTAGATCTGTAGTCTACACAGACTGAGTGCATTTCTGCGGCATAGTTGTCTTTAGTTGAGTGGAACAGGCCCATCGGTGAGAGGTCACAAGTAATCAGCTATCTATATATACTTGGAAGTTTAGAAATAGTTGAGAGTTTATTTATTTATTTTACTTTAAATGTGTACAGTTTATTATATATCAATTACACCTCACTAAAGCTAAATAATTGAGTTTCGTTGGGATTAGAGGCAATGTTTTGAGATGGAGAGAGAATTATCTTAGAGAGTAAGTGAAGATTTGGGATAAATGATCATTTTCTTTGGAAGGAAAAGGGTTTATAATAGAAACCCCTAAGAAGGCATATTGAACTGGCCTTATTTAACATTTTTTTTCAAGGGATCAAGATAAGAAGTACCATGGGAGAATTTCCAAATTTGTGCACAGAACTAAGTTCTTCCAGGTAATAAAAAATCATCAAAGTAGGATGAACAGGAGTTGAAATGAGCAGAGGAGCTCTAATAAGAGCAGGGAGAAACAGTTCAGGTAAAATCATTGAAACTCTTCTATGAGATGGAAGCCTCTGAGAACTGATTATCACTGCAGAAGAAAGCCTAAGGACTCCGTTGCCTGAAGGTTCAGTCTAAGATTACGACCAGGAAACCAACACTGACCAAATTTGTTGGACATTATCACAAAGGTTATTGGAAACAAAGTGAAAGGTATTGTCTTACCCTTGGACAAAATAGAAATTTGTTTGAACCTAGAAGTTCTTAGGAAGTTTTGATAAGGACACCTTAAAATACAGAGGGAAGCAAAAACCATCGAGGGAGAGGAGGAACTTCCGTTTGAGAATAGGCGGTTAGAAGAACTCCTCAGTCTGGAAGACACGATGTGGGAGGGAATCTGATTAGCTCATGTAACGTGTGTATAGATTATTCACTAAATCTTGAGTTAGCTCTTAAGATTGAGAAGAAGCAGCATTAGGGAAAAATAAAGCAAGCTGTCCTCCACATCCTAAGACACGGTACTAACTGAGACTATAAATCTGCAGGTCCAGATTCATTCCCAGATGGTAGGCTGATGGGAAGCTGTTAGCCAGAGTTAGGGGGGTAGGGAGCAAATCCCCAACTTCAGATGCTGTAGAGGGTAACGATCTGCCTCTCTCATGCAGGGGGAGATGGAATTCTCAGCTCAATGCCTCAGGACTCCGGTCCATTATCATGGCTGTTCTAATCTGTTTCTGAAGTGGTCTTTTCTACAGCATTTAAAAAAGTGACTGCATTATCCTGAACATTTTTATCAAGTAACAAATCAGCTGATATAAATGCATAAAGTTGGCTGAAAGCAGGCCAGGATTTCAAAGCCCCTTCGGCATGTCTAGGTTGGGCACACGTCATGGAGCCTAAGAGTTTATTTAGATGGGGAGTCTTAAAAAGCTGCAACTAAAAGTGACCATAAAATCATCAAACTTTAAAGTTGGAAAAAGGCTCATTCTTTTTCAAATGTAAAAAAGCATTAACTGAGTCATTAAATGAGCTTTTAAAAAAGCCTCCTGGCAAGAGAGTGACAGATATAGAACTTTAAACCCATGCCTCTGGGGTCAATGCTCTTTCTATCATAAAATGTTTCTCCCTAACATTTGATGAATCAGAACATACACACACAAACACACACACACATAACGTTAAGACCCAGGGTTCACTCTTCAACTTGCTTTCAACCATATGGAAACTTTATGGATTGAGTCTTTCAGATATTATTTCAGAGCACATAAGCCAAATGCTATTTCTCTCACCTGGCTCCAAGCACTTTTCAATCTTCTCCAACTGGGTATAATTATTCACTAGGGATATCACCTATTGTTCAACACTCAAACTTGTGATGGCCATGCTGTGGACTCCATTGTCTTGAGAGGAAAGCTTACACACCAAAACATTTGGGTGGGTGAAAGGAACACAGGAGAGGAGACTAGAGGAAAGGTATCAGTGAATATGTAGTGAGTTGTTGCTTTTCTACCTTGATTATGCCTGACTGGCTATTTTTATTAACATCAGCTTGCGCTACATGCTTGATGCATGACACACGCAGACTCCCTTAACCTCGAACATAATTGTGGCACATGTATCTCCAGCAACAAATATAGATACCAAAGAGCGTAAGGAGCTCTGAGAATCATATACCTTCATTTATTTTTTTGAGTTTTTCTTTTTGTGTTAGAATTGAAGAGAAATAAAAGCTAAAAAATATCCCTTATTCACCTGGCAATTTCTTTTCATCTTCCTTTTCTCAGGTAACATCTCCTCTAGGAATCCTCCCATACCCAGGAAAAGATAGTTTCTCATGCTCTTTACAATCAAAACCCCCTGGGCTACCCTTTCTCATATCTTTTATAGCAGAGTGTTGAATTGTGGATTTACTTGTCTGAATCTTCTTTAACCTGTGAGAAAATTGAGTGCAGGGGCTGAATCTTCCTACAGTGTATCTTCCAGTGCCAAACACAAAAGAGTCAACTAACATGTAGCTTTAAAAAAAAGTATCTTGTACATATTGTAAGTGTTCAATACATTTGTACATCAAATACATGAAATAATCAAGGCTAAGAAATATGATAGGAAAAAATTAATGTTAAGGAGGATTTATAAATGAGTAGAAAGGGGATTTTAGGGAAGAAATCATGATTTAAGATTATTAGTTTTTTTAACCTGGTATATGTTGAGGATTGCTATAGAAGAAAAGGCAGTTCAGTACTTTGAAAATGTGTGAAGTCTATATTCATTAGTTCATCAGCTAAAATAAGGTGGTATGCCCATAGCTGCTCATCTTTCAAATTTTTTCATAAATGTCAACTTGTTGAGAATATTTTTGAAACTAATTTTTCTTTACCTTTTAACTTCTCTTGGAATTAAACGTGGTGATTTACCACTAAGACCTTCAAGATGTATTAATTTATTTAGGCCACCGTAATAAATTTCAGAGAGAGTCTTTGTACAGAGATGCATTTTAAAAAACACAGTTAATCACCCAAAAGTAATTTATAAAGGAATTCAAATTGTAACCGTTACTCATTAAAAAAAAGGTGAAAGGAATTAAATTCATAAAAAGTTGAACATTCTTAAATCTTCATCCCCCTACTCAATTTTCTTGTACTTCAGTGCTGCAGAATCTCTAATACAGAAATCCTCAATTATATCCAGCACTTTTTGGCTTTTCCCTTTCCTTTACAAAACCTCCATTCTTTTCTTTTTCTTTTTTTTAAACATCTTTATTGGAGTATAATTGCTTTACAATGGTGTGTTAGTTTCTGCTGTATAACAAAGTGAATCAGCTATATGTATACATATATCCCCATATCCCCTCCCTCTTGCATCTCCCTCCCACCCTCGCTATTCCACGCCTCTAGGTGGTCACAAAGCACCCAGCTGACCTCCCTGTGCTATGCGGCTGCTTCCCACTAGCTCTCTATTTTTTTATGTTTGGTAGTGTATATATGTCCATGCTACTCTCTCACATCGTCCCAGCCTAACCTTCCCCCTTCCTTGTGTCCTCAAGTCCATTCTCTATGTCTTTGTGTGTATTCCTGTCCTGCTCCTTGGTTCATCAGAACCTTTTGGTTTTTTTTAGATTCATGTATATGTGTTAGCATACAGTAGTTGTTTTTCTCTTTCTGACTTACTTCACTCTGTATGACAGACTCTATGTCCATCCACCTCACTACAAATAACTCAATTTCGTTTCTTTTTATGGCTGAGTAATATTCCATTGTATATATGTGCCACACCTTCTTTATCCATTCATCTGTTGATGGACATTTAGGTTGCTTCCATGTCCTGGCTATTGTAAATACAGCTGCAATGAACATTGTGGTCCATGACTCTTTTTGAATTATGGCTTTCTCAGTGTATATGCCCAGTAGTGAGATTGCTGGGTCCTATGGTAGTTCTCTTTTTCAGCTTTTTAAGGAACCTCCATACAGTTCCCATAGTGGCTATACCAATTTACAGTCCCACCAACAGTGTAGGAGGGTTCCCTTTTCTCCACACCCTCTCCAGCATTTACTGTCTGTAGATTTTTTGAAGATGGCCATTCTGACCGGTGTGAGGTGATACCTCACTGTGGTTTTGATTTGCATTTCTCTAATGATTAGTGATGCTGAGCATCCTTTCATGTGTTTGTTGGCAATCTCTATGTCTTCTTTGGACAAATGTCTATTTAGGTCTTCTGCCCATTTTTGGATTGGGTTGTTTGTTTTTTTGATATTGAGCTGCGTGAGCTACTTGCAAATTTTGGAGATGAATCCTTTGTCAGTTGCTTCATTTGCAAATATTTTCTCCCATTCTGAGGGTTGTCTTTTCGTCTTGTTTATGGTTCCCATTGCTGTGCAAAAGCCCCATAGCAGTACTGTGAGTGTCACTGAAGCAAACTTGAGTCCACTTATCCACATGCAGTAAACCCAATCTACTGACACTGGGTTGTGGTGAAAGAAAGTGCCGTTTTTATTGTAAGGCGCCATATAAAGAGTCCGGGACAGCTAGTATTCAAAAAGCCTCATTTTTCTGATGGGTTTCAGCAAAGTGTTTTTAAAGGCAAGGTGAGGGAGGGGAGTCCCAGTGTATGTGATCAGCTTGTGCACAGTTCTCTGTTTGGTTGATGGTGAGGTTACAGGACAGTGTCCCAGGGGTTAAGGTCATCAATTCTTTGGCTCCAGTAGGCCTGGGGGCTATGTGCTCATGGTCATTAAGTAGTTAACCTTCCATTTGGTGGGGGTTTTAGCATCTGTAAAGCAGGAAATGTGCATCAAATACTGTGATCTATGCACTTCAGAGAGGAGCTAAAGTAGAGGATATGGGGGAGGGGTCTATCCTAGGAAGGCCCCATAGTGTCCTCCTCTGTTACATGAGCCCTGATGTTCTTTCCAAAATCCTCTTAAAGTTGAGGACAGACAGATTCGGTTTCCATTTTTTGCTACCAAAAGCATCCTAACTTATACACTTGGCATAAAAATACTCTACTAATTTGGTACCTGCTCAGAGGTCTTGCTCAGGGCTGTACACAACTCCAGCATGTGTCATTCACATTGACATTGTTATGAATGGTAACCCATGGAGTTGTGCAGTCCCAAACTTTCATAGTTGTAAAAGGCTGTGCTGTTTTGTATCTGCTCATCTTTCCAGCTCTCCTTCAGTTGTCTTACATATGTGAGCTACAGTTGAGTCAGTTCCAACTACTTTTGCTCTCCAGAGGAACCATGGTATTACTTGGGCTTTTTGTGATCACTTTGTTCCCAATGCCAAATACAGATTCTTCACAGTTTGTTCATCTGACAAAGTCGTGTTTATTCTTTGATGGTCTTCTCAGATATCACCTTTACTATAAAACTTTTCTGGTCACATTATTTTCCTGCCATAGACCTTAGGCACTCATCGTAAATGACTTTATCAAATGTAAACATAGCACTCTGTGTACATTTCTATCAATGCATCTCATGATGGTTTTATGTTAGTCTTCTGTACTGACCTATGTGCTTTTTGAGCAAACAGATTTTTCTAATTGTGGCCTAGTAGAGGAAACCCTAGCACACAGCAGATGCTTAAAGGACTCTCTCTTTGTGGACTGTTTAATGTATTCATTAACACTCATAATTCACTAAATGAACCAAATCATTTAATATTTACAGTTTTCCACAGCAAGATCTTTTTCGACCCACCACCTAGAGTAATGAAAATAAAAACAAAAATAAATAAATGGGACCTAATGAAACTTAAAAGCTTTTGCACAGCAAAGGAAACCATAAACAAAATGAAAAGACACCCTCAGAATGGGAGAAAATAGTTGCAAACAAAGCAACTGACAAGGGATTCATCTCCAAGAGATACAAATAGTTCATTCAGCTCAATATCAAAAAGACAAACAACCCAATCAAAAAATGGGTGGGAGACCTAAATAGACATTTCTCCAAAGAAGACATACAGGTGGCCAACAAACACATGAAAAGATGCTCAACATCACTAAGCATTAGAGAAATGCAAATCAAAATGACAGTGAGATATCACCTCATACCAGTCAGAATGGCCATCATCAAAATATCTACAGACAATAAATGCTGGAGAGGGTGTGGAGAAAAGGGTACCCTGCCACACTGTTGGTGGAACTGTAAATTGGTACAGCCACTATGGAGGACAGTATGGAGGTTTCTTAAAAAACTAAAGATAGAGCTACCATATGACCTAGCAATCCCACTCCTGAACATATATCCAGATAAAACCGTAATTCGAAAGGATGAATGCACCCCAGTGTTCACTGCAGCACTATTTATAATAGCCAGCACGTGGAAGGAACCTAAATGTCCATCAACAGAAGAATGGATAAAGAAGACGTGGTACATAAATACAATGGAATATTACTCAGCCATAAAAAGGAATGAAATAGTGCCATTTGCAGAGATATGGTTGGAGCTAGAGATTGTCATACAGAGTGAAGTAAGTCAGACAGAGAAAAACAAATATTGTATAGTACCATTTATGTGTGGAATCTAGAAAAATGGTAGAGATGAACTTATTTGCAAAGCAGAAATAGAGTCACAGATGTAGAGAACAACCTTATGGTTACCAAGGGGGGAAGGGGTGGGTGGGATGAATTGGGAGATTGGGACTGACATATATAACTACTATGTATAAAATAGGTAACTAATGAGAACCTACTGTATATCACAGGGAACTCTACTCAGTGCTCTGTGGTGACCTAAATGGGAAGGAAATCTAAAAAAGAGCAGATATATGTATATGTATGACTGATTCACTTTGCTGTACAGCAAGAAACTAACACAACATTGTAAAAGAACTATACTCCAATAAAAATTAATTTAAAATTTTAGAGTTTTCAATCCCCCATTATCACATATATCCAGATGCAGCAATATTTACTTCTTCTATCAGTTGCCAATGTCAACTAAAAAAAAACCCAAACAGGGCTTCCCTGGTGGCGCAGTGGTTGAGAGTCCGCCTGCCAAGACGGGGGATGCGGGTTCGTGCCCCGGTCCGGGAGGATCCCACGTGCCGCTGAGCAGCTGGGCCCGTGAGCCATGGCCGCTGAGCTTACGCGTCCGGAGCCTGTGCTCCGCGACGGGAGAGGCCACAACAGTGAGAGGCCCGCGTACCGCAAAAAAAAAAAAAAAAAAAAAAAAAAAAATCCAAACAATACCAGCATAGTAAGGAGAAACTTTACTGAAAAGGTTAAGTGCGAGGAGGGGTCAATTGCAATTGGGGGAGGAGAACTATTGCATTAGGGAGAATGCTGTGACCCTACGATCTGCAAGCCTCTCAGTGGTTAATCAAAAGGGGTTTTTCTTCTCTTGAGAGTAAGTAACAAGGGTATTAAATGTAGGCTGTGGGAAAATGGGATAAAAGAGTAGCTTGAGTGGATGGTAGATCAGAGAATATTTTACGCTGAGCTCAGCCTGTTCTTAGGAGAGATTATATGTTGACTCAGTCTGACAGTGAGTCAGACTTCTGGAGCCTGGAGGAAGGAGTGAAACTTTACAGTTTGATTAATAAGCAGTTTGTTCCAATTGATTAGTAGGAATAAACACTTCAGATGATAATTTATGAGACCAAAAAAAATGGCAATTTGGAATATCTCTGTCTGGCATTGCCATTGGTAAACAAGAGGAGGCATCTGTGGTGGTTCTTAGGATTAAGCTGTTTTCCACAACACAAAGGGCAGAGAGATATCTTAACTTTTGCTGTTTTCCAGGATTCGAGGGCTCAGGTAAAATTCAACATTGTCACTAATAATAGTTTTCAGTATTGAAGGACACAATTAGACTATATAAAACTTTATTTTCTTTTCCAGTGGTCATCACACAGCCAAGCAAATGTATCCACTTGTTAAATTTAATTACCTTTTATCTTAGAGAGTTCCCCCAAATTAAATAGGTCGGAAATTTTTATAAAGAATCAAATATTGCTTTCGTGTCTGGAAAGTGTGGACTGAGTATCAGAGACTTATCAGATTCCTTTCAAGCTAAAGTCACCTTCATTCACTTGATAAGACTGTAGAGGGCACAGTTGGACTGAAACAAAGCTTGAGTGAAAGAGTGTGAGAACTTTATTACACCTAGCTAATACCCAAATGTGTGTTGTCAGTGATTCATATCTGCCTTTCAGAGCAAAGGTTTTTAAAAAAATCTTTTTAAAAGAGGGTTTTCTTATTTGTCACTTTACTTTCTTTTTACTTAGTCCTAACAACATTTTATGTGGGACAATGTGTTTGAAGAGATGGAATTATAAATGAGTCCAGCATTATTGTTATAGTCCCTGTATTAAAGTGTTACTGTAAGCTAAGGCAAGGAAGTCAAAGATAGTAGATTAAGAGAAAACTGCTGGGGAAATGAGCAAGCATTATTAAAAACAAGTGAGGGCTTCCCTGGTGGCACAGTGGTTGAGTCTGCCTGCCGGTGCAGGGGACACGGGATCGAGCCCTGGTCTGGGAGGATCCCACATGCCGCGGAGCAACTGGGCCCGCGTGCCACAATTGCTGAGCCTGCGCGTCTAGAGCCTGTGCTCCACAGCAGGAGAGGCCGCGATAGTGAGGGGCCCGCGCACCGCGATGAAGAGTGGCCCCCACTCGCCGCAACTACAGAAAGCCCTCGCACAGAAACGAAGACCCAACACAGCCATAAATAAATAAATAAATAAATAAAATTTTAAAAAAAATAAATAAAATAAGAAAAATAAAAACAAGTGACAGGTTTGTATTACTCTATTGGAAGTAGCATATAGTAGTGGAAAGACTAAGGAATTAGTTAGGCTATCTGTAAGCTATTTGAAGCACAGCTTTTCCAAAGCTAAGTAAAGTTTTCTCTAATCCTCAGGTAATTTGTGGTTTCAAAATCCTGTAGTGTTCTTGATGCAGTTACCACCAACATGAAGCATGCCCTTCTTCCTAATGGTCTACTCCTCCCCTTCCTTGTACTATATGTGCAAAACAAATGACATATACAAACTCTTTATGTTCTCTTTTCACCCTGCTTTCATTCCACATTGCACCAAGATTTTATTTTCCACAGCAGTAATGGCTTTATAATTTCCAAATTCAAAGGTTTTTCTTCTGTCTCATTTACTTTAAAATCTCAATTGCTTTTGATCTTTTGCTCCTCACAGATGACTCTTATCTCTTTTGCTGTAATTGTGTTGACTATGTACTACCTGTTACTCTTTTTACATATTTAGCAAATCAGTTTGTTACTTTGAGTGCTTCTTTTTGATTTTTCCCATTCCATTATTTTGGGAATTCACCATACTTCTGTATTTTGTGTGCTGGTTCTCCTCTATCAGACTATTGATTCAATTTTATGTTTCCAGCTAAAACCTGCCATTGGATTGGCTATTACCTCAGTGGGAAATGGCTATGGTATCCATGTAATGTACTCTCACTAAAGCCCCAACTTTGTATTGCTAATTGCCTTCTAAATATTCATAAATGGATGTCTTGCTACTCCTTGAAAGATAGCTATTCAAAATCATTTTTCTCTCCAAACCTAGTCCCGCTTTCTGATTTTCTCATTCTTCTATCTCTGCCATAGCCTTTAGATAGAAAAAAATTTGAATGTTTTTTCAACTAACACTCTGTAGGCTCCTTGCTATCCTCCTAGGCCAGGTCTTTGGGCCAAGGTAACTAGTCTCTGGATCCATTAGAAAGTCCAAGGGGGCAGAATTTTCTTTATGCTTTGTTCATTAATGTAGCCTAATCACAAAGGATGATAACTAGATCAATTAATATTCATTAATAAATGAATGAGCCCAAATACTCAAAGTTAGGTTCTCCTATTATTTATTTTACATTAATTACCAGATGAATATTTTTTAATACCACTTTTGTATTGCTGCTTTTCTGGTCAGAAACTTCATTTAGTCTATTTTGTCTCTTTTTTTCTGACTTTTAAGATTGTCCATTTTTCTATTCTAAGGAGGTCCTAAGAAAGTGAATTAGTGTTGTGGGTAAGAGTGAACGTACTGGAGTTAAACAGCCTGAGTTTGATTATTGTTCTTTCATTTACTAACTGGGACAGATATTTAATTTTTCTGTGCCTTGATCTCTACGTCTGTAAAATTGAGATAATGATCACTGGATTGATGTTAGGATGAAATAAGTTAGTGCCTCTTAAGCACTCAAACAGTGCCTGGTATTTAATGAATGCTCAATATGCATTATTATTGTTATTATTATTATTAACCTCTACATTTGAAAAGCGTCTGTACAGACAGTGACATCCAGATGTTTAATAGAACATATCCCATCTTTCAAACAAATTTTTACACGTAATCCCAATAACTTTATGAAATACAAAATAAGTGTGGCTTTGATTATTTGTACCCTCCGCTCTTTCATAAACTCACAAATGTCCTTGACAAAATCCCCAAACTCCAAGAATACAATTTAAAAACCACTGGTCTCAGTAACCTTTTTTCTTTTTTTTTAATATTTATTTATTTGGCTGCACTGGGTCTTAGTTGCGGCATGCAGACTTCTTAGTTGTGGCATGCGGAATCTTAGTTGCAGCATGTGGACTCTTAGTTGCAGCATGCATGCGGGATCTAGTTCCCTGACCAGGGATCAAACCCGGGCCCCCTGCATTGGGAGCACAGGGTCTTACCCACTGGACCACCAGAGAAGTCCCTGGTCTCAGTAACTTTTGATGTAAGTATTTACTGATTGACTAAGTCATGTTGAAAACCATTAGATTGTAGAAAGAGCAGGAATTTTAATAATACATCTATTATATTGCCTGTCTCAAGTGAGGGTATTGTAAGACAAGGAAGTTACATTTGAAAATATTATCTAACACAGACAATTTATATCTATTTTAGTAAATTTAGATCAAAGGAATAAACTTTTTTTGTAATAAATGAGGGGTAAGTTTGAATTACAAATCATACTTAAGGAGTCAAAGTGTTGTGTTATGATAATTGTCATATATAGAATAAATTATTTGCCCTTTGAGCATTTGGAGATGACTTAAAACATTATTTGTTTCTGAACTAAACCTAAAAGATGTAAAAAGCATTTTCTAAATGATAATATTGATATTAACAATACTTATCCTTTTACTTTCAACTCTGTAAGCTTAGTAAAACTTCAGCCTTTATTGATATCCCCATATCTAAAAGATATTTATCTCTACTGCTTAACTGGAAATTTTTGAGAAAAAATTAACTGATGTTATTAAAAGAAAGGTGTCATCTAAAATTATACTGTCTCATTCTTAGAAAGAATTTCCTGAGTGATCCAATGAACATCTGACTAAGAGTCATGTACTCTTAAAGGGGTTGAGAACAGGTTCATGAGATATTTTAGTCCCTTCATTTTACAAATGAGAAAAATATGAGCCTGCTTAGCTAAGCAATTTACCAAAGATAAATGATTGCATATTAAATATTAAGAAATATTAAAATCTCTGTTCTCAATCCAGTACTTTTTCCACCATTTGGAAAATTAATCATACAGTCTCAAACATCAAAATATTTTTTCCTGTATCCAAAAGAGAACAGAATGTCATGTTTTAGAATCCAGATATCATATCAACTTAAAAAGCAACATAAAAAACAACTGTAAAGTAAAACTTTGGATTAAGCAGATGATGACTGCTTGATTGGTAGTGGCTTATAGTGGAATATAAAGCAAATCAATAAGCAGAAATACTGCAGTCATCTGTTTTTCTGAATGTCAATAAACAGAGCTGTTCTAAGAAGGATTGAGAAACAGCGAAAGGCTGGTCTTTCTCCAATCTGTGGTTGTCTTTATTGAACTCATTTTCTTTTTTCCTTGCCCTTTTAGGTGCCTCTTATCTCTGTTCTCTCCTTCTCCTACCAAAACTTCTTCTAGGAAACTTATATCAAACTTGTACTGAAATGTAAATGGCTTACAAGCCTTAAGGTGCTGCCTCTCCCAGGGAAGAGTGAGGAGTGAGATTTAAGAGGGGCAAAGAAAGGTAAAGTTATAGAATGTATATCTAAATATGAAATTTTAAGCATCAATGAGGAAGAGAGTAGCAGTTTTAAATTGTAGGAGGACACACTTCCCAGTGATTTTAAAACCATTGTTAATCTCTCCAAAGAAATAGAAACCAAACAAACAAACACATATGCAACAAATATAACAGCCAAACACAAAAACAAAAATAAAAAAACCCAAATTAATGGGACTTGACTATGTTGAAACTGAGATTAATATGTGGAGTATTGATTTCTCTAATAAGTTGAGTCCCTCAGTCCATGATCATGGTATATCCCTTTATTTAGGTATTCTTTAATTTTTCTCAGTACTGCTTCATAATTTTGCATATAGAAGTCTTCGTCTCTCTCATTAGATTTATTTTTATGCGTTTCAGTTTTTAGATATTACCATCAAGAGCATCGTTTTCTGAATATCCTATTTGCTGTTGTTCTGTACAAATACAGTTGATTTTTAAAAATACTGACCTTGGATTCAGCAACCTTGTTAAATTATCTTATTCAAATGGCTTACCTGTAGAATTTGTTTCAAATACCATAATGATTAAAAGATCAATTCTCTAAAACAATGTAATAAATCTAAGATTTCATACGAACAATAATGTTTTTAAAAATTCATACAGCAAAAATTGACAGGAAAAGAAGAATAAATATGTAAATCCACAATCATCATGGGAGATCTTAACACAACTCTCTCAGTAGTAGGTAGAACAACCAGCCAGAAGTCCATGGAAGATTTTTAACACAAATATCAAACTTGATCAATTTGAAATATATAAAACGCTCTATGCAGCAATGATGGAAATCACACTTTTAACAAGTATATATAGACTATATTACAAAATTAATTATATGGTTGTACATAAAGCAAGTCTCAACATATTTCAAAGACTGAAATAAATTAAAATATGCTTTCTGACCATTGAGATGTTGAGTTAGAAATCAGTAACAAAAATTATTTTAAAATAGATCCAAATGTTCAGGAATTAAGCATTTTACTTTAATAATCCACAAAGAAGAAATCACAATTAGCATAAGGAAAGCAAAATTTTAGCTATACTCCCATGGTTTATTACATATGTGTGTACTCTAACACCATCACAGTTTCCCCCACAAGCATATGCACTAACAGAGTTTGTATCCTATTTATCTAGTTTCCTTTAGGGTCTGATAAGGCCAGGTGAAGATGCTTACTAAATGCTAATTGGGTGTATTGGCAGAACGCTTGGTTTTAAGCAACATGATATGACTTAGATAACTTTAAGAAAATGAATTTATTACAATGATATAGAGTAGCTCACAGAATGGTTTGGAGAGTCAGAGAACCGTGGGTCCAAACTATCAGCCAGGAGAAATGTCTAAACTTATTTCATGGTCTGATGTGGTGAAGATGAGATTGCCACTACTGCTGGATTACTTGATTACTCTGCAGATTGTAATGCTGAGCTCACAAACACAGAACGTTAGATGCTGCTGGAAAGAGGATATTGCTTCCACTAGGGTTCTTTTATGTGACCAGTATAGACTCTACAATTGCTGTTTTCCACTCACTCACTGGCAGCTTTTAATTGCAAATCTGGGGCATATGCATCCAACTGATAGAATTCCGTTTTTGTGCTAATGCCCTAGTTTCAAAGGAGACTGAGAAAACAAGTACTTGAGATCTTTAGCTTCTATGGTGAAAGGTGGATTTGCCTCATAAAGTGGGAGATTCCTAAAACATAGGGAATGGTCAAGGTTCATGCAATTTATCTATGACTTTCAGGCAGACATGGGTCTTGCCAAGACACTTTGGATAGTCTATTTACTGATCTGTAGGTTCTCTGAGCACGAGGTCATTAAAATAGAGGATAAGTGTGATGCCAGAAGGTCAAGGTCCCTATGAGCTAAGCTGTGATATAGAATGAAAAAGTTGAGACAATACAGTGAAATTCATACTGCTGCCTTGTGATTTGCAAACAAATTGTTCTGATGTTCTCAGCTTTTTAGAGGAAAGGAATAAAAGCATGTGCCTAATCAATAGCTATTGATTACTTAGAAAGCAAAGCAGGTTCCTTAGAACCTTATTGATTTGTTCTAGTGAAGAGACCACATATAGAACAACGGTCTCAATTTGCTGTCTCTAGCTGATCAAATTTATAACAATCTTCTGTTTTACTCCTGAATACTCTGACTTCTACACAAGACATATTGAAATTTTAAAAGGGAATATGATAGAAATCACCAATCCTGAATTTGTAAAATCTTCAGTAGTGAAACTAATCACTGTGATTCTCTTAGGGATTTAATCATGCTTTTGACATATTATTATAATAAATAGAGGAAGCTCTTGGGGCTTTTAGTGGGCTCTTCCTAATAAAAATATTATTCCCTGAGACATGCAGCCAAGACGGTGATTCTGCTTGTGGCTGAGTGTACTACTTTAATGATATACTAAGAAACTAATGAAATATTTATGGACATTTGGGGCATCCTACTAGTCCTATTGGGAGGCAGACTTAAGTCAAACTGCCATTTATCATTTCATCTTCATGTCTCCACCCTGACTAGTGGAGAATAGTGGTATTGAAGGTACCAAGAATCAATACAGGGAAGGCTAAAGAGGTTGGGATGGGAAAAATTGACTTCCATTTTCTAGGTAACTCTTCTTGGCTAAGTCATTACATGTCTCCAATCATGGCGAAAAAAGTGTTACTATATATTGTAAAATTGACTTCTCCTTAGAAAGATGGCAAGTGAGGGTTGGAGAGTCCTTTCTTTATTGGAATCTACCATTATATCCTCATCCCACTACAAAGAAGTCCAGTTCCTTTTCAGTCAATGCCCCATTCCAAGATGCCAATTAAACTCTCATAATAAAGCAGTCATCAGAATTAAATGTTTAGTGTTATTCTATCTCAACCTGTGGATGCAAGAAGTAAGACTTTTATCACATTCACAGAAAGTTAATGATATTTTGGCATTATCGTGAGCTGGGAATTTAAGACTGGAATATTACTGGAATATTCTTATTACATTGGTGTATCCTGTTGTCTTTATTTTTAATTTATTTTATTAATTTATGAAAAGAAATTTTATTGTGGTAAGAAAACAATATGCGATCTACTCTCACATTTTTAAGTGTATAATACAGCCCCTGGCAACTATCATTCTATTCTTTGTTTCTACGAGTTTGACTATTTTAGATATCTCATATAAGTGGAATCATGCAGTATTTGTTCTTCTGTGACTGGCATATTTCACTTAGCATAACGTCTTCAGGTATATCTATATTACTGCACATGGCAGATTTTCCTTCTTTTTTAAGGCTGGACAATATTCTATTGTATGTATATATCACATTTTAAAAATGTATTCATCCATCAATGGATATTTACGTTTTGTCCATATCTTGGCTATCATGAATAATGCTGCAGTGAGCATGGTAGTGCAGAAATATCTTTTAGATCTTGATTTCAAATCTTTAGACTATATACACAGAAGTGACATTGCTGGGTCACGTGATAATTCTATTTTTAAGGTTTTCAAGACCCTCCATACTAATTTTCATAGCAACTCTACCATTTTACGTTCTTACCAACAGTACCCGGTAGTTCCAATTTCTCCACATCCTTACCGATACTTTATTTTTTTTTATTTTTATAATAGCCATCCTAACAGGTTCGGGATGATATCTCATTCTATGGTTTTTTTTGGGGGGGATGTTTTGGTCTGCACTGTGTGGCATGTGGGATCTTAGTTCCCTGACCAGGGATTGAACCTGCACCCTCAGCAGTGAAAGCACAGAGTCTTAACCACTGGACCACCAGGGAATTCCCTCATTGTGGTTTTGATTTACATTTTCCTGATGATTAGTGATGTCGAGCACCTTTTCATATATCTGTTGACCATTCATGTATCTTCTTTGGAAAAATGTCTGTTCAAGTCCATTGCCCATTTTTAAATTGGTTTGTTTGGGGTTTTTTTTTGCTATTAAGTCATAGGAGTTTCTTATAAATTTTGAATATTAACCACTTATCTGATACAGGGTTTGCAAATATTTTCTTCTATTCCATAGGCTGCCTTTTCATTTTGTTGACTGTTTCCTTTGCTGTTCAGAAGGTTTTTAGTTTGATGTAGTTTTACTTGCCCATTTTTGCTTTGTTGCCTGTGCTTTTGGTGTCATATAGATAGGACATCATTGCCAAAATTAGTGTCAAGAATCTTTCCCCCTATGTTTTCTTCTAGGAGTTTTACACCTTCAGACCTTATGTTTAAGTCTTTAATCCATTTAGAGTTGATTTTTGTGTATGATACAAGAGTCCAGTTTCATTCTTTTGCATGTGGATATCCAATTTCACCAACACCATTTGTCAGTTCTGAGAAAGAGCAAAGTTGGAGGCATAAGAGTTTCTGATTTCAAAAAATATATTACAAACCTACAGTACTCAAAACAGCATGGTACTGGCAAAAAGACAGACTAATGGAACAGAATAAAGAGACTAGAAATAAACATATGCATATACAGTCAACTGATCTTTGACAAGGGAGCTAAGAATACACAATTGGGAAAGGATGCTCTCCCAGTGCCCTTAGAAGTAACCATGACACCATACAGATTTGGAATACTCAGGGCCTTCATACTTTTTGAAAAGATAAATTTATTTATTTATTTTTGGCTCCATTGGGTCTTCATTGCTGTGCATGGGCTTTCTCTAGTTGTGGCAAGTGAGGGCTACTCTTCATTGCAGTGTGTGGGCTTCTCATTGCCGTTGCTTCTCTTGTTGCGGAGCACAAGCTCTAGGCTCATAGGCTTCAGTAGTTGTGGCACACGGGCTCAGTGGTTGTGGCTCATGGGCTTAGTTGCTTCCCGGACCAGGGCTCGAACCCGTGTCCCTTGCACTGTCAGGTGGATTCCTAACCACTGCACCACCAGGGAAGTCCCAGGACCTTCATACTTTTACATGTGAGTTACTACTTGATTTTCCCTAGTCAAGTCACTAGTAGGCTTTAAGTTCCAGGACACTCTAAGGATACTTTTTCTCAATTTGTTTCTTATTGCCAACTAGAGATTTACTGTCTTCAGTGCCAACCAGGTTAGATAAGTGATGGCAATTTCCCCTATATCCTCAATGATCTGTTGTCTGTGATCTCTCCTGGTATCAATTTTTATGTTAGAGCAATCGGTGACTTACTCTGGGTTAATTATGTAGAAAATAAACTATTAAAAAGATATTGGACAGTTTATGGAATCTCTAAATAAAAGATTCAACAACCAGGATTGGTGTTTGGAAGTTTAAACTTATGCCTAGGAATCATGCTGTAGAATTGGTCCAGGGAGCAACCTAGTGCAAGAGTCACTGGGCAGAGACACTTCAGCTAGAACTACAAATATCAATGATACGGGATGCTAAATACAGTAATATGAATCACTGATACATTTGTTCTGGATACTGAAAACAGTGTGTGCTTTCCACTGCCAGAATATATTCTAAGCAGTCTTTTCTTCTTGTCAGTAGCTTCTAGTCCAGTCTCCAGAATGGATATAACTGATTGTCAGAGCTAAGGTCATATGCTAGCCTATGGCTTTAAAGGATACTCAGAGATTAAGTAGGTGGCATTTTCAGTCTGTATAACGAGAGACAGATTCTTCCTCATAAGATGGGGATTTCCATAACTTATATATGGGTTCACACACTGGACAAAAACGAGGAGTAGAACTCTCCATTAGAGTTTATTCATGAATAAATACCACAGAAGTCATAATTTTCTTTACAATAATATTCTGGAAACAAGAATAAGGAAGTTATATATATATATATATATATATATATATATATATATATGTATATATGGGTGTGTGTGTGTTTGTAAATTCTGACTTTATATAAAGTAGGCCTTGGTTTTTTACTGTTACTGTTCTGAATGCAGAATGGGGATCCTTTTAGTTACAAAGAGGAAAATGAAAACATTTTGCTGAACTAAACTACATGAAATGTGAACATGAAGATTAACATCATCTCTGAGGCAGGAACCTCAAAATTATACACCTTCTCAATCAATGGTATTGTCAGTTCTTAGTTTTATTAATTATTAAAGGAAAATATATATCCAAGACATTCTTGCAAATAAATATTTTAGAATATGTCTGGCTTTTCCTGTACAGTGAAAACATTTTTATAATATGAAATGTAAGAACAGATGTTTTTCCAACGTAAGTTCTCGTTGCATATTCTCACATATTATAACCATATATAATTACTGTTAAATGAAAAGCCTGAATTAGATGAGTAAATTGTTACAGCCAGTGGTAAGAAAATTATTATATTGTTTTTTTAGCACAGTATTTAAATTTGATATTTAAGAAACTTTTGAGGGACTTTTCATCTAGCTAATAAGTGAGTTAATTTAAAACAGAGAAACGTTGTGAAGAGTGGCACCATGGTGTTTTTAGAATCAGAGGGATATGAATTCAAATTATTCAATGATAATTTTTGAGATCCTACCACAGCCAGGTACATAGCTTTTACATTTTCTCTAGGAATTTCATTTTCATCATCTAAACAATAGATCTAAAACATTGAACTAATGAAGTTTTTGAGAGCAGAACAAATCTTAAAGGCAAGACACAAAAAGGTGAAAACCTTTCCAAGTAACTTGACTATGTTCCAGAGCAAAACTCAATAATATTTATAGAAATACAAAAATATTCATCACTACTACAAGGCAAAATTAATAAGTATGTCATCCAACCAAAGATTACCAGGCATACAAAGGGACAGGAAAAGATGAACTAGAATAAGAATAATCACTTGAGAGTGACTCAAAACTGGCACAGATGTTAGAATGAGAAGATAAGGAAGTCAAAATAGCTCTTATAATTGTACCACACATGTTAAAAAAAGTTATGTAGAAATATAGAAGATACATAAAAGAATCAAATTTAACTTCTAGAGATGAAAGTTACAGTTATTGAGATTAAAACAAAGCAACAAACAAATCATTTGATAGGTTTTGTGTGTTTGAAACTTTGTTGTTTGAAAATTTGTTTCATTTGTTCTACCAGTCAGACCTGGTAGAAGAAACAGTGTTTCTGGGTAAGAGATGATGAAAATACCAGTCCTCCGGTTAGTTCACTGTCACTCTCAGAGAGCTTAAAAGAGAACTCAGTGTGGTCGAACAGTAGCCCAGAGAATAAGTTGGAGGGGGTTATTGCTGGAAGTGACAAAAGTATGACATGGCTTCCACTTTGGTGGGGTTCTTCCGTTGTAAAAGAGGCAAGAATGAGGATGAACCATAAACTCTTCCCATGCTGAAGCCACAGAGTGAACCCATCCCATGTTATTAGAGGCCACTGATATCAGAGGCAGAAGACCAGGATCATAACTGCTAATGGGCAGCTAATTGTGCTTGTAGTCAGAGGAGGGTCTCCCTCTTTCGCCCTTTTTCTTTTTAATTCTAAACTCAGGGTTATAATTAAACAAAACAGGAATTTAGAGAAGAGCATGTGGGAAGCTTTTTGGCTATTTGGAGTTGTTGCTTTGAACAAATATCCCCCCAATAAAAATAATAACATAATAATAGTGGTACATGAAATGTCCATATATTTACTTAAACGAATTCTTTAAAATTAGATGTAATTTTTGGTCTAGACTGCAAAAGCATTAAATTTCCCTTGTAGCAGTTACTGAAAAAAATTAAACATTTAAATTTTTTTACTTCATCAAGATTGAATTTCTCAATCAAACCACATATGATTAACCTGGTTTTCCAATGTATCTTTTATAACAGACACATAATCTGATAATAAACATGGCATTGTTTTCTGAATTATTTTTAATGACATACATGATAGAACATGAGAGGATCTTGGCCCATTTAGCAACCCCCATACTTTTATTTTAATGGAACATATAGTTTAGGTAGAAAATATAGCCTAGTGGATTTAAAAAGAATGATCTTTGGAAATGAAAAATAATGGAACTGAAAGATTATGTATAAATTAGAGACTATAAGGATTTGATTTATTTGAAGTACAGAGTCCTTAAATTGTGCTTCTGGTTAACAAACTGGCTTTAGACATTGGAGAAAGGTCTGTAATTTCTTCTACTACAGTCTGGTATTTCAAGAGCTACCAAGAAAACACTGCTGAATGGCTTTAGGTCTCAGAAGTTAAGACATAAGAGAAGTCAGATATCACCACTATGGTGGTAAATTCCCTCTATGCAAAACAATTTAAAAAAATTCCACTTCTCTCATTAGAATACCACAGTGCAGAACTTCTGTGGTGGCGCAGTGGTTAAGAATCCACATGCCAAGGCAGGGGACATGGGTTCGAGCCCTGATCCAGGAAGATCCCACATGCCCAGAGCAACTAAGCCCGTGTGCCATAACTACTGAGCCTGCATGGCACAAATACTGAAGCCCACGTGCCTAGAGCCCGTGCTCCTCAGCAAGCGAAGACACCGCAGTGAGAATCCCACACACCGCAGTGAAGAGTAACCCCCAGTCGCTGCAACTAGAGAAAGCCCACGTGCAGCAATGAAGACCCAACGCAGCCAAACATAAATAAAAATTAATTAATTAAAGAAGAAAAAAGAATACCACAGTGCAATGTCATCATCTCCTCAAGAAAAAGTGCCATATAATTCTGTTCTCTGTCTTCAGTGTTACGCAGTAAGACAAGATCTGTTTTCTCCAAGTCCCCCCTCCCTTTTTTTGGTCATTTCCCCCTCCTAGAAGAGAGCCTTAGCTTAGATGAGAAAAGAAAGTTTCTATTATCATAACACCAAATAAAGGCTATCAACATTTGCAAGAGAAATTTTGATTGTAGATGTTAACTGAAAGATTAAAACATATTTCCGTAGGACCTTCAAGGTACCTGACCTCTCCCACAGCCTATCTTGCTGAGAAGATGAAAGGAGCCTATTGACTGCTAATCAAGCCTTGCAGATTAAGAAGAAAGCTAAAAAAAACCAAGGTCATGGTGAAGAGGAGAAAAGTTAGGGAGAACCTACAGAGATGCAGCTTTAAGCTGAAACCTGTATAGACTTTAAATGGAAAAGAGGAAAACACTATCCATGCTCTCCACTGTTCTCTATGTGTTTTGTATTGTAAAGTAGGCTTTTCTTCTAGTAACAGACCCACTTTCATGCTCTTCCAGATATTCAAGTCTACATAAATGAGGATTTATATACTTGTGGTCTTGTCTGAGATTACTGTACTGTGACATAACATATGGCTGTGCCTCCATCTAAGACTACCATAGAAATTAGCCAAGAAATATTCCACCGTTTATCTAAACTACCAGATTGTTGCTGAGGAAGGGGAGTGCTCACAGCTTTTGTATATTGATGTAATGAATGCTCTTTCAGCAGGGGAGTAACTTGAGAAAAGTAGTAATCTTGGCCTGGAAGCACTGGCCGAGTGTCAAGTTTGAGAATGCATGGTTTAACATGAATGCCTAGGTTAATACTTTCTAGTGAGTTTATTAGTTTCCCATAGGAAAATTTCACAAGCTGTTATCAGGCTATGAAGAGAGGGAAGAAGTCTGGGGAAGGTCATTTGTGTATCTGCATCATCCAAAATGGATGATAGAAGGGAAATTAGATGGTTTATGAAGACGGAGGAAAAGTCCCTGAATGATATGGCAATATTGATGGGGGCAATGCAGTTGATACAGTATTTGGCTCCAGCTACATTTGAAACAGGGCTTGAAACTAGTGAGAAGACAGCCAGTAAGAACGTGAGAAGAAGAATGCATTATTTAGGAATTCATGATTCTCTGCCATTCTCAAATAATTCATTGAATAATTAATTGAGAGGATGGGTAAGGGAAATTGATTAAATAAGCTTTAGAGGAACTGATATAAATTATTTAGTGGACAGTGTATATTATGATTGATTTAAGAGATTTTCAAGGGTAATTTTGACTTTACTCCCTTAAACAATATTTTCCACTGATTTTAGCACCTAATCAAATATCAGAGTAATATTTGACTCCAATTTATGGACAGATTTGAATATACAAAATCTTAAGTAACCTAAGAATGGAAGGCAAGTTTAAAGAGAAGTTATAAGGTATGAATACAAATTTTTCCTCTCAATAAGCAGTGCAAAAGGAGAACTACAGCTGTAGAACCCTAGAGTTTATAGAGCTTTTCAGTGTGATTGAGCCATCAGAGATCAATGTTTTATGGTACCATAGTAGGAAATCCTATATTATGATATCATAGTACCGAAGTTAGTAATCTTATTCAATTGTGATGGTATTTTAAAAGACTAAGAAAATTAGGATGTGTGTGTGTTTGTACTAAAGGAAGTTGAAGAAGAAACTATTAATCATTAATTTACTCTATCCCAAATTCAAAATTCAGAAGTTGGCATGGTATAGATTCAGGAATTTTTTTGTCTGTGTTAGATTTAAGGAAGGGGTGAATATTATTTGATACCCATAGGAAGACTAAACCTAAAGAGAATATAAATACTTTTTTTCTAGGGAGATTTTTTTTTCCTTTGAAAAAATGCTTCAGGGTAACACTAGAGTCTAAACTCTTTGGGGACAGTGGCTATTGGTGAGAGTATTTGGAAGTGTAGGTATAGTTAAATAATAAACTTGATTCTTGGAGTTAAGGACTCTGAAAAAGCAAGAAAAGTTACTTCTCTAAGGGCAAGATCACCTTAAGGAAGTTAAGTTGAAAAATGTCATTTAACAGGTGTGAGTTTTGACACACTTCAGTGAATATGTGCACCATGTTGTTTATTGACAAGGGGGAAAAGAATTACTTATGTCATTAACAAGACCACTTCTTACCAATCTGAAAGAACTAAAGATATTTGGAGAGTTCAGATGGTATTATAATTGATTCATCCAAGATTACTCCTAGAGTGAAATAAGTGGATTGGCATTCAGCATCTATTTGATCTATAGTCATTTCCCTTTACTCGAGGTTTCATTTTCTGCTGTTTCAGTTACCCACGGTCAATCGAAGTCCAAAAGTATTAAATAGAATCTCCCAGAAATAAACAATTCATAAATTTCTGAGTAGTGTGATGAAATCTTGTATCATCCATCCACCCACCGGGGTATGGACCATCCCTTTGTCTGGCGTATCTCACCCCTTAGTCACTTAGTAGCCCTCTTCCTTATAGAACTGACTGTCTCAGTATCACAGTGCTTGTGTCCAAGTCACCCTTATCTTACTTAATAATGGCCCCAAAGCAAAAGAGGAGTGATGCTGGCAATTTGGATATGCCAAAGAGAAGCTGTAAAGTACTTTCTTTAGGTGAAAAGGTGAAAGTTCTTGGTTTAATAAGGAAAGAAAAAATCATTTGCTGAGGTTGCTAAGATCTATGGTAAGAATGAATCTTCTGTATGTGAAATTGTGAAGAAGGAAAAATAAATTCATGCTAGTTTTGCGGTCACACCTCAAATTGCAAAAGTTATGGCCACAGTGCATGATAAGTGCTTAGTTAAGATGGAAAAGGCATTAAATTTGTACAATAAGCTATTTTGAGAGAGGAAGGGACCACATTCACATAACTTTTATTATAGTATATTGCTATAATTTTTACATTTTATTATTAGTTATTGTTAACCTCTTACTGTGCCTATCTTATAAATTTTATCATAGGTATGTAAGTATAGGAAAAAAACACAGTATATATAGGATTCGGTGCTATCTGCTGTTTCATGCAACCACTGGGGTCTTGGAATGTATACCCTGAGGATAAGGGGGCTACTGCATTTTCTAGTATACCTTCCTAAGGCAGAGTATAGAAGTTAAGAAAAAAAAATCCCAAACCCTCTTTAAGCTTGGGATCTTTATATAAAAGAAATTCCACAAACTCAGTGCAATTATGTGAGACTTGGAATTTGAAAATAAGGAAAGGCAGTTATCCTGGTGCTTTAGCTTTTGTGGCCAGCAAGCATCGCTGTGGAGACATAAGTATTCATCTGCAGCATCATTTCTGTGTACTTAACTCCCTAGGTAGTAAGCACAATAGCTGTTTTTCTTTGTGAGTTTAGATGGAAAATCTATAGACTCTATGTACATTTAATGAAAATTATGAAGCAGTAACAATTGTTACAATCACACGGGTCAAGAAATGGAACATTGGCAACAACCAAGAATCCCCTCCATGCCTTGCATCATCACAAAACCCTCCCATAGCACAAACAATAACCACTTACCTAACTCTTATGTTAACCCATTCATTGTTTTTCTTTTTAGATTTATTACTTATGTGCACATTCCTGTAATACTGTTGATAGATATTTGTGTTGTTTTCTATTTATGGCTGTCATGAACAATGCTGAACAAGATACATGTTTATATATGTATCCTAGTACACAGGAGAACACATTTCTCTAGGGAGGGAACTACTGGGTTATAGGGAAGTTTCAGGAATGAGATGCTGAGTCACAGAGAATATATGTCCTTAAACCACAAGATAATGACAAGTGGTCAAATCAACTTACACTTCCAACAGTGGTGGTGACTGATATTTAAATTCCTTGACATTAGTTGTTATCATTTATTTTAATATTTCCTATCTAATCTGTGTGGAGTGGTACCTCATTATGGTGTGAATTTTAGTTTTCATGATTACTAGTAAAAATATAAATATTTTACAATTTTAAATAGAGTTATTGGCTTTTGGGATTTGCTGTTTTTTGAAGGGTCTATTGAATTTTTGGCCTATTTTTCTATTGGGTTATTTGCCTTTTTATTCTTGCTTTTAAGAGTTTACTTCATTTTTTAATTGAAGTATAGTTGATTTACAATATTATATTACTTTCAGATGTAGAACATAGTGATTCAATATTTTTACAGATTATACTCCATTTAAAGTTATTATAAAATATTGGCCATATTTCCTGAACTGTAAATATATCTTTGTAGCTGATTTATTTTACACATTTTATACCTCTTTATCCCCTACCCCTATCTTGCTCCTTCCTCCTTCTCTTTCCCCACTGGTAACCACTAGTCTGTTCTCTATAACTGTGAGTCTATTTCAGTTTTGTTATATTCATTCATTTTATTTTTTAGATTCCACATATAAATGATAACATACAGTATTTGTCTTTCTCTGTCTGACTTATTTCACTAATCATAATACCCTCCATATCCATCCATGTTGTTGCAAATGGCAGGATTTCTTTCTTTTTCATGGCTGAGTAATATTTCTCTGTGTGTGTGTGTGTGTGTGTGTGTGTGTGTGTGTATCATACCACATGTTATTTATTCATTTGGCTGTTAGCAGGCACTTAGGTTTCTTCCATATGTTGGCTATTGTAAATAATGTACATAATGCTGCCGTGAACATTGGGTGCATTCATCTTTTTGGATTAGTATTTTCGTTTTCTTTGTATATATACCCAGGAGTGGAATTGCTGGATCTTATGGTAGTTCTAATTTTAGTTTTTGAGAAACCTTCATACTGTTTTCCATAGTGGCTGCACCAATTCATATTCCTACCAACAGTGTACTAGGGTTCCCTTTTCTCCACATCCTTGTCAACATTTGTTATTTGTAGTCTTTTTGATGATAGCCATTCTGACAGGTATGAAGTGATATCTCATGGTGGTTTTGATTTGTATTTCTTTGTTGATTAGTGATGTGCATCTTTTCATGTGCCTATTGGCCACCTGTATGTATTCTTTGGAAACATGTCTATTCAGGTCTTCTGCCCATTTTTTATTGTTTTTTTAATATTGAGTTTTATGAGATGTTCATATATTTTAGATATTAACCCCTTATAGGTCATATCATTTGCAAATATTTTCTGCCATTTAGTAGGTTGTCTTCTCATTTTGTCAGTGGTTTCCTTTTCAGTGCAAAAGCTTTTAAGTTTATTTAGGTCCCATTTGTTTATTTTTGCTTTGGTTTCCTTTGTCTTAGGAGACAGATCCAAAATAATATTGCTATTATTTATGTCAGAGTGTTTTGCCTATGTTTTCTTCAAGGAGTTTTATGGTTTCTGATCTTGTATTTGGGTCTTTAATCCATTTTGAATTTATTTTTGTATATGATGTGAGAAAGTGTTCTAATTTAATTGTTTCACAAGTAGCTGTCCAGTTTTCCCAGCACCACTTATTGAAGAGACCTTTTTCCTATTGAACATTCTTGCCTCCTTTGTCTTAGATTAATGGACCATAAGTGTATATAGGTTTATTTCTGGTCTCTCTATTCTGTTCCATATGTCTGTTTTGGTGTCAGTACCATACTGTATTGTTTACTGTAGGTCTGTACTATAGTCTAAAGTCAGGGCGTGAGATACCTCCAGCTTTATTCTTTTTAAGTTCTTTTCATATTTTGAATAGTAGTCTCTCTATTGGTTTTATATGTTGCAATGATCTTTTCAAACTCTGTGGCATGACCTCTCTTTTAACTATCTTTGTGTTTTCTTTTGTTGGAAAATATTTCTTAATTTAATGTGGGTAAATACATCAATCTTTTCCTTTAAAGCTTATACTTTTTTCCATCTTTCTACTTTGTGGCTGAAAGATAGCCTCCTATATTGTCTTTTAAAATATATTTGGTACCATTTCACATATAGGTCATTAATCCATTTAGAAATAATTTTGTTTACAATATGATACAATTTTAATTATTTTTTCTTTATGGATACCTTAGTGCTCAGCATTTTTTAATTGAAAAGTTTGTTATGTCTTTGTTGAGGTGCTGTGATACCTGTTATACAGAGGTGCCATACATATGTGAGTGTGTGTGTGTACATATATATACATATGACTTTGTTTTAATAATATATGTTTTGGTTTGTTTTTCTGTGTCTCTATTAAGTCTTCTTTTGGTTCATTTGTTTGTCTCTATATCAAAACTGCACCCTCTTTGTTACTATAGCTTTATAAGAACACTAAATATTCAGTAGAACAACTTTTCCCACATTTATATTATTCTTCAAGTGTGTGGTGGACTTTTGTAATCTGTATAAATTTTTAAAGAAGTTTTTCAGGTCCAAAACAAAATCTTTGGCATTTTCACTTAGATTTTTCTTACTCTATAACTTAATCTTTAGAGACTTAACATCTTTTCACTATTAAGATATCCAACTTATAAACACAAAATATATCTCTATTCATTTCTGAAATCTTCAAGGTCTTTGAAAAAGTTTTATAATGTTGTCTGTAAAGGCTTTGTATATCTTATTGGATTTATTGCTACTTCAGCTTTTTGGTGCTATCTAAAAGGATATCTTTCTTTTTACTATCACTTTCTGTTTGATGCTATTATATAAAAACACAATTTATTTTTATTGATTTTTATCTAGAAAACTTAAGAAGCTCTCTTACAAATCCTAGCAATTTCCTGTACATCATTTTGTATTTTCTCTGTACACAACCATATCATATATAAATAGAACAAGTTGTGTGTTTTCTTTTCTAATCCTTAGATATTTTAGTTCTTTTTCTTGACTTTCACCACTGGCTAAACTCTCAAGTACAATACTGAATAGAGTGGTGACAGGGGGCATCCTTGTCTTCTTCCTGATCTTTAAATCTTCAATCATCTCACCTGTATCTATAATGTTACTCTATGGTAGATTGCTAATTTTCATTTAAGAAAGTTTGTTTCTACTTTGATAAGATTAGCTGCAGGTTTGTGTAAAATCATACATGACTGCTGAAATTATAAGAAACTTTTGATTTAATTTTTTTGTATGTTTAATTTTATTAATTTTGTTGTGTAAAATAATTTTGGTTGTCTGTCATGAAATTAGCTTTTTATATTGGACTCAGTTTGTTTATATTATATTTATCATCTGTTTTCCTGGGTAAGGTCACCTCTAATTATGCATTCTTATACTACCCTTTCCTGTCTTGAAATGAAGAAAATATTAAAAAGTAGTTGAATAGTGTTCCCTCTTTCTATTCTCAAAGAGTTTGTGTACTACTGGAATTCTTCCTTTCTTTAGAACACACTAGTGAAAAATCTTGGATTTCAGCTTTCTTCATGGTGAGAGTAGTGAGTGCTGATTCAATGTCTGTAATGTATAAATGTATGTATAAATTTCTATTTCTGTTTGAATCTATTTTGATGTTATATTTTTCTAGGGGACTGTGACTTTTATAAAATTTAAAATTTATTTGAAAACACTTTGTTCATTTTTTCCTTTGTAAAGTCTGTAATATGTATGTGATATATGACCCTTTTACCTTTCTGATATTGGTTTCTTGTGCTTTCTATCTTTTTTTATTCTTTTTTGGTCTTGAGAAGACTCTCAAGTAGATAGCCACTTTTATTAGTATTTTCAAAGAGCCAAGTGTTAGCTTTTGAATTTGTGTTGTTTATTTTCTATGTCATTAATTTCTGCTCTTGCATTTATTATTTACTTCTTCCACTTTCTTTGGGTATGTCTCTTGAAGATAGCACATAGTTACATGTAATTTTATACAATCTGACACTTATTTTCTTTTCATTTGGAGCAGCCAATCCATTTGCATTAAATGTAGTTACTAATTTGGTTTAAATCTTCCTTTTTTTCCTACTTGTCTAAATCAATTCATATTTTTCTTTTTCTTCTGGCATCATGAAATATTTATAGCAGTCTACTTTTACTCTATTAAGTTTGAAACTGTAAGCTCTATTTTATTATTTAATGACAATTTCTGTCAGAATTTACTAAATATTTAGAGCTGAAAAAAAAAAAAACCCTTGCTGGGAACCTGTAAATCAATACTTGTAATCTGTGTCACACACACACACACACACACACACACACACATATTTGAAAGGAAACTTATTAGAAATTAATTAGCTAAGTTTGCAACATAAGAATTAAATAGATTGTGCCATAGAAGAAGAGATAATTAATAAAACAAGTAGGACAAACAGAAAACAAACTTTAGAGGATATCAATAATCTCCAACTTGTAGGAGGACTCACACTTCACACTATTTAAAAAAATAGTGGTAGGACAGTAAAATGGCATCACTCAATTGAAAACCATCTAAGCAGTTCCTCCAACAATTAAACATGAACTTACCATATGACCCAGCAATTCTACTCCTAGATGTATACCCAAGAGAAATGAAAACATAGGTTCACACCAATTGAAGAAGAATGTTTATAGCAACATTTTTCATAGTAGCAAACAAGCGGACACAGCCAAAATGTCCATCAGCTGATAAATGGATGAACAGAATTGGTATGTCCATACAATGAAATATTACTTGGTTATAAAAAGGAATGAAATACTGATGCATGCTATCACCTAGATGAACCTTCAAAATATTATGCTAAGTAAAAAAGTCAGTCACAAAAGACCTTATATTGTATGATTCTCTTTCTATGAAATGTCCAGAATAGTGAAATCTACAGAGACAGAAGATAGATTAGTGGTTGCTTAGAGCTGGTGGCAAGTAGGGTGGGAATATAGGGAGGTGATGCCTAAAGAATATTAGATTTGTTTTTTGAAGTGATAAAAATGTTCAAATTGACTGTAGTGATGGTTGCACTTATATGAGAATATACTCAAAATCACTGAAATCTATAAATAGGTGAATTCGATGGTATGTGAATTATATGTCAGTAAAAAATGGGATCTAAATAGACAATAGAGAGGATCAGTAAACTTCAATTTTGTTTCTTTGAAAATATAAAGAATGGTATTTTTTTATGTTCATAGAAGAGGAAGGCACAAACAAAACTATGAAAGAAAAGGGGTTTTATTTACATATATTTGGAGTTTTACTAATTATAGGAATAAAGTAAAGAGTATTATGCCATTAATATGAAAATTTATAAAAAATTGAATTAAAAAATAAAATTAGCACAATTGTCTTAAGAGGAAATAGAGAAACATAGTATACTAACAACTTTTACATGAATAGGATAGTCTGGTCAAATGTCTACAAATCACCAAACAAAAACACCAGGACCAGACATTTTAAAAGTGACTTTGCAAATCCTTCAGGGCTCAAATTAACCTTTATCTTATATAAAATTTTTCAGAGAGTGAAACAAGAGGGTATACTCAGTTTTTCAATATACAATAGCCAAACCAAAACAAATAAATAAATAAAATATACAACACATCCATTTATAGAAATCAATAAAACTATTCCAAATAAAATATTAACACAAGATTAATTTATATGTACCGAAGCAAAAGCCAGTAGAAAATATATGTGAAAACAAAAAAAGAGGTGGAAAATGTCTGCATACAAAATACAAGAAAATCTGTACTCTCTGAACTTGCTGGATGACTGACGTACAAAAACCAATAAGAATTTAAAATATTAGCAACAACCAGTAAGAAAATGTACTACTATTAGTAAATACTATTCCATTAATACTTTTACTATTAAGTAAAAATATCATTCACAATAAAACAATAAATATCAGGTATTTGAGAATAAATATAATGTGAGTCAAATATTCATAGAGAAAATGAAGCTTTCTTAAAGGATGTAAAAAATTAAATGGAACACTTTGTAATATTCTTTGAAAACATGAATCAATATCTTATAATTGACCATGGCAATAACTTGTGTATGCATTGCTATTACAATGAAAATTGCAATAGATATTTTCATAAGCCATGATAAGCTAAATCTAAAGTTTATATGGGAGAGAAGTGTATTAGGCAGAGTTCTCCAGAGAAACAGAAGCAGAGCCAATAGGAGATGTGTATGTGCAAAAAATCTGCAGGGCAGGGCAACAGGCTGGAGACCCAGGGAAGAGCTGATATTGCGGTGTGAGCCCAAAGGCAGTCTGCTGGCAGAATTCCCTCTTTTTGAGGGGCCGTCAGTCTTTTTTCTATTAAGACTTTCAACTGATTGGGTTAAATGTTAATCTCATCTAAAAAAATTCTTCACACAAATATCATGAATAATGTTTGACCAAATGTCTGGTTACCGTGTCTTAGCGAAGGTGACCATTACGTATAAGTAGGGAGTTGAAAGTAGCCAAAAATTTTTGAAGAAGATATGAAAACATTAAGAAACATGAAGAAAGGGCAACCTATGCTACCTGATATAAACACTTAAAGTCATATTAATTAAAACAGTGTGGTACTGGCACAGCAAAGGTATAAGACAAACAAAATTGAACAGAATATAGGGCCCAGGAACATAGATAGATTAAAAAAAAGACTAATGTGGTAACATTACAGATTTGTGGAGAAAGGATGAACCTTTTAATAAATGGTGTTGAGATTATTGGAAATTCATATGGACAAAGGGTTAGACCCTTATCTTAAAGAAATGAGAAAATAAATTCCAGTTCAAATCAAAAATTAAATATGAAAGAAAAAACATTAATACTTTAAAAGCAAAATATGGATATAGCTTTTTGAAATCAGGTTAGGGAAAGGTTTCTTAAAGACAACATTTAAACAATCACAAAGTATGAAGAAAAGCTGAACAGATTATATGACATTAATATTGAAACATTTCCACAGCAGTATAGACAAATGGACAAATAAAAACACAAAAGAATAAATCTGGGTGGCCACGAAAATTATAATAGAAAGGTCAGCCTCTCTATCATTAAGGAAGTTCTTATTTATCTACATTAGAAGCTAGGTGCATTGGAATCTTAATGTAGTGCTGTTTATAATAAGGTGGATGTTACCTAAATTGCCTTCTTAAAGGTAATTGATAAATAAATTATGGTTTGTTTTCAAAAGTAATATTATACAATAGGTAAATTGAATGAAATGTTTTTGTGTGTATTAACATCAGTGGATCATAATAACATAATGTGGATTTAAAAAAATAAATTGCAGTTTCAAAAAGAGTATGTAGGTTTACAAATATATGAACTGAAGGGATGGGTGTGTGTGTGTTTGTGTATGTATGTGAGAGAGCGAGAGACAGTGTGTGCATGAGTTTTTGTGTGTGTTAAATAAGAATATATATGTAGTCAGATATGGCAACATGAACATAGAAGATTTACATACCTTTTGGTTAGAGATCTCTCTAATGATTGGGGATGATCTGAAGCGAAATGCAGGAATCAGATCTTTGGAAATACAGTCAGGCTCCACGTGAAGTTTTGAAAAATTTACCACTTTAAATAAACATTTTCTTCTCTGAGTCTGTTAAGATTTATTGCAAGTTCGATCTAATGAGCTGTATAGTAGAATGAACTTTTCAAAGTATGCTTGGTGAGGGATAGATTTCAGATCATTGATTGTTCCCTTAAAGACTAAGGCTATTTGGTGAGGAGGCTCCAAAACAAGGATTTTGTCGATATATAAATCTGTTTTCTTGAAGAGCTAATTATTTGTAGTTATGGCAGTATAATTTACTGAAGCTTTAATTTGTGTTTATTTTCCCCAATAACTCTATTACCACCGCTTCAAGATGGTAGTTAACATTTGCTGTTAATTACTTCAGGGGAGATTTGTGTTAGGGTGAAAAGCTGGTGTTTCCTGGAATTGACAGATTTTCCTTTGTTCTTTGAAAAGCACAAATACTTTGAAAGAATAATGTTAGGTGAGAGAGAGAGAGAGAGGAAACAGAGGAGAGCCATTGAGACTCCAAAGGAAGAGGGATAGATGTCCCTGAGGCTGGAGAGAGGGACATATCTTCATATAGCAGAAAACTTAAACATTCACTATGGCAATGTGAAAATAGGGCATGTCTCCAGAGATACAGAAAGATTTCAGAAACAGTGGTTATGCACTTCATGCAAATAATACGGGTTCAGGCACCAACTTTCCTGTTATTCCAGTTTATCAGTGAAGCAGTAGAGTCAGCAGATTTAAAGCCACCATGAAAGTTCAACAAGATGTATCTTTCGTTTAAGGCCCAAATACAGAGCCTCTACCACACTTTCTAGGGTTATTTTAAGCCTCTAGAATGTTCATGTGACCTAATGAAAGAAATGGATTCTTGAATGATGACAAACTGGTAGAGTTTCTTCTTTGCCTGATGGCATGAGGGCTTACATTATTATTAAATTTGAAATAGAAGAAGTAAATAAATGAGCCTCTTCTTGACCAATCACTTGAAATTCACTTTAATGAGAATACCAATATGGTGTTGTAGAATAGCAAAATCTCATGCAAGAAGGGAGCCTAGAGATCACTCCATCCAGCCTACCATTTTGTAAATAAGGAACCTGAAATTGATCAAATGTGGACAACTTGCCCGAACTTAATATTCTGGTAATTAATCAAGCTGCGATTCAAACTCAGGTCTTTTGATTCCAGGTCTAGTTTATTTTTCCCATTATATTAGGCTTTGTTTAAATAAATATAATTTTAAAAGTACATGATACCTTTACTCACTGTGGGACAGTATTCCAACATGAAGGTTTTATTTCTATTTGCCTTTCCTTGAACCTAGGACAGTTGAGGATGACAAACACACACACACACACACACACACACACACACACCACTCAGTAAATCTTCATTGCTTGAACTATCAATCCATTGGTATTTTAGCATTTCCTTCAGAGATATGATGCATCCTAAGAAGGTATATTTTCAAATAGCGTATTTCAGATGAATTATCTAAATGTGTGGGGGTTAGTTCCTGAAAATCTATTTCTCAGTTAATTGATAGTTAATGTTTTTCTCTTTTTACCACCTTAATCTGCTATCCTTTACCTGGACTCTTATAAAGGGCCTTCTAAAGTTTCTTCTTGAATCCTTGTTTACTTGTCTATAAGAAACTCCCCATAGATAATCTTATTTGTGTGTGTGTGTGTGTGTGTGTGGTACGCAGGCCTCTCACTGCTGTGGCCTCTCCTGTTGCAGAGCACAGGCTCCGGATGCGCAGGCTCAGTGGCCATGGCTCGCGGGCCCAGCTGCTCCGCGGCATGTGAGATCTTCCCGGACCGGGGGACGAACCCGTGTCCCCTGCATCGGCAGGCGGACTCTGAACCACTGCACCACCAGGGAAGCACCCCCCAATAGATAATCTTAAAAAATAAATTAGATCATTTTTCTCCCATGTTTAAGCCTCCAAACCCAACTCTGCATTGCACTATCCTATTGTAATTGAATAAAATCAAGATTTCTCACCATTGACTAAAAAGCTTACATGATATGGCATCTCCCAAATACTCCTTTGTTTGGTCTGCTATGACAAAAATACCATAGACTGTCTTTTTCTGTCTTATATCACTTATATATGGAATCTAAAAAAGCCAAAGTCATAAAAGCAAAGAGTAGAATGGTGGTCCAGGGGCTGGGAGTGGGGGAAATTGGAAAAATGTTGGTCAAATGATATAAACTTGCAACTGGTATTGATAGATAAATAAGCCCTGGAGATTAAATGCACAACATGGTGATTACAGTCAGCAATACTGTACTATAAACTTCAAAGTTGCTAAGAGACTAGATCATAATTATTCTCACCACAAAAAAAGAAATGATAATTGCGTGACATGATAGAGGTGTTAGCTAATGCTACTGGTGGTAATCATACTGCAATATACAAATGTATCAAACCAACAAGTGTACACCTTGCACTTACATAATGTTATATTTCAACTATATCTCAAGAAAAAATACTATAGGCTGGGTGGCTTAAACACAAATATTTGTTTCTTATAATTCTGAAGTCGTATTTCCCCCGAATACTACTTCACTATTGAGTTGTAAGATCATCTTACATATCCTGGATGCCAGTCTATGTTATGTATATATCTATATATCTATATCTATATCTATATCTATATCTCATGAATATTTTCTCTAATCTGTGGCTTGCCCTTTCATTTTCTAATGGTGTCTTTAAAAGTGCAGAAATTTAAAATTTTAATGTAGTTATAATTTTTTTTATAATTATCGAAATGCTGTTTTTAAAATTCTGAGGTAACGTGGTTTTAATTATAAATTGAAAAGCAGATATTATAGGTATGTGATTTTGTATCTCACGCAGAATTTGGCAGTCTGGTAGCTTGTGAATATTTTCTGTTTGTACTATTATTGCATGTATGAATTTATTTACGATAAATATACTTACGTGATACATAGAGAATATTTAAATTGTCAGGATTTGCTATTTCCCCATAACCTTTCTCCTCTCAATACTCTGAAGACTTGAAATGTTTAGTTTCTTAACTGGTACAAGGCCTTTGTTGAGGTGGGAGGTGGACGGGAGAGAGATACAAAGAATGTAGAGAATATAAATAATAGCCCAGGCTATTCTCTATGAGGAAGAATGAAAGAGGGCAGAGGGGTAAGAAGGATAGGGAACAATAAAGGAAGGGTGAGGACAGGAGAGAAGAGGTAAAAGGAAAGAGCAGTCACTATCAGGAATGGGATTTAGGAAAGGGAGTGTGTAAAAAATTGTTTGGAATCCTAGCTGTGTGCTGCCTCCATCTTTAAAACAAATCAACATGATCTTCAGTGCTTTCTGCAGGTTGGTTTCTGTTTGTGTGCATTATCATACCTAGGCTGTGTTATATTTGACATCCTAAATTTTCATGGAGTTTATTTCCCACTCTGACATCTATGTATCTTACTGACACAACTTGAGTACTTCCTACTTTTTCTCATGTCCAATCACCATAAACTCATCAATACAAGGGACTATCATAATGCTTTTGTGATATCCAGATGACTAATCTCCCTATGGACTATAATATTATAGACATCGGGAGACTTGGCATAGCACTCAAGTAAGACAGAGTTTGAGTGTACTTCTGTCTCTGTCAGATAGAAGTAAACTGCTCCATTATCTTTGCTGTTTGATGTGGAGACAACTATTCGCCAGATCAATAGCTGTATATCAGGAGTTAGAGATGTTTTGATTTGTTCCAGGAAAAAAAGGCCCATAAAATCCAGCAGCTTTGGGCTTCCCTGGTGGCGCAGTGGTTGAGAGTCCGCCTGCCAATGCAGGGGACACGGGTTCGTGCCCCAGTCTGGGAAGATCCCACATGCTGCGGAGCGGCTGGGCCCGTGAGCCATGGCCGCTGAGCCTGCGCGTCCGGAGCCTGTGCTCCGCAATGGGAGAGGCCACAACAATGAGAGGCCCACATACTGAAAAAAAAAAAAAAAAAATCCAGCAGCTTTGATTAGAATTAGTACCTCATTATCTTATGATAATCAACAATCATTGTCCATGACTTATTTGCCTTTTTTCCAGGCCAAACAGATTATTTAAATGGGGCAGGTGATGGAGATTACCATCTGCATGGTTATTTTAGTCTCTGCAAATTCCCCAGATATGTGGTATTGCTATTTTTTGGTATTGTTTTCATATAAGGACAGTTCCAGGAGCTTCCGCTTGGCCCTTCCTATGTATTTTTTTCCAGTTGTGGCAAAATATGCATGACATAAAAGTTACCATCTTAACCATGTTTAGGTGTACCATTTAGTGGCATTAAGTACATTCACGTTGTTGTGCAACCATCATTACCATTCATCTCCCGGACTTTTTTCATCTTCCCAAACTGAAACTCTCTACTCATTAAACAACACCTCTCCATTCATCACTGCACCCAGACCCTGGCAATCACCATTCTATTATCTGTCTATATAAATTTGATTACTCTAGTACCTCATATGACTGGAATCACAGTATTTGTGTTTCCGGTTCTGGCTTATTTCATTTAGCATAATGTCTTCAAAGTTCATCCGTATCGTAGTGTGTGTCAGAATTATTTACCTTTTAAGGGTCATTAATATTCCATTGTATGTATAGACTACATTTTGTTTATCCATTCCTCTGTTGACGGACATTTAGGTTGTTTCCATCTTTTGGCTATTGTGAATAGTGCTGCTAAGAACATGAAATTACAAACATCTGTTCAAGTCCCTGCTTTTAATTCCTTTGGATATATACTCTGAAGTAGAATAGCTCGATCGTATGCTAATTCTGTTTAATTTTTTGAGGAACTGCAATGGAGAAGGGTTCAGATTTCTACACATCCATGCCAATACTTGTTATTTATTATTGTTTTTAATAATAGCTATCCTAATGGGTGTCAGGCAGTAGCCGTTCTTAATAGCACTTACCTTGTTTGAGAGTTCTGTCATTTTCCAAGTATGTGTACTCCAAAAATACATTCAGATATGGGGATATATAGTGTAGGTCACTGCACAGGATTTCTAGTGAGGTGAACTTGTGTCAAAATTTCAATTATCACATGGCTTCCATAAGCCCTATTATGACCTGAAGACCACAGTGATGTTTTGGAACCTCAGGTGTGTAAATTTATCTTAATAATCTCTGAAAAATTCTGAGTTTTCCACTTTTCTTTCTAAACATTCCCCCTGGAAAATTGTAAACACCTTTGAGGTAGACCTGGAGAAAAAAAAGTCACACTCTATACTTTTGACAGTGTTGCAGCAAAGTTTCTGAAGCTGTTGTAGCCACCTGATCTCTGGTTTAGGTCTGGGCGAGGCTGTAATTTTCATTCCTGGAAAATCAATGCAGGTTTCTGCTCATTGTGCTTGAATTTTATTTTCATTTATACAGTCAAGCCTGCTCATCAATGTAATTCCCAGTGTAAATGTGATTAATCTGTTACTGCTGGAAGTCATTTTGGGTGAAAATAGTGCCACTCTGCCCTGCTGACCTTTGTGATAATTGCACTCACCTTGTTTCTCATATTAAATGCTACCACTTAACCTCTGCTACTCTGTAACCCCATATTCCTGTTAAAAGCATGGGGGCCATTTCATTGGTGCTATCCCGCATTGTCATCATTAGCCCCCAGAAGACAGATTCCACAGAGGTTTTCAAGGATGCTTGTATTTCTCTCATCAAAGAATGTCTTAATGTCTTGAAGAAGAATGTTATCGATGACCTCTGTGGGGGCATAACTGTGGGAGAGTTGAGTGGGTTTTACATAATTAATCCACTCCAACATTCTCATTTTAAGTACATGGATTCCTTTGTCTACATTCTGTCAGATAAATTATGGCATCTTGCCCTCTTTGAATGTTGCTGACTATTGAATCTATGTATCAGTCAGCCAAACAAGCCAACGATTAGAGCCAATTCCATCAGCTAGAGCTAATACTTTGAATCTCAGGTATGTTCTTTATAATAAATTCAACCCCTTCCAACTTTATATTCCTTCTTTCTCAGTCTAGCACTTATAAAGCATATGCCAGGGCTTCCCTGGTGGCACAGTGGTTGAGAGTCCACCTGCCGATGCAGGGGACATGGGTTCATGCCCCGGTCCAGGAGGATCCCACATGCCACGGAGTGGCTGGGCCCGTGAACCATGGTCACTGAGCCTGCACGTCCGGAGCCTGTGCTCCGCAATGGGAGAGGCCACAACAGTGAGAGCCCAGCGTACTGCAAAACAACAAACAAAAAAACCCAAAAAACCATATGCCACACACACATTCTACAGGTTTCTGCTGATACACATTAGCAGGATATAGCATTTCTTTTGATATATATGCTAACTCCTACCAGGGTGGACATTATACTTGCCTCCTGGGGCCTGGTGGAATCTGACTGTAGTTATTAGGATGCAGTAAGTGCTGATGTGGGTGCATCTTGAGAAAAGTAGAAATTTCCTTGAAAACTAACCTATTTAGATGAGGTCTTTAGAGATATATTTAGTAAGGGAAGGTTAGTTTCCTCAAATGGGGAGGAAGAAGGGTGGCTTCCTTTGGCGAGGAAACCACAGGAAGATTTGGGTTAAAAATTTTCAAATTAATCTGAGTCTGCCTACCTGCACTTTTCCTCAATACTCAATATATCCTTATCTTAATACCCAGCTCTTCCTGATCAATGTCCTGATATTCATCTGTGAGACTTAGCACAGATGTACCTTGAACTTGCATTTTAATTCTGCAACCCACACTTTTAGATTTGAAACTTGATCCTCAGCCATGTCTGCTGTGTGGCTATAAGACATGAGAAAATTTTAAGGCCCTCAGTGTGGCTCTCTGTGTCTTCCCATGCCTCGATCTGAGAGTTTAAACACCTAACATCTTTTAACATTAAGTGTAAACATTTTCATTTTGTAAGCTCTCTGGTGCTATAAGAAGCAGCTAATGGTCCCCGTGGTGCTTGTAGTTATTACTGCTGTAATAGACAAAATCAGCTGCTGCTTGAGATGTAAAAGTATTGTCTTCAACTGGCAATATGTTCAAAGCAAATATTGCTGGTAATTTATTTATTGCTTCCACTACTCGGAAGAAGCACTTGTCTTTGCATTGGCAGTGGAGTCACTACTACCTTCAAACTCAAAACCTTATTCCAGAGTCCCATCTTGAGCATCTTTTTCCTGGGATTACTCATGCAGGACAGGAAATCTGCTTCAGGAAGTTTAGAAAGTAGATTTTAATAAAAGGAGCTTGTTTCAAAAGTTATAAAATCTGGAGTCAAATGAAATAGGAAGGCAACCTAGAGTTTGGAAAGACTGAATCCCCTAAGCAGAACGGTAATGAATGTAGAGACTGCTGGTGGGTGCTGGGAACATGGAGGGAGAAGCCCTTGAGCAGGAATTGGACGCATGAGGGAGACGAAGCCTCAGTTGTATGTACAACTCAAAGAAAGAGGGCATTCTGGGTTCTCCCCTATCCCCTTCTTCCAAACTCTCACCAGTCCTTCCTTTACTCAAAATTAATTGGAAGCTAGTTGCCAGTGAATCCTCGGAAACCGAGTTTACAGGAGTCAGTCCTCTAAAATAAAAATCAGAGCTGGAAAAAGAGAAATAGTCTTTAAAAATTATTAACACATATATGCCATCCCTTTACAATAACTTCTCACATTCCAGTTCACTTGTTCAAATACCCCACCACTATGATAGTACTTTGACGCAAGTCTGTTTACTCCCTTGCTTTCTCCTGATACTGCCTTTGTATCTCTCCTTACTCTCTTACATTCCAATGTCCATTATCTAATAGTGTGCTTGTCCCTAGACCTGTTCCAGTGTCTTTTCATTATGCTGGATCAACCCAAACCATTGCTTTCTCTTTTCTTGATCTTCAGCTTTCAAAGTCTTCCCAAGTAAAGTGTATAATAGTTTAGATGGTTTCCTTTATAAATTCATGATCACTAACCTAAAAGGTCCTTTAATATTGCCCTTTAATTCTGCTACATTAATCTGGACCCATCATTTCCCACTCTTTACAGTTTGTTCTCTCTTTCTGCACTATTCTTTGTTTTTTTTAAAAAATCTTTATTGGAGTAAAATTGCTTTACAATGTTGTGTTAGTTTCTGCTGAAAAACAAAGTGATTCAGCTAGTGCACTCTTCTTAAATGGCATGTCCCCACCATTTGCTATAATATCAGGAGATAATCTCTTTTAATTCACAGAAAAGGAAAGAAAAAACATTAGGAGAACTTTCCTGTTCATTAACATAATAGAGTTACTACATCTGCTGCCATCTTTATCTCCTTTGGTAATTTAACAGAACAGAAGCTCTATTCCTACTAAACCCAATTCCCTTACTCCTGATTTGGATTGCATCACCTTGCACTCTCTAAGGATCCTTATTTTGTTCAATACCTTCTCTAATCTGGATCTTTTCCACTATCTTTTTTAAACATTCTAAAATCTTCCAAATTGGGAAAAATAATAAAGAAGAGTAAAGCAAAAAAGAAAAGCAAAACCAAACTCACCTTTCTCCACCTGACTTCTATTACTAATTACCACACTATCTCTTCTTCAAAGGCACAGTTTTTAAAATAATTCTTGAAAATGTTTTTCTATATCTTGGCAATTGTGAATAATGCTTCAATGAACATGAGAGTGCAATCTTTTTGAGATCCTGATTTCAATTCTCTTATGCATATATACACACACACACACACACATATATATATATACATATATATATACACATATATCCATTCAGAAGTGGGATTGCTAAATCATATGATAGTTCTATTTTTAATTTTTCGAGAAGCCTCCATAATGTTTTCCATAGTGACTATATACCCTTTTGTATTCCCACCAACGGTGTACAAGAGATCCAATTTCTCCATATTCTCTCCAGTGCTTGTTACCTTTGTATTTTTGAAACTAAGCATCCTAACATGTGTGAGGTGATATCTCTTTGTGATTTTGATTTGCATTGCCCTGATGATTAGCAATGCTGAGTACATTTTCATATACATTTTGGCCGTTCATATGTGTTCTTTGGAAATATATTCAAGTTATTTGCCCATTTCTTAATCGAGTTATTTGGTTTATTTGCTACTTAGTTGTGGGAATTCCTTATAAATTTTGGATATTTACCTCTTACCAGATATATGATTTTCAAATATTTTCTCCCATTCCATTGGTTACCTTTCCATTCTGTTGGTTGTTTCCTTTGCTGTGCAGGAGCTTTTTATTTTGATGTAGTTCTACTTGTCTATTTTTGCTGCTGTGGTCTGTGCTTTTGGTGTCATAGCCAATAAATCATTGCCAAGATCAATGTCAAGAAGCTTTTCCCAAAATGTCCATCGACAGATGAATGGTTCAAAACATGTAGTATATATTTACAATGGAATATTTTCAACTTTAAAAGAAGAAGGAGGTTCTACCATTGTGGCAACAGGGATGAACCTGGAGGAAAATAAGCTAAGTAAATAAGCCAGTCACAGAAGGACAAATACTGCATAATTCCATTTATATGAGGTATCTAAAATAATCAGACTTCATGGAAGCAGAGAATAGAATGTTGGTTGCCAGGGGCTGGGGAAAGGGAGAAATGGGGAGCTGTTGTTCAGCAGGTATGAATTTTCAGTTATACAAGATGAATAAATTCGAGAAATCTGCTGTACAAATAGTGTCTGTAGTTAACAATAGTGTTAAGCACTTAAAATTAGTTAAGAGGGTCAATTTCATGTTAAGTGTTCTTACCACACACAGAAAAAATGGGACACAAGCCTTTGGAGGGGACAGATATGTCTATTACCTTGATTGTGTTAATTGTCTCATGGGTTTATGCATATGTCCAAACTCATCAAATAGTATACATGAAACATGTGCCATTTTTTGTGCATCAGTTGTACCTCTATAAAGCTGTTTTAAAATGTTTATCTATATTTGATATCTTCCCTTTATTACTTCCTTCTCATGATTCAATCCACTCCCAATAGAATCCATCTTTTATTACTCCAATAAAAAGGTACTTCATAAGTTATTTCCAAATCCATGGATGCGATGTGAAAATTTTATCTCCTACTTACTTGACCTGTAAGTAGAATTTGCTTCTGTCTTTGAGACTTGATTTTCCTTGACCCAAAAACTCCTCTGGTTTTCCTCTAATCTCTGCAGCAGTTCATTCTCTATCTTCTTTGCAGGTGCGTATCCTTCTCCTCAGACATGAAATGTTGAACTTCTTCAAAATTCAGTTCTAGGCCATTATGTCCTCTCACTCTAGAACTCATAATATGATTTCACAGAAACACACAGCTTCAGTTACCAACTCCATAAAGTTTGGACATTTGTGTACCTGAGACCTCTAATCTGAATTCTGTAAATCCAATTGCCTATTTAACATCTAAATCTGTTCACTTAAAATATACATAAAGCTAAATACTCATGGTCTCCCTAAACTGCCGAATCTCTCCTCCTTCATTTTCATTTGTCTTAGTGTGTAGTGACACCATTCACCCAGTTGTATAAACCAGGCACCTAACAATAATCCTTGAGTTCAACCTCTCGCATCAGCCACTATATCCTATCCATTTATCAATCTTATCCATTTTACCTCCTAGATACTTATTTAATCTACCTAATGTTCTCTATCTACTCATCGTTGTAAGTGGTAAATTAATGCATGAATATAAATTTCCCTGATTGCTTTGCTTGGTACCTATAGTTTTTATGGCAGACAAATTTATATAAAAAAATCCGTTCATCTTCCCTATATCTTCCCTTCTGTTCCTCCATCCTCCTGTCCCCATTTCAAGCAAGTATCCAGGACTCCGTAGAAACCTCTTCCTCAGGAAATATGCCATTTCTAAGCATCAAGGTGTGAAGGAGTAGATTACAAGGCAGTTGGAGGATTAAAAACCAGTGAGTACAACAAGCACTGACTGACACTACCTTGTTACTGGATAGAGCCTTGGAGCTGCACCAACTCATTAGAGGGATGTAGTTGAGAGAGATATAGGGAAGGCATGTAATAGGCATGGTGTATCTATCTCATCAAATATTTCAACATCCCAAACATTATACAGGAACATTTATAAATGGGACATAAATGTACAGGTGTCCCGGTCTCAGAAGACCAGAAGGACCTCCACAACAATTTCATGTTACAGGGTTTTTATACCACTTTGTTTGTATAAGGTACCTCTAATAATGGCTGAGTCTAAATTCTCTACCTGCTCAGTTATTTAAAGAATTTAATTCATTTAAATCAAGTAAAGAAACAGTAGGTTTATAGCAGCTCATAACTGCTTACTTTTAAAAAAAATTATGTATTTATTATTTTTGGGCTTTGTGTTGGGTCTTCGTTGCTGCACGCAAGCTTTCTCTAGTTGTGGAGAGTGGGGGCTACTCTTTGTTGCAGTGTGCGGGCTTCTCATCGCGGTGGCTTCTCATTGTGGAGCATGGGCTCTAGGTGCACGGGCTTCAGTAGTTGTGTGCACGGGCTCTAGAGCGCAGGCTCAGTAGTTTCAGCACACGGGCTTAGTTGCTCCGCGGTATGTGGGATCTTCCGGAACCAATAGAACTTTATGTTCCTACCTTTTATCAATTTTAAAGGTTTAAAATGCTTTCGATTTTTTTCTTCTTTGACAAACTCAAAGAAGGACTTGTATCTATGAGGTCCACACCTGATATTCTCAGTCAGAAGTCATCTGCCCAAGGAGGGCCTAGCATCTGAGGCCAACAGTCACGTCCATGTCCCTCAGATAGGACCCTGTATCCTGGAGCTCAGGCTCCAGCCTATGGTCAGAGGCTCAGCATAGTTGCTCTGATCAGCCCAGCATAAAGGAAGGCTCTGTCGAGTGAGGCCTGACGTGAGAACGTGAGGCATGATCAAGCAATGGGGAACTCTGTTCTCCTGCAGAAATCCGAAACTCTCTAAATAACCCAACCCAGGGCCGCAAAGTTATGTTTTGGATTTTATCCTGGAATCTCCAAACACTCAGATGGGCCATGGGCTTCAACTGGAAGCCTTAGTCCCCCAAGAACTACTGGCCCTGCCTGGCCTATGATGTTCTATCCTCTCCTTGAACTTCCTATCTTAGGTGTCTCTCTGACCCAACCAATCTCACTGAGAAATGTGAGCAGGGGAACAAGAAAATAAAGAATCATTCTTTGAGAGGCTACTTTTGGTTCCAGCTCCAACACTTAAAGAGCTTGAGAGTCATTACTCCAGTCTTTAGAAGAAGCAAAATCTGAACCAATTGAAAGTCAGTGACTTTTCTTGTAGCATTAGAGAATTAAGGTCACAGGGCAAATCACTCCAAAATCTTCATAGAGGGTGAAAGCAGAGAATCACAGTTGAGGTCAGCTTACCTCAAGCAGAGGCCACTGGAGCCATAAATTGATAGGAACACTTAAAAGGACCCTTTGACAAATTGCTAGAGGATGCACATGGGCTAACATGGGAGCGAGAAACTCCTAGGGTCATTATCTTAGGGGGACCTCCACCTATTCATGAGTTTCACCTATGGGAACCCCACCAGGTTCTCACAGTGAAGAGCCATGAAAAATTCTGATGTTTCTGGTGGAGGAGTGTGGGAATGGGAAGAAAAGTAACAATTTTGAAAACATTCTGAAATATCCCCTGAATGTTCTCCATAACAGAAGCTTACTCCGCAGAGGAAAAGACTACCAGAGACTTATCCCACATGGGAGAAGGGAAGTTATCCAACTCCAGTTCCCTCTAGCTTTCTTATCTCTTCTAAAAAGTGAAAAGAAAGAAAGAGAGAAAAGAGTTAGAAACATCTGTGAATAACCCAGGGACACAGGACCACTAAACGACAGATTTAATCATATCTCCTCCCCCCCAGCTCCTTACTACCACATCAACAGGGCTCCAGTATGGTAACAGAGGATCATAGCCGAAAGAGCTGCAAGGCATAGGCTCTATATAAGGAGGAGACTTAGGGGAATCTGAAGACACCAAGGGAGATGAAAACAAGGACACTATAGGAAATTGAAGTCTCTGACATATACAGCTACAGTAAATATTAAACACAACCAACACCTACCTGGATTAACATAAAACTTCACACTAAGGTCTGTTTACTTCAGTTCCTATTACCCAATACATTATGTCTGGCTTTTCAACAAGAAATTACAAGGTATGATAAAAAGGCAAGAAAAAACAGTCTGAATAGATAAAGCAAGCATCAGATCCACATTCAGATATGACAGAGATTTTTGAATTGTCATACATGGAATCCAAAATAACCATCGTTTCATGTTAAGGGCTCTAATGGAAAAAGCAGAAACATGCAAGAACAGATGAGCAATAAGCAGAGAGAGGGAAACTCTAAGAAAGAATCAAAAGGAAATGTTGGAAACCAAAAACACTATAACAGAAATGAAGAATGCTTTTAATTGGCTCATCTGTATATTGCCTATGGCCAGGGAAAGAGTAAGTGAGTTTGAAAATATGTCTGTCAGTAGAAACTTTGTAAACTGAAATGCAAAGAGAAAAATAATTTTTAAAAAAACCTTTAACTCAGAATATCCAAGAACTGTGAGACAGTTTCAAAATGTGTAATATACATGTAATTGAAATACCAAAAGGAGAAGAAAGAGAGAAGAGAGAATAAGAAATATTTGAAGAAATAACAGCCCAGGATTTTCCAAAATTAATGACGGATTAACCATAGATTGTGGGAGCTCAGAGAACACCAAGCATGTAAATACGGAGAAAGTCTATACCTGGACATATTTTATTAAAAGTGTAGGAAGCTGAAAGATAAAATCTTGAAAGAATACAGAAGAAAGTAATATCCTACCTCTAAAGGAACAAGGATAAGAATTATGGGCTTATCACAAACCATGCAAGCAAGAAGAGAATTGAGTGAAATATTTAAAGTGTTGCAAGAAAAAAAAAATCACCCTAGAACTTTGTGCCTAGTGAAATTATCCTTCAAAAGTGAAGGAGAAATAAAAACTTTCTCAAACAAAAACTGAGATACTCATCAGCAGCAGATTTGCCCTGGAATAAATGTTTAAAAAGTTCTTCAAGGAGAAGGAAAAGGACAACTCAGCTCTACATAAAGTAAGGGAAAAGAAGGAATAAATGAAGGTAAAACAAAACTTTTATTTTTCTTATTCTCAGTTGACCTAATAATACTAATGATAGTGTATTGGGTGATTATAGTATATGGATAAGTGAAATAAATGACATCAGTGTTACAAGGGACAGGAGGGAGGAATTGGGAACTCTGTTATAATGGAACCTGCACTACCTATGAAGTGGTATAATGTTCTATATAAAAGTGGCCTTAGATTAGTTGTAAATGTATATTACAAATGCATGGGCAACCATGAAAATATTTTTTAAAGAAGAATACTTGACATGCTAAGAGAAGAGAGAAATGGAATCATATAAAGTGCTTGTTTAAAATCAGAAAAGGCAGAAAAAGAGAAGAAGAAAAAAAGAATACACATAATAAATACTAAACAGTTACAGATATGGCAGATATTAATCCAACTATATAAAAAAATCACTAAATGTAAGTGTTCTAAATTCACCAATTAAAAGACAGACTGTCAGTGGATAAACCAAGATCCAATTATTTGTTGTCTACAAAACACCCACTTTAAATATAAAGACACAGATGATTAAAAGTAAAGGGAAAGAGAAAACTGTACCATGGTAACACAGATGAAAGAAAGCAGGAGGAACTATATTAATTTCAGACAAAGCAGGCTTCAGAACAAGGAAAGTTATGAGGGATAAAGCGGGGCAGTACATAACAACAAAGGGGTCAACTCTCCAAGAAGACACAACAATCCTTAACGTGTACAGTCTAACAACAGACTGTCAAAATATGTGAGGCAAAAACTGGTCCAACTGCAAGGAGAATTAGGTGAATCCACTGTTATTTTTGGAGACTTCAACACCCCTCTATGAGATGGACAGGTTCAGCAGGTGGAAAATCAGTAAGGATATAGTTGACCTAAACAGCACCATCAATCAACTTGATCTAATTGACATTTGTAGAATACTTCATCCAACAACAGAATATGCATTCTTCTCAAGCACACATGGAGCACTGACCAAAATAAACCACATCTTGGGCCACAAAACACACCTTAACAAATATAAAATAGAAATCATACAAAGTATATTTTCAGACCATAATGGACTTCAACTAGAAATCAATTACAGAAAAATAGCTGGAAATGCCAAAATGTTTGGAGAGTAAACAACATGCTACTAAAACATGGGTCAAGGAAGAAATATCAAGAGAAAAAATATTTTAAACTAAATGAAAATTAAAATACAACTTGTCAAAATTTGTGAGCTGCAGAAAAAGCAGTACTTAGAGGGAAACTGATACCATTGAATGCATCTATTTGAAAAGATTTAATATCTTTGAGGGACTCTGGTTTGCTGACCTGATCGATTTCTCCCTGTTTCCAAAATATTGGGAAACATGAATTCCTCCTTAGGTAGCACAGTGCCAGAAGAAGGAGCCCCACCCAATACACAAAGGCAAGGATGGGAAAACCTAGGAAGTTGAGCTGGAGCTCAGCCATGGTGCAGTAAGGCTCCTCAGACAAAGAAGATGGTCCAGATCATCAGAAGTGCGTTGCTGCCTCAAGCATCTGGGCATTGAAAGTGCACATTCTAGACTAGAGTTCTAGGCCCACATTACAGAGGTTAAGCGTAAACACCAAAGGTTCTTGAGGGTGAGGGAGGGGACAACACAAGAGAGAGAAACCCACAATCCTTCCCCCACCATCCAACCCAGCAGATCTATCCATCCCTCCAGGGCCCTTTAGATACCTCTAACCCACCTTCCAACCCACACATTTACATACCATATATTTACCTTAGTGAAAATTTCTATTTATTCCACACGTTACCCAGATATTACCTGAGACCCTTTTACTGCTTGGTGATCTACCTTTGGACCCCACATAATATTTAAAACTCTTCTATGCCAAGGGATTTTTACCTCCAAGCCTTCAACTACAGCTTCCCCTCATACATAATGTGTTCTCACCTGTATGAAGCCAGAAACATAGTCAGAAGAAATATACGCCCCCATATCTCCTCAAAAGAATTCACATTCACCAAAAAGTGTAAGAGTGCAGAGTAGCCTGTACCAGTGAACAGGAAGCATGACAAAAAGGGAAACAAGGGCATGGCACACCCATGAACCTATGGCAAACAACTTAAAAAGCTTTAGTAGTTCTTTTTTTCCTGAAATCCCTCTTCGGCTATTTAGCCCCCTAAGGTTCTCAAATCTAGCCTCCTCCAGCCATACAGTGTCTCATCCTGCTGCTTGCTCCCTCTTCTGAAAAATCCCTCTCAAAACATTTAAAATTTTTTTCTTTATTTTACAGAACACAACCCGAAGGACCAAACACACCCTGATTTAAGGAGTGGGCTTCTCTTTAACATAACTTCTAATGAGCACAATATTTAGCAATACGTTTTAGCTTTTTGGAATCACACTCATGGTTACTTCTTCTATGAAAAGTTTTATGATTTTTTTCCCCATCTACTTTCTTACTTGCCACCAAAATTCCTGTTGGCATCTCCATACCTTTTTAAACAATGATGTCATTTTTGTTGATGTGTATATGTATTTATTTCATCTCCCCATGCTAGTCATTTAATAGTTGTAGCCCTTGTGCCTTCATTATTTAGATTATAAACTGCTGAAATTAAGCTGTGTCATTTCCTTACTTTGCTTGCCTGTATTCCCTCGTTGAGTCTGATGAATCCGTCTTGACCCCAGATACCTAATTCTCTCCCTCCCCTATGAGGAGGATACTAGTAATGACAGCTCCTTTCTTTACCTGTCTTCTCCTGCATCCACAGCTCCACTGTTGTCTGTACCCAAAAGGAGGGTCCATTTCAAGCCCACTCCATCTCACATACCTTCCTCCCTTGACTGCAGGAGGTGTATCTGTTCAGAAAAACCCTTCTACATATCTTTGTATCTCTGGTATTTTTTTTTTTATAGAAAGTTTGGTCCTGACTGTCCCTGAGGTCCCTAGGATTCACAACTGTAAAAACATCCTCTAAAGTCTGAGCAATATAAGCTCCACCAAAAGAATTTCCAGGATAGAAGGGGTCATAAAAATGACACATCAAATATATTCTTCAAAAAGTGGCCTTGTCATAAAAAAAGAAAGACTGAGAAACACTGATCCAGATTAAAGGAGACTAAAAACACATGGCAACTAAATGCAGTCTGTGATTCTGAATCCTGTAATGGAGGTTTTGAAAAAAAGCCACAAAGGACATTACTCAATAAATTGACAAAAATGGAATATGAATGGGAGATTAGTTAAAAGTTTTATGTCATTGTTAAATTTACTGAAGGGGAAAACTAACTGTACTGTCTGTAAGAGAATCTTCTTTTTCTTAAATACACAATGAAATATTCAAGGAGAAGGTGCATGGTGCATGAAATGTATTTTCAAATATTCAGAAATGTATGCATATTTTTCATATATGTGTGTGTGTGTGTGCGTATTCATATATAGAGAGAGTGGAGGCAGGAAGGGAAGGAGACAGAAACAGAGACAGAGAGAGGAGAGAGATCTCAAATGGGTCAAAATGTTAGTAGGTAAGTCTGGATAAAGGGTACATAGTTTTTACCATCCATGCATCTTTTCCACAAGTTTAGTTATTTTCAAATAAATACATTTTAAAAATGGACCATTGCCTGCTGTCCTGGATTTTACCTAAACTTTGGGATTTCTGCCTTTGATTCTTGCAGCTACCACCATCACCATACCCAAACCCCAGAAATGTGTAATGCCAGCTTCAAAAGTTTTCTCACATTCTGTCCCAGGCAAGAAACCTGGGACCCTCTGCACATTTCAACAGGATTTTACAAAATGCTGAAGAAGAGCACCACACCCTCCCCACCAACAAATGTTTTTAAATTAAACACAGTACAAAAAAAAAAAGAAGGAAAAACATCAACGTGTTTACAGCATGGAACCCCTAATTTTTCTGATCTGGTGCCACCAGGTCATCCGTCTTCTGGCGTTTTGTGGTGTGAATTGGTTTGCCAGCACTTCGTCTGCTCTGCTCACCAGTTACCATTCCTCCACCAGATTTCCATCTTCCAAAAATGTGTCGACATCTTTTGTTGTATCCTCTCTCCTTCTAGTCATCCTTAAGCACTTATTCTTTTTAAATCCTTTGTTTGAATAGTTTTATTGAGATATAGTTCACATACCATACAATTTACTCATTTAAAGTGTGTAATTCCATGATTTTTAGTATACTCACAGATATGTGCAACACAGTTTTAAAAACATTTTCATGACTTCAGAAAGAACCCCGTAACCTTTAGCTATTACCCGCCACCCTTCATCTCCCAGCTCTAAGCAACCATTAATCTACTTTCTGTCCTCTCTTGGCTTCCCTATTCTGAATATTTCACATGAATGGAATCATACGTGGTTATTTGTGACTGGCTTCTTTCACTTAGCATGTTTTCAAGGTTCAGCCATGTTGTAGGATGTATCAGTGCTTTTTAACGCCAAAAGTATTACACTGCATGGATATACCATATTTTATTTACCCATTCATCAGTTGATGGACATTTGGGTTGTTTCTGCCTTTTAACTCTTATGAATAATACTGCTTTGAACATTTGTTTACAAGTTTTTGTGTGGACATATGTTTTCATTTCTCTTGAGTACATACCTAGAAGTGGAGTTGCTGGGTCACATAGTAATTCTATGTTGAACATTTTGAAGCGCTGCCAGACTGTTTTCCAAAACAGCTGCACCATTTTTCATTCCCACAAGCAGTGTATCAGGGTTCCAGTTTCTCCGCATTCTCACCAACACTTGTTTTAATCTGACTTTGTGTTTCTCGTCATTCTTGTGTGTGTGAAGTGTTATATCATAGTGGCTTTGGTTTTCATTTCCCTGATGGCTAGAGATGTTGAACCTCTTTTCACCTACTCTTACTTTTTTTTTTTTCATCTACTCTTGCTTTTAATGGCATTTGGGGAAAGAGAGAAGATAAACAAGTGTGTTTTATCTACTGTGTTTAACTCGGAACACAATAGCTCATTTTAACTATGTGACAGGAAAAATATTTTCTTGTAAATATTTGAAAACACATATAGTAATGTCAAGTCTTTATCAACATGCCCAGTTTACTACTTCTATTCTCTCTGCATGTTATAGTTACTGTGTGATTAAGGGAAGCAATATTGTGCACTGAATTTGACCTGTAAGATTACTTCTTATATGGGGTTGAGGGAGGAATTCATTCAAATGACTCCTTAGGGTTGACTAAAAGGCAGAGCAGAACTGATTGCCAGAGCCTCTAAAGCACAATGCTTTTTTTGTCACCAATGCTGTGTACATCTGTTGTGAATAACTGTGTACCACAGGTGATAAGTATCAAAGAAATGTGAGAGCTCTGACATGGGCACATAGCATATGTCTTAAGAGATAGATGACAAGGTGTTTAAATGGGCTTTTGCACTTTAATCATAGTGTAAAAGATGGGATGTATCACACATGCCAAATGATAACTGAAAGCTGGGTGAGGGGTGTATGGGAGGTTACATTGTTCTGTCTGCTTTCGTGCATGTTTAAACATTTTTTACTAAAATGCTTTAAAAATAATAAAAGATGTAGAGTGACTCATAAGGAGAGGGAGGGAGCAAAAGGATACCTGGCCAGGGTGATCAGTCCATCAAGACTAGAGTTTAGCTATCTCTCAATAAGGAAATTTCAGGAAGTGTAATTCCTTTGACGTTGGGAAAGAAACTTCTTTCCATATAACAGGAAGGAAGAAGGAAAGGAGGAATGGGAAATTTTTTTTTTAAGGATTTTGATGAAAATTTCCCATCTCATGACTTCTAGTTCCTCTGTGAATGGTGGTTTGGCACATCTGCTGAGCAAGTGGAGATGGCCTAAATTTGAGAAAAGTGAAGGAGATTTGAAATAGATTTGAGTAGCACTGGAGAGAAAATGGACTAAGGAAACAGTGACCTAAGTTCCATTTGTTTTGTTCACATGTTAGTAAGCATGGAATAAGAATTTGTGGAATGGCTGCATTATTTCCAGGTAGCATGAGGGCTGAATTTATCATGGCATCAGTAGACTTGATTGTGAGATTTAATCCAATAGTCATCAGCTACTTATGGGAAGGTATTTCTGGAAAAGACAGAGATAGGGGATTTTGCCAGACGGGAAGGATTAAAGGTGATTGGATGGGACCTATTTGTAGTGGAGCTTTTTAAATGTTGCTTACCTGATAGACCACCAAGCCTACCTTGGAGAGAGCGAAAAAGAAAACAAGAGCTTGGTGGATAGAGGAAGAGTAAGTGGAAAAACGACCTAAAGTTGAAAAATTAACAAGTAGTATATAAGCTGGGAGGATGGAGGATGAGGCCAAAGGGTGGAATGTCAGACTGTATTATTCCAGATGGCAGAAGTGTTCCTGGTAATAAGCTCTACAGTGTGGCAGTGACTGCACTGGAATGGAAGTAAAAATGAGATGATGTAGGAACAGGGAAGCTGGGTTACTGATAGGTCTATCCACATGGAGGTTAGAGCCCTCCACCACTCCTCACCTCTTCATGTTCCCCACCCTGGGCCCCCTCCCACCTTTTGTCCCTCTCCCGGGGGCTCCACGGAATCTGCCTTCTCTGTGTGACCATAAGCTTCAGATATTGTAGGATCAATGTCATAACTCTGGATAAGAAAATAAAAGTAGTGAGAGAAGGCTGTAGTGGACATCTATTTTTGTTTTTTTTGTTTTAACACCCAGTATCCATAAGTCTTTCTGGAAAAACTACCTCAGGTGCTCTCTAGGATACTCACCCTATTTTTGAGTCCCAGTCTGTACAAGTAGAGTTGCCTTCCCTCTAGACCTCATTGTAAGGGTGGGTATGTGTGCAGCCTTGTCCAAAACAAGGAGGTCCATGGTAAGCCCCCAAATGTCTGATAACCCCAGTGCATAGTCTAGGACTCACCTCTGGTTCCTGAGCTGCAGGTATCCTGGGGAGGTGTACCACGGCTCCACCAAGGCTATTAATATCAGTGGTGGCACCTTCATCTTGATTGGTGAACTGTACACACTAAGGGCAATATCTTGTATATTCCCATCAAGCATAGATGGAAGGAAAGCACCATGATCACCTTCCCCAAAGAGGGGGATGCCATCTTGATGACATCCTTGGAGATACTGTTTTAGTACTCAAAGACACCCCCATGCCTTTTTGATATAAGGCATCAGTGTGCCGTGCAGTTCTCTGGTCAGCCTCAAGGACATGGTGCTTGGATCAGATTGAGGAATGGGGGAGCAGGACAGGGTCAGAATATGGGAATGATGAGGCATGAACTTTGTTCCACCAGTAAGGACATTCTTTCCCTTCACTTTTTCTTTCTTTCCCACTCACTTTAAGACATCTTTTGCTTACTCTCAGCTGTATTTTACCCTGGGAGGTAGGTGGCTGCCTGGTCAACATTCCTACCACTGACAGCTGAGTGGTGTTTTTCCTCTGCAAAAAAAAACCAGTCATCAACTGAGCAGCCTGAAAAAATATCCCGGGAGGGGAACCACTTCCCCAGGGTGCCTTTCTAGTAAGAAAACCTCCATGTCAAGTTTAAAGTATGCTCTCCAGATACATTAACATGACCCACATAACAGATTCCTAAGCAGCTGCTGTGCTGTTCCTGGACCCTACGGCAAGTAGCCCAGGGTCCAGTAGAGCAGCACCTCCGCCCAAATAGTGCCATTCAGGGTTCAGCCCCCTCTAGGAGCCTCTGGTCACTGAGTTCTAAATAATGATTAAGCTGTTATTTCTTCTTCAGCATTATTTTCAGAAAGTATACCTGTACTTAACGCTCCTCAGGTATAAAAGACCTATCTCCCCTACTTCTCTAAAGGATATAAAACATTCAGTGAGGGGGGATATGTGGGCTGCTATACATTTTCAGTAAGGCTAAGCTAAGCAGCAGAAGACAAAGCCCACCTCCTCAAATTTCATCAGGGAGGAAATGGGCTTTGGGGTGGGGCAGGGGTGGTGGCGGGGGTGGAAGGGGCACAATATCTATTTCTTAGCAAGAACTCCAGAGGACTGGTCACCTTTTAGCCAAAGCCAAAGGAAGCAGTCAGTAAGAGCTGAACTATCTCCTTCCTTTCCCTTACACATAAGCCCTGAGTTACCCAAAACCCATGCCCCCAACACAGTACACAGTACACAGAAAAGATACACTATTATTAGATAAATATTTATTGGGGAGAATCAATAATCTCTACAAGGAAGGAGTTATTTCTGGATGGGAAGTCTTCATCCCTGGAAATCCTGGGGAAGTGTTTTCTGTCTAGACAGTAGAGACAGATGTCTGAACACAGGGCCTTCAGCAGTGCTGAGCGCAGTGGTGGGTGCCTGGCCAGCTTGACGCCTGCGGGTGGGGCTTGGATGGGGCACAGGCTCCCTGTGGGACACTGGTGGGGGATGTTTGTGACACAGTCGCTGGTCCTTGAATGCCACAACTTTCTGGGGGTGTCTCTTCTTATCTCTGATCTGTCTTGTACTACTTGGAGGATAACTCTGGCCAGCAAAGATAGCTTCTTGATGGCAGGACTTGATATTTGTCAGTTTACAGGAGGGAGCCCTGTGGTTGAAAGGATGCCCCTGGACAGGCTCTGTCCAGACCTGCACTTGCGCCTTTTGCTGAGTTTTCCTAAACTGCACTGGGGAAGGAAGGGGCTCTTGAGAGTAGGTGACATCCATTGCATACTGACACCCCGGTTTCTCACCTAGGAACTTCCTGATGCCTGTCGCGATTTTCTGAGCTTCAGTTGTCCCAGTCAAGGCAGCTCTACTTTTAACTAGGCCTCTGTTCTGCACAGTTGATATGGGGCTGCCCTTTTCCTGGGCATCTTCTTGCCTTTTGTATTTTATCCCAGAAAAAAGCCATTGCAAGAAGTGCTTCATTCTTTTTCTGATATGGCCTTCAGGAAGAGGCTGTCCCTTCTGTGATAGGATCTGGGAAGACTTGCTCGCAAGTGTCTTCTCTAGTACCATCTCCTGAGTAGGGAGACTCTTCCTCCTAAGTTGGGATGTCCCGAACCCTTTATCCCCTCGATCAAGCTCTTCTGCCTTGGGCTCCAGAGGGCTCACTCTCTTTGCAGTTGGTGGGAAATTCTTATCCTGGCACCTCCTTAAGGCATGCTTAGGGACCCAAGGTTCCTGCTGCTGCTCCATCCTGATTCCTCTGTCCTCCAAATGGACATGCAGCACCTGGGAAGCTCCCATGTCCCCACCTGAGACACCCTGGGCATGAGTCAGTGAGGCCTCGTAAGTCAAGTTATCTGAAGTAAGGGATGTGTCAGTGGGTTGGCCTTGAGCCTGGCTACGCTCCCTGTTCTCCAGTTTAAAGTTCAACTCACTGAACAGTTGTTCTTTAAGGTCTAATGATTTAGGATCTTGGGGAACTGGTAATTTGGGTGGGGGGCTTCCAGTGGTCACGGTAGTTTCTACTTTATTCTCATTCACATTTATCATTTGGGAGCTCCCTGGCTTGCTAGTTGCCAACATGTCACTAGTTTTCAATTGAAGGGTATCAAGCTCCTCAGCCGTGAATACCTCCCTAGACCATCTGGGCATTGAAACAGGTTCTGACTTCTCCACCTTTTTGCCCCGTTGCATTTCTCCTTTATCACTGGAACGCACACTCTTATGCTTCGGCTCATATCTGGCCCCAGCTTGCTTTGCAAGCAGCTTTTGGGGATATCTGTTGGCTAGTTGAGTCTGTCTATGACCTGCTTTCCCTGTGATGCAGAGGGAGACAGGCAGACGAGTCTGTCTGGCATCCTTAATTCTCTGAACACCCTCTGCCAGCCCACGGTTGACATCAGAGCGTGGTTGTCTCAGGACCCTCTGTCCTCCTTTGCCCACAGGTGAGGTGGCAGGGAGAGAACGATCCAGGTCAGGAGCTGAATTTGTTGTTCCCCCTTTGTCTCCATGGAGAGATGCAGAGCTTCCTCTCAAGGACTTGAAGCTCCCAGATTTGGAGTCTGCCTCAGAAATCACATTGGTTGAGGAGGGCAAGTTGGCATGAGACAAGGACTGGCATGAGGCATCTTTCAATTTAAAGATCTGTATGGATTCAAGGACCTTGCGGGGAAGGGCCCACAACATCCTCATAGGAAACCTTTTAATATGGGCTTCCAGCATCTGTTGTGGACTGGAATCAACAAAAGTCAGGTCCTGGAAGGTATTCAGGGGGTAGGCCTCACCCACTGATGATGGCAAACTTCTCTGTTTTGTTCGGGTGTGGGATTTCACAGAAAGAAGCAATGTTTGCTTGATAGCATGCCATGAATTACGCACAGTCTCAGGGAGCCGACCCTCATGTATGTCCTCCAACTTCTTGCTCAAATGTACCTTTAGGACATTTTCAAGTTGTCTCCGACTTAGACTGTTTGCTGACACCCTTGAATTTTTCTCTGAGAGACTCAACATCTGACTGTTTAGGTCTTTCTCAGAGTCATACCCCAGATCCTTACCTGAAGAGCTCTTTGGGTCATTCAACAGGTGATCTTTTGGGCCATTCTCTAGGCTGTGTCCCAGATCTTTCCCCACATCTTCCTCTAGCTGGAACATTACACCAGGGCTTTCTGGAAGTGAGTTCTCAGCAACAGGCTTCCGTAAGATGGCAATTGATTTAGATTGAGTGACAGATAAAGTGCAGTCTGGCTGTGGTGAAACAGACAGAGCTGGTGGTGCATGATGACAAGCAAAAGAATCGGGGTGATTCATTGCCTGGGACAAATCTGATAAGGGGTTGATATCTTGGGAAAGGGTGGGGTCAAGAGAGAAAACGGTATCCGGAGACAAAGTGGCCTCTCGTGGGAGAACAGGACCTGCTGTCTGAGTGTCACGTGGTAGGAGACGGGGAAAGGCAAGGGGTTGGGGTGGGGAGTAGTCCACAGGGAATTTGGAATCCAAGGAAGGAAAAGGCTCTGGTGCCAGAGAATGACCCAATGGGCAGGGTGAAAAAGAGTCAACTAAGGGGGTCATTGGGTTAGGGGAGAGAACGGAGGTGGGCAGTGTGGTAGGCTCAAGCAGAGAGGCTGGTGTTAGGTCCCTTGGAGGGACTGTTGAGAAGGCAGGGGACAGAGTAAACGATGACTCAGTCACAGAAGCTGTGGCAGCCAGCGGGGACACAGAGGAAGTAGAATCTTCCAGGGCCTCTGGGAGTAGCAGCCGACTGACCTCAGCAGTTGCATTATTACACACCTCACAGAAGGGGTCTGGACATAAGAGTTGACGCAAGCGGGTGGTGTCATCGTGCCGGCCCAGGGTGCTGCAGAAGACAGGAAGTACAAAGGTGCAACCAGGACCAGAACAAGGAAAGGGGGACCTGCTGGCCTGGCAGGGGTGGGGTCACTGGAAGCCTGCTGCCCCTTCACATTGCTCCACATCCATGAGTTCACAACATGCTCAGTAGCCCTCACCTCAAGGCCTTCATCACATACTCATTCCTATGCTACCCCCTGCCATGACTACAGCAGGTTGCACTGAATCCCTGGAATTGCATAGAACATGCTAAGGGGGGATCAGGAAAGAAGGGGAAAGAGTCACCTTTTCAGAATAGAAATCAGCTGCGTTTTCTCCTCTGTTTCTGTCTGGTGACATCTCCAACCTGAGAAACCAGGAGAGTGGGTTATATGTAATGAAGGTAGAAGCATAGGGATAATAAAGGAGTCCCCTTATGGGAAACCCTTGGGATAGTAGACTCTGAAAGACCCAAGAATTAGTAGATGAGGTCAAATGGTCAATGATATTAACATGTGTATGTTGCTTCTTGTAAAGTACTTTCACATGCATTTTATCTCATGTGATGCTCAAAACCACCATGTGAAGCCCAGAGATCAGTGTTGCCTTAGAGAGGGATCTGATCATCCAGGAAGTCAAAGGACTTTTACAAAGTCAGGACACAGAAGTTCTGACTCTTGACATCTCACCTGGCCACCTGTTGGGAAACACCCATTGCCCAGGTCCATCACTGCTTCATGCCCAGCGATGAGCAGAGCAGGGAATCTGAGAAGTGTCTCAGGCTCTGACTGCCTTCCCACAAGCCTCTCCTCTGAGAACTCTGGTCTCTGAGAGAAACTGTACCTAGCAGTTGACATCCTCAGAGATCAGGGACCTTGGATCTCCTGGAAAAGGCAGGAAGGGTCACCCTTGGAGAGTTCAGGTGGGATAGGCAGAACCTTACCTTTTGGTGTTCCACCTTTCCTTCTCCTCTTGGCTCTGCCCTGATGCTGAGAACAAAAGAAAAGAATGAAGGGCTGGGGCTCATTTCTCTCACTCTTCTCTAGGAAACTCAGATATTCATTATCCGTGAATAATATGACTCTCTTTTAATTAACAGAACTTTATGTTCCTTCTTTTTATCAATTTTAAAGGTTTAAAATGCTTTCCATTTTTTTCTTCTTTGACAAACTCAAAGAAGGACTTTCGACTATGAGGTCCACACTTGATATTCTCAGTCAGAAGTCATCTGCCCAAGGAGGGCCTAGCATCTGAGGCCAACAGTTACGTCCATGTCCCTCAGATAGGACCCTGTATCCTGGAGCTCAGGCTCCAGCCTATGGTCAGAGGCTCAGCATTGCTGCTCTGATCAGCCCAGCACAAAGGAAGGCTTTGTCGAGTGATGCCTGACATGAGAATGTGAGGCATGATCAAGCAATGGGGAACTCTGTTCTCCTGCAGAGATCCCAAACTCTCTAAATAACCCAACCCAGGGCCACAGAATTACTGTTTGGGATTTTATCCTGGAGTCCTCCAAACACTCAGATGGGACATGGGCTTCCACTGGAAGCAGCCACAGAGCACAGGGAGACCAGGTCGGTGCTTTGTGACCGCCTGGAGGGGTGGGATGGAGAGGGTGGGAGGGAGGGAGATGCTTGAGGGAAGGGATGTGGGAACAGATGCATATGTATGACTGATTCACTTTGTTATAAAGCAGAAACTAATAAAAAAAATGCACACACACACACACAAAATGTGGGAATAGAAATGGAAACAACAATAAAGAATCTCCGTTGGGGGCTCACCCAGGGATGCTTACCTTTCGGATGTCTTTGGTTTTACTAAAGATAGATGAAAATGGCAAGCGCACCAGGTACCACAGGAACAGAAGAAGCAACCCCAACCCGCACAGGACGACGAGGTTTTGGTCAGTATCCAAGGATGTTGAGTCACAGCTCGGACATGGGTCAGTAAGCTGTTCAAAAATGAGAGAGCGTTCCATTTTCTGAATTCCGTTTTCTGAATCACAAGGCTGCTTGAAGTTACTGAAGTTATTGAGCAGTCCCAGGCCTGCCTCACAGAGCACTGAAGAGTCACAAAGGGTTTCTGAGTGTGGGGGAGGGGACAACATGGAGAGGGTGTGTCCACGGCCCCTCCCCCACCCACCAGTCCAGCAACCCCTTCCGCCCCTGCTGGGCCTTCCAGGTCCCTCTGCCCTACCCTGCCATCCTATTTTCCAACTCCATCCTTTCATGGTTTCATATATTTACAGTAATGAAATTTTCTGCTTGTCCCTTCGGTAACCCAGATACTACCTGGGTCCCCTCTACTGTTTGATAGAAACTTGACTTGGGTCTCACCAATTCCACTGCCTTAAGTGTCTGAAATACTGTCTGGAATTTTTGCTTGTACCCACACATTTATACTCAGGATCATATATGTCCTTAAATCCATCTTTCCTATAGAATCTTTTCACTACGCAAACCCAGTTCTAAAGAACTTAAAAGTTCTTTTATCCAGTTTTGTGAATGTTGAATAGGGAATTTTGCTTTTTGTTGCAGTCAGCCGTTACCATCTTCAGTCAGAGGGGCTGACTCAAATAATTAAAATGAAGAATTCATTGTTCAACATTCACAAAACTAAAGTTACTATAAAATAAATGTAAATAATTAAACTTTCACGAGATCTTGAGGATAAGTCTGTAGCACTTATTTTTCTGAAGTTAGTGAAGCTTAAACTGCATAAAGACTTTTAGGACATGCTACACACACACACACACACACACGCACCCTTTGACAAACCAATCTGGTATTTTCAAATCTAAGAATAAAGTGTTTTCTCATTTTATTCCAATCTTCCATCTTTTGTTTTGACCCTACTTCTTCCTACTGTACCTAAAATACAGACAGTCCCTGACTAGGGGACATCAAGTTTCTAACATGTGCACAAATCCCTGTCCTAGTCAGTTTGGGCTGCCGTAACAAAACACCATAGACTGGGTGCTTAAACAACAAACACGTATTTCTCATAGTCCTGGAGGCTGGGAAGTCCGAAATGAAGGCAACAGCAGATTCTGTGTCTGGTGAGACCTACTTCCTGGTTTGTCAACAGCTGTCTTCTCCCAGCAACCCTGCAGAAAAAGTGGGTGAGAGAGCTCTGTGAGGTCTCTTCTATAAGAGCATTAATTCCATTCATGAAGGCTCCACTGTTGTGACCTAATCACCTCCCAAAGGCCCCATCTCCTAATACTATGATATCATATTGGCCTTAGGGTTTCAACATATGAGTTTGGTAGGACACAAATATTCTGTCCATAACATTACCCAAAGGCTGTGCTAAGTCCTCTGGTGGCACGGTGGGACCCAGGAATGTCAAAGCCTTAGAGAAGAATCGAGTCTTGAGCAGCCTTACCTGATTATCCTTGTGGGCCCTGTAAATATCATCTTTTCTTAAGTGTGCCTTGCCACAAAGGTTGAGAAGCTCTGCTCTATATAATCATCCCCATAAATGTTTGAAAATCAACTACCTGCCATGCTTTTTTTCAGGCTCCTCTTGTCAGGTTTAAATAATCCCAGTATTTCCCTCCCCTCTTCCTACATCTTCCTTTCTAAACTCTTTATCTTCATGATAGCTGTTCTCTAAACTGTCTCCTAATTTCTCATGTCTTTCTTAAACTGTGATGCCCTTTATTTGACACCCATGGCCTAGCACAGTTACTTGATCTCCTGTGAAAGGGTTAGACAGCCTTCAAACCCACAGAGTCTTCTTTCAATTATGCAGGAACAGGTAACCTACCCTGAGGATAAAATCTGCCAAGAGGCACCACTTCCTCCTGACCTTGATATGCAGCCTCAGCCAAGTTTTCATTTAATAAATATTTCCTGCTGGAAACTAGGAGACACCAGTACCTGTAAGTCGCAGGCTCTGTCCTTAAGGACCTCATGGTGCAGTTTTAGGGGCAAGCCCTACACAGGTCAAGAGTTACATAACCGCACAGGAGAGGTCCCCCATGGCATTTGTGAATTGGCAACTGATCTCTGGAATAGATCAGAGAAGGGACAGATGTTATGGGTGATAACTGCTCAGACATTTTATGCTCCTTAGGAAGGTATCCCTGCATGCCTCTCCAATTTTCTGATACAAATTAACGATCCTTGGAGAAGATGGTTATAGAAGAGCTTTTCTCTTTTAAAAGGGCACATGTTGGCTAGATATCCTTACATACATGTGTGTGCCTTGCGTGTAAAACTTACAAGAAGTTTCAATAAAAAGGCTTTTCCCAAAATGTTAATAAGATTCCTTTTCAGAACCTGGTAGAGCTCCTTCAAAATTGAAAGAAACAAAGGACTAAATGTGCAGCACTTTTCTTTGCTTTTTTTTTTCTTTTTGTACCAACCACAAATAAACTCCATTGGTATTTAGTAGCAGAAGTTCACAGCACTTATCCTTCCTAGACTAACATCAATGATAAATTATAAATTTATTTGTCTAATTTATAAAACATTTTGCTTTCAGCGATCTCAGTGCATTTTCACAAACATCCTGTGATGTAAACAGTACAGGTATTATTGTGCCCATTTTATCAGTAAATAAAACTGAAGTTCAGAGACGGGAAGAAACTTCCTTAGCTTTGGTTCAGCAAGTAAGTAGTAGAGCCCTGCCTAGTAAATTCCCCACATTCTCAATGCTACTATTTTAAACAATATAAATAAGTGACTTCTTAAAAAGTATGCCCTGGTACTAAACTTAAAGTGGTTATGTGATTGAGAATATTCACTTTATCCATTAAGTGAGGCCAAATTTGGGAAGTAAAGAAAAGCTATTTTTGGCATCCTATCACCTCTTAGGTACCTTTTCCTTTTCATTCTTAGCACCAGTATCTTGGTAAGTGTTCTCTATTGCCCTCTTAAAACCTACTTTCAAGAACTCTATTACATATGATTCTCAGTAAGGTATAAATGAATAATAAAAGCTTAAAATGTCATCCCTCCCAGGAACACATGTCACACATTTTACATATATCTAACCCCAAAGCCTTGTAATAAAGCTCTCACCAGAGCATTTCAGGCAGCCATCCTGAGGTGGCAGTGGTGGCTTTCAGTAGAGTGAGAGCTTCTCCTCTCCGCCCAATGACATCTTCCCAGTTGACCTTCGTCACTACACAGAAGTCTGGTTCCAGATTTCAGGCTGCACATGGTTAGATTATCCCCAAGAAAGAGTATTTTCCAAAAGCTCTACTAGAATAGTACGCTGCCTATTGGAGGAGACTCAGTAGGGATAAGTCATTCGTCTAGGATTGTCACATGTCCTCAGTGCTCTCGCTCACATCCTGGCCACGGTCCCAGGGATGAGCCACGTAGAGGGAGCTTTTTTTAGGTTACCAAAGAGCCTGAAGAACAACAGATTCTAGAGTAGAATCCTTTAAAACTGAACTGAACACTGCCGCTTTAAGATGTTCTTCGTTCATACACACACCACACTTTCATTGAACTCTACCATGTAGTATTTCTAGTAGAAATATCAAGAAAATAAGGCATTGCCTCTGCCCTCAGGCAGGTCATAGTTCAGTAAGTAAGGCCTGCAAACAAGTATAATAAAGTGATATGAACTATAAAAGAAGTAGGAATAAGAACACAATGAAAATACAGATGAAAGAGCAATTAATTCTTCCGCCAGGAGGGAGATGAGAGAGAGGCAGGGAAAATTTCAGACGTGGTGCCAACTGAGATGGGCCTTGTGAGGTCACCTCCTCCTCCTCTCCGTCCTTGCCCTGGCCCTCTTCCTGTTCCTCACCCCCTTCCTCCTCACCCTCCTTTGCTTCTTTCTTTAGACTTTAATTTTTAGAGCAGTTTAAGGTTCACAACAAAACTGAGCAGAAAACACAGAGCTCCCATATGCCATCTGACCCCCCCCAACACCCCTCCACACACACACACAACCTCTCCCACTATCAACATCCAGCACCAGGACTTCCCTGGTGGTGCAGTGGTTACGCCTGCCAATGCAGGGGACATGGGTTCGATCCCTGGACCAAGAAGACCCTACATGCCACGGAGCAGCTAAGCCTGTGCACCACAACTACTGAGAGAGTGCTCTAGAGCCTGTGAGCCACAACTACTGAGCCCACAAGCCATAACTACTGGAGCCCACACACCTAGAGCCCGTGCTCTGCAACAAGAGAAGCCACTGCAATGAGAAGCCCATGCACCGCAACCAAGGGTAGCCCCCGCTCACTGCAACTAGAGAAAGCCTGCGGGCAGCAAAGAAGACCCAACACAGCAGAAAGGAAGGAAAGGAAAGGAAAGGAAAGGAAAGAAGGGAGGGAGGGAAGGAGGGAGGGAGGGAGGAAGGAAATTAAAAAAAAAATGCAGCACCAGAGTGGGACATTTGTTACAATCATACCTACATGGACACATCATTATCACCCAGAGCCCATAGTTTACGTGAGTTAGACAAGTGTATAGTGACATGTCTCCACCATTGTAGTATCACACAGAGTAGTTTCGCTGCCCTGGAAATCCTCTGTGCTCTGCCTCTTCACTGCATCCTCCACCCTAACCCCTGGCAACCACCAATCATTTTACTGTCTCCAGTGTTTTGCCTTTTCCAGAATGTCATATAGTTGAAATGATACAGTGTGTAGGTAGCCTTTTCAGATTGGCTTCTTTCACTTAGTGATATGCATTTAAGGTTCCTGCATGTATTTTCATGGCTTAGTAGCTCATTTTTTCAGTGCTGAATAAATACTATTCAGTTGTCTGGATGTACCACAGTTGATTTATCCATTCACCTTAGACATCTTCTTGCTTCCCAGTTTTGGCACCTATGAATAAAGCTCCTATAAACTCTTTTTCTTAAAAAAACACGTTGTTGAGGCATAATTCACATACCATATAATTCACCCATTAAAAGTGTACAGTTCAATGACTTTTAGTATATTCACAATGTTGTGCATCCATCACTACAATCAATTTGGGAACATTTTCATCACTCTAGAAAAGAAACTCTGTTCCCCCTAGCCTTCACCCTTCAATCTCATCGCTCTCCCCAGCCCTAGCTTACCACAAATGGACTTTCTCTATAGATTTGTCAATTCCAGACATGCATATAAATGGAATTATACAATATGTGGCCTTTTATATCTGGCTTCTTTCACTTAGCATAATGTTTTCAAGGTTAGTCCATGTTGTTCCATGTATCAGCACTTCACTTCTTTTCATGGCAAGTAATATTTCATTTTATGGATATACCACATTTTGTTTATACACTGATCAGCTGATGAACATTTGGTTTGTTTCCACTTTCAGCTATTTTGAATAAAGCTGCTATGAACATCTGTGTACACATTTTGGTGCACACATATGTTTTCATGTCTTGCTTATTCATTTTTGCAATAACTTAAAGTCACACTTTGTCTAAGTTTGTTGTTTTCTGAGATTTGGGTAATATAACCATATCAGACTCCCTGTGAAATGAAAGCTTTGGAGTCTAAATGCAGTTTCTGTCAAATGTCTGGGTGCATCAATTTGCCCTCCTGCCAACACTCTCAAAATTAGCCCTTGAGTCAGCAGGAATGATGGTGATGCATAATGCTTAACATTTAAAAGTAATGAACACCTTATGTTCTCAAGTTCCTATTCTTAGAAAATCAGAGGAGGGTGTGGGAAGAGAAAGTGCAATCCAGCCAAAGTGAACATGAGCAAACCTATTACATATATAAAAGTGCATGTGTGGTCACACTAAAGCATTGGGCATGTGTCTGAGGATGAGAGTAGCCAAAAAAATGAGGCTGAGAAAGAAGGGGACTCAACTGTGAATGACTTTGAATGACAGTTTAAGAAGCCTGAACTCTGGACCAAGGGAGTGGGAAGCTAAGGTTTTCATAACCAGAAGAATGGCATTCCCAGATCTCTGTTTTGGAAAGATAACTGGCAAGGTGACTGAGAGTTAGGGGGAAACATGCAAATTATATCACATAGGACTCTTTCTCTTGCAGATGATAGAAAACCTAATGAATTCTAGCTTGAGCAAAATTTTTAATTTATTGGCTTCTATTTCTCTATAACACAGGAGCAGATTCAGTTTCTGACTTGCTACCTCTTGGTTCTGCTTTCTTGGTGTTGACTCATTCTCAAGCCACTTCTCTTATAGTCCCAAGGTGGCATCCAGCCAGGAAAAACAGAATTGTTGTCCCAGTTTCTCAACCAAAGTCCCAACATTCAAGTGACTGGGACCAGCTCAGGTCATAAGAACACCCATGAAATAATTACTGGGAACCAGAGAATACTACTGGCCTAGTCTAGGTCAGTGCTACTCAAAGTGTGGTCCGTGGACCAATGCCTGTTTCCACATGTTTGTTACCATCTACAACAAGATAAGTTTAGACAATCAGCCATAAAAATAAACGAAACTGTGTTCTTTGTAGTGAGGTGGGTGGACCTAGAGACTGTCATACGGAGTGAAGTAAGTCAGAAAAACAAATACCATATGCTAACACATAGATATGGAATCTAAACAAACAAAAATGGTTCTGAAGAACCTAGGGGCAGGACAGGAATAAAGACACAAAGAATGGACCTGAGCACACGGGGAGGGGGAAGGGTAAGCTGGAATGAAGTGAGAGAGTGGCATGGACATATATACACCACCAAATGTAAAACAGATAGCTAGTGTGAAACAGCCGCATAGCACAGGGAGATCGGCTCGGTGCTTTGCGGCCACCTAGAGGGTTGGGATAGGGAGGGTGGGAGGGAGATGCCAGAGGCAGGAGATATGGGGATATATGTATATGTATAGCTGATTCACTTTGTTATACAGCAGAAACTAACACGCCATTGTAAAGCAATTATACTCCAATAAAGATGTTAAAAAAAAAGGTAAGTATAGAAACTGAGGATGGTTAGAAACTTGTACTGCAATTTGAGAGAGTCATTAAATTTAATAATAAAAACTGAGGCTTATATTTTGTATGTCATAGTTTGTGTGTCATTTTTCCAGTGATTCATTTTTACTATATTTTATACAAGTACCAGTCCACAGTGGATGGGGGTGTGGGAGATGAAGCAAACTGGTCCTTCACCACAGATAGTCTGAGAAACCGTGGTCTCATATACATGGTCCACTGTGAAGTCTGCGGGTGAATCAACATTCTGGAAGCACACAGGGAGACTTTGGGGAGCTCTTCTCCCCTCGCCATGAAAGAAGGCAAAACTAAATGTCCACTATAATCGGGATCTTAGTTGGAGAGAGGAAGGACATTCGCAGACTTACTTTAGCTCTCTTATTTTCTCAAGCTTTTGTCCACGTTGATCTGCCCTTATTCAGAGTCCCTAGTAAGAATTTACTCTGCATAAGCTTTGGATATGGCCAGTTTAATAGGCTAAACATTACATGGGCATTCACCTGCCTTGCCCATTAAAACTTGTATTACTAGAATCAAAGCATTTGAATGGCTCTCTTAAGCCATTAAGAGAAAAACAACTTTGAGCTAGACTAACACAAGGTAATTACTAAGCTGAGCGAAATTCCTCTGCCATGCTCTTGGCACTGAGGTATGGAAACTCTACAGCCCTATAAGAAGTCTGAAGGAAAAAAATGTTTTATACAAATTTCAGGGGTCTAAGTTTCTCATTAAAAGTACATTTTAGAAAGTTGTTTTAAGTTAACTTGCTAGGGCAGTTGTACGGCAAGCAGACGGATGTAGCAATTTGTCAAACTGCAGCTTTCATCTCTCTTTTAAAATAATATGGAAACAATAAAAACACAATTAAAACTAAAATTAAAAAAGCATAATCTGAAAGAGTATTTTGATTTTTTTTCTAATTAAAGCTCTGCAATTAAAGTTTTGCTGGAGAACAACCTGTGTTTTTCATCTCACAAAGGGCTAATAAATGCACAGAATCTGAGATGTCTGCTAAAACTCAGAGCTGGAAGTGACCTTGGACAACCTTCTAGTCTGGCTTTCTCATTTTACAAATTGGAAACTGAGGCCAGAGCAGGTTTCTTTCTTTTTTCCTTAATCCTTTCTTTCATGTGTGTGCATGTGTGTGTTTTCTCTTGGTGTCTGCACCTAATTTAGTCACTCAATATAGGACTTGCTTCTTTCCAGTATGAAGACAAGGACTCAACAAACACCAAAGTTTATGCAGTACTACCTCGAAATCTGCAATTTTTGCCTAAGTGAACTTCACAAACCATTGAGATAGTAATGCATTTTTGTGAAAACCAAATGGAAATACAGCATGTGCCTTCATGCCCTCTGCAATAAAATAAGCTGAATGTAACTTCAATATTCTTTGGTGACCCCAGCTTAGTCTAATAAACAGCTGTGATACTGCAGAGGAGCAGGTGTAGGCGGTCTGGGACATGGACACAAATGTGCATTGTCTCCAGCAGTGCCCCACAAACCTGCTATCATTTTAAAAATCCATCACCTGTATTTTAGGAGTTTACCTCTTTTTCATAAAAACACAAGAATTGTTTGCCAAATGTACATATGCAGTGCAAAACTGACCTATGACAGAACTGCCTTTAGCAGGTCACGGGGCTACCCTAAAGAGTTAATGTAGTTTGGATCACTTTTATCCCCTCAGGGGGTGAGGGAATGACAGGAAGGAAAGGGAATATAACAAATAATATAAGATTTGGTGGGTACTTAATTTGTGCCCCAAACTTTCACTCATTTCATTTCTTAACTATCTTGTGAGAGAAGAAATAGTTCTCTCACTCACAGATAACAAGACTGAGCCCCAGAAAGATTAAATAACTTGCCCAAGGCCATAAGCGCTAAAAAGTGAAAAAGTAAGGATTTGAACCAAGCTTGCTTTGGTCCCAGACGTGCATCTTCAGTCCACACACTACTGTCTCAGAGAGTAGAGTCACTGCGTCTTGATCACTGACTTCATTTTAACATCCCAGGAGCTATATTTTGCTGTATAACAAACCACCCCAAAAATTAGTGGCTTAAAACAATGAACATTTTATTTGCTCATAATTCTGCAATCTGGGTTGGGCTTGGCTGGGTGACCCTTCTGTTGATCTTACTGATGGCTACTCACGTGGATTCATCCAGCTGGCAGGTCAGCAGGGGCCTGGGCTTGACTGAGACACTGGGATGGCCAGGCTTGTCTCTCAGGGCCTCTCCCTCTTATGTGGCTTTTCTGACAGCCTCTCCACATAGCTGTAGCAGGCTAACAGCATTCTTATAAAGCAGATCATGGCTCTGAAGAGAACAAAAGCAGAACTTCTTAAGGCTTGGAACAAGAACTGATAGAGCATCACTCTGCCACTTCCAGTTAATTAAAATAAGTCATACTCCCAACTCAGGTTCTAAGAAAGAGGACTACACAGAGGCAAATACTGGGAGATCACGGGGGGCCAACAATGTAACAGTGGTCGCTATACTCTTCTTGAACTGTGGCACAATCAACTGTAAAAGTTGCTGTTTCTTCTATACCTTCCATTTTTCTTATGTGCAGTTTTTCACTCTTTTCCTGTCTGTTTCTCCACTTTCTCCTACCATTTCTTAGCTTTTCTGCGTTGTAACTGGCCTTCCCTAGGCAGCCACAAATAAAGGATGCCTCTCCTTCAGAGCAGTGAACTGACCAATCGCATCTTGTCAACCCTATTCTTCAGGTCATCAGTCTTTGTTAAAGTGTTCTACTGACAGAGGTTGCTTTGTCTAGGTTTTTGTTTCATCTTGTTTTGCTTTATAAACTGCGTTCAAAGCTGGAAGTCTAATGTAAAGGAAATAGGACATTACTGCCTCAAGAAGCAACTTAAGTGAGTACATTTAAAAGCTTCACCCTTATAAATAAAAGTTAGAATCTATCATACTCCTCTTCAGTTTTACCTGCAAGAAGGCAAGATGTCCAGTTCAATGGCCAAGGCAAGAAATCAATGTTTATCATGTTTTACATGCTTTAACTTCCTTTAGCAGTCATTCACCAGGGCAGAGAAGGAAGAGAGGCCTGTAGGAATCAGATAACTTCCAGCATTACAATTCTAGTTCACAGCAGGTTGCTTCTTACACGTAGCTAAAATGAGATCCGATTAAATTTCCATTGAATCATTCAACCTATCTGATCACTGCTTTCTGCTGTCAGGAGAGTTTCAAGAGTACTAAGAATTAGGGCCAGGAGAACTTGCTGTACAGATACCACAAGCATGAAGAGGGCAAAGGAAATAAGAGAAAAGAATTGTAAACACCCAAGGTGAAAATTCTTGCAGAAGGGGATCATGGGTTTCCATTTGAAATACTGACGAATTCAAATGAAAGTTAAAAGTTGAAACGTGAATTACCCTTCAAGTGTTTCCAAATCCATTCACTGACAATGTTGATCATTGTGTCTTTTATTCTGCACCCTGAGGCCAGTCACTGGATCCTTGATTGTTGCATTACATCTCCACCAGACATTTAGGTGCAAAAATGAAAGGGGATTAAATTTAATTTGGCTATGAATTGCTCAAGTGAAGGAGGCAACTGAGATAAAATGTCTTTGTTACTATTTTAGACTAATTCATTGACTCTAATCTGTGTTCTGTCGTCACTAACATCAAAAGTTGATTGAAAATGGGTGTAAATTCATACATAAATAATACACAAGCTCATGACAACCCTCATAATGATTTACAAAGTCCAATAAATATTCTAAGAAAATTTGGAGAATCTGACTAGATTCTGATGTTCTCAGGAAGAAAAAATTGATAAGTTTATCAAAGAAATTTTTGAATGAAGAATAGGAACGGCAGCCACACTAGATATTTAAGTACAGCATAAAGCTGAGCTGGAGGGAGTGGTGCCCACCAGCACCAGTGTCCACATGGTGGGGAGAGCGCCAACGGTGGCTGCCGCCAGTTGACTCTGTCCCCAGGGTGAACAGCAGTCGTCACCATCCCTCACCCCATGCCTCTCTGGGAAACTCTCCAAGACCAGTACGCATTTTTTGTGAGAAGTCTCTTTTAAAACTGCTTTTGCTATATCCCATAAATTTTGGCATCAACATGTCTCATGGTCTGCCTGAAGGACAGGGCCTGGATCTGACCCCATCTCTTCATCCCAACCTCCAATTCTCCCCCTGGACCAGCCTTCACCACCCTCAGCCTCAAGTCACCAGTCATGGTCTCCCACATGAGCTCCACGCTTTTTACCCTTTTGCTCACATGTTAGCTTCTGCCCTTTTATATGGAAAATAAACACTCTATGGTGAAAAAAAATAAGGCTATGATAATTAAAATAAGACACTACAGAAAGAAGGAAAAATATAAAGATATAGAACACACACTAGACAGTCCAGAATTGATTTTTTTTCCATACAAGAATTGGCTAGGAAACAAAAGTGACATCACCAGAAAGGAAGAACTATTCATTAACTTGTGCAGGAATAACTGGGTAGGAATTTAAGGGAAATAAAATTAATTTAGACCCATCTTTCATAGTGTATAACAAAATAAATCCCAGATATATTAAAAAGTTAAATATTTTTAAAACATCCTTTTCCAAATGCCTGCTCCAACAAGGTATTAGATCTGTGAATTTAAAACCAAGGATGACTTCCAAGCTTAAAATCCTTTTAAGAAATCATAAAACAAAAGACCAACTGTTCAGACTACATAAAATTTGAAACTTCTATTTGTAAAAAAAAAAAAAAGGAGTAGCAAAACCAACTTTTTAAAAAGAACAACAGCAGATTGAGAAAATGCATTATTTTACTATTAGAGCAAAAGAAAACATTTTCACATTTATTTTTGATTTTTAAAAAAATGTTTGTTTATCTTTGGCTGCGTTGGGTCTCCATTGCTGCGTGCGGGCTTTTCTTTAGTTGCGGCGAGTGGGGGCTACTCTTCATTGTGGTACACGGGCTTCTCATTGTGGTGGCTTCTCTTGTTGCAGAGCACAGGCTCTAGGCGTGCGGGCTTCATTAGTTGCAGCACGCAGGCTCAGTAGTTGTGGCTCGCGGGCTCTAGAGTACAAGCTCAGCAGTTATGACACACGGGCTTAGTTGCTCCGTGGCATGTGGGATCTTCCTGGACCAGGGCTCGAGCCCATGTACCCTGCATTGGCAGGTGGATTCTTAAACACTGTGCCACCAGGGAAGTCCCAGAAGTTCATCTTCTTTAGCAATTTATTTTCATACATGGAAAGGAAAAGAAAAATGGTTAAAAAAACCTCTAGGTCCTTACTGCATAGTTAATTCATGAAACCCTGCTGCGCCTTACTGTACTCCTTGCTCCACAGTATTCCAGTCATTTTATTTTCACATTGTCTGAAGACAAGTGTATTTATGGAGCAGACTACTTGAAATAGGAACTGTCCACTAAACCTTGAAAACGTAGTCGCTGCGTCTATAGCTGACTTACCATTCTGGTGCTCTCTCTCAACCCTGAAGCTCTTAGAAGAGACCTTTTATCCACTTTATAAGTATCAGGCCCAACATGACATATAAGCATTTCACAAAATAGTTTGAATTTTGGAATAATTTTGATTCAAATACTTGGATGCAGAGATGGAGAAATGAAGGAGGCAAGAAGGTATTATTCCTCTGTTCAGCCCCTTGCACTAGGTTTGTGTCCCAAGGAAAGAGGAGCATCTCTGTGTTTCTACATGGAGCACGGCCCTAAGGAGAGTGAAAGGCGCACAGGGCTGTCCTGCCATCTTCAGGGTGTGAACCACTCTTCCAGGTTTCCTGGCAGACTAGAAAATATGGCTCTTTCATGGAGGGCACACAGCAGTGTCAGTGTGACAGAGCCATCCTCGGATACCTTAGCTGACACCTGACATTCCAGTGGCTGCCAAAGTGGAAGAACAAATGGAACATGTTTTTGAAACCCATGCAAACACCTCTGAGGATGCTCAGTGTGTGTGTACTTAGGGACCAAAATGCTACAACAAGACAGAACTATAAACCAGGAAATTTTTGCTTGATACCATTTCTCGAACTCTATTTATGCCCACAAATAGGTGAAACCCAAGGCAATTCAGGTCACACTGACGGATGCATTTGGCCAAGTTGGTACGTTGAATACCAACTGTTGAGTTTCTTGACCTCATCTGAACAGTTCTCTGATGTGTGTGGTCAAAGGAAGGTCACGGATCTCAGGAAAGCATCTCCCTACCACACCTGCTCTGTCTCTATGTTCTTTGTTCCTGTAAGTCCCCAGTTTACTGCCATCTCCTGCCCCCGCTCTCCTTGCTGGCACAGGCTTTTTTGAATATGATGTGTCTCTTTCCTGGCTCATTCTTTGGCATTTCACTGAAACACCTGCTATCAGACCTCAGGAATAGGGAGAGTTATTTTTTGCCTGGTCAGGAATGAGCATTTGGTGGGAGTCATTTCTTTAGTGTGCAGTGGTCTGAACCCAGTGCTTTGGGTGTGGAGGTCCAAGGCATTTCCTTGGGGAATCTGGTCAGCTTCCTGGTATAGAAGACTTAAGTTAGCCACAATCCTTAAAGCAGTCCTATGAGAACATATAAAATACACTTCTATGTTAGAAATGTCCTAGCATTTTTGGAATTAGGTACTTTTGAGTGTTTTTATTCCATAGACATCACGGATGCCATATCTCAACTGCATTTCAATTACTGACTTATACTTCCGCAGTATAAACTTTGTAACTTCTTGACCACGAACTAGGCTGAGCACTGAGCTTGCTTCCTTTCTTTCCCTCCCTCCCTCCCCCTTTCCCCTTCCTTCTTCACTCCCTCCCTCCTCTCCTTCCTCCTTCCTTCTTTCCTCCCTCCCTCCATCTCCCTCCTTCTCCTTCCTTCTCTCTCTCTCTCTCTCTCTCTCTTTCCCTCTCTGGCTTGGGTGATTGTTGATGCCATTCAGAAACAGAGAAGATGATCTGTTCAGTTTCTAATATGTCAAATTTGAATTATCTAAACAGGTAGAGATATCCTCTACCCAGTTATGTCATACATAGTAGAAACTTTGTAAACACCTGTGATTAAATATATTTGGGGTCCAGTTCTGGAGCTCAGCAGAGAGGGCAGCCTGAAGATGTAAGTAGGGGTCTTCAACATACAGGGTGGACGACATGGGCGTCTTGGGTTTAGAAGATGTCCCTTGGGGAATCTGCACAATGGGAGAGTGAAGGACAAAGCTCTGGGGAAACAGACCAGGGGCCGGCAGAGGACCTGAGAAAGAGCAGTTAGAGAAAAGTGAAGATAACCAGGAAAGAGAGAGGTAATGGAAACTGAGGGAAGAGAAGATGCAAGAGAGGCTGTGTGACAAAGAAGAAAAGGCCTGCAGTGCCCTGAATCCTGCAGCCCCCAACCCTGGCACCTGGGGGCAGGGAGCAATCACTATATAGTCACAAAGTTTGTTGCTTTTTATAGAGAGGAAGGACTCATTCAGAACCAGAATGAGCAACATTGCCCCCTTTAAACATTATTTTTTATTAATAAACCTCCACAGAATTAACAGTATTTTATTTTTAAAAAATTTGTCTCTTCTTTTTTTTTTTTAACCATTATTCATCATCTCTTTGATTACTTGCTCAAACCCAGTACACGTGTATAGGGGTATCAGAATTGAGAAGTGAGGGAAACCACTTTATTAACAAGAGAAGAGTGCTTATTCATATAGTTCCTTTAGTCCTCAGTCTTATAATGTCTACTCATTTTCAGATAAATTTCCCCCCTTTCCTTTAATGAAGTTATGTCATAGACCTGTAACACAGATTCTTTGCTTAAATGTAAAAACATTTAAAAATAAATGTGTACTCCCTTCACTCATTTCTCCTACCACCCCACCCCTGCCTCTGGCAATCACTAATCTGTTTCCTGTATCTGAGCTTGTTTTGTGTTTTGTTTGTTTGTTTTAGGGTCCACATATAAGAGAGGTCAAATGGTATTTGTCATTCTCTTTCTGACTTATTTCACTTGGCATCATGCTGTCCACCCATGTTGTTGCAAATGGCAAGATTTTTTTTTTTTTTTTTGTGGAACGGGGGCCTCTCACCGTTGTGGCCTCTCCCGTTGCAGACCACAGGCTCCGGATGCACAGGCCCAGCAGCCGTGGCCCACGGGCCCAGCCGCTCTGCGGCATGTGGGATCTTCCCGGACCGGGGCACGAACCCATGTCCCCTGCATCGGCAGGCAGACTCTCAACCACTTCACCACCAGGGAAGCCCAAGATTTCATTCTTTTTATGGCTGAGTAATATTCCATCGTGTGTGTATGTGTGTGTGTGTATATATAATGTATATAAAATTCTTCATTCATTCATCCATTGATAGACACTTCTGTTGTTTCCATATCTTTGCTATTGTAAAATAATGCTGTAGTGAATATGGGGGTGCATATGTATTTTTGAGTTAGTGTTTTTGTTTTCTTTGGATAAATACCCAGAAGTAGAATTACTGGGTCATATGGTAGTTATAGTTTTCATTTTTTGCAGAACCTCCATAATGTTTTCCACAGTGGCTGCACCAGTCTATATTCTTACCAACAGTGCACAAGGGTTCCCTTTTCTCCACATCCTCACCAATACTTGTTATTTCTTGGCTTGTTGATAATAGCCACCCTAACAGGTGTGAAGTGATATCACATTGTGGTTTTGATTTGCGTTTCCCTGATGACTCATGATGTTGACCTCCTTTTAGATTACTGATTCAGTCTTCTTACTAGTAATTGGTCTGTTCCTAGTTTCTACTTAATCATGATTCTCTCTTCATAGTTGTATATTTCTGGGAATTTTTATTTCTTCTAGGTTGTCCAATTTCTTGGTGTATAATTTTTCATAGTAGTCTCTTATGATCCTTTGTATTTATGTTGTACCATTTGTGATATTTCCTCTTCTACTTCTGTTTTATTTATTTGAGTCCTCCCTTTTTTTCTTGGTAACTCTAGCTAAAGACTTGTCAATTTTGTTTATCGTTTCAAAGAACCAGCTCTAAGTTTCACTGAACTTCTGTATTGTCTTTTTGGTCTCTGTTTCTGCTGTAATCTTTGTGATTTCCTTACTTCTACTAACTTTGAGCTTCATTTGTTCTTCTTTTTCTACTTCCTTGAAGTGTAAAGTTTCTTGAGGTAGGTATTTATTGTTATGAACTTCTCTCTTACAACTGCTTTTACTGCATCCCCCAAATTTTGGCATATTTCCATTTTTGTTTGTCTCGAGGTATTTTTAAATTTCTCTCTTGATTTCTTCTTTGACCCATTGGTTGTTTTCTTCTTTTCTTCCCATGTTCACTCTTGATTTAATTATATACAGCAGAGACCCTGACATTCAGAGTACCAAAAAAATCCCGTAACTACTGTTCCTACCAAATAGATATTTAACATATGATGCTTCTTGAGAACCTACTGTGTACATGGGGCTCTGCTAAGTACGGGAGGGGTTGGTTACAAAGAAGTATAAGGCTTGCTCTCTGCCCTCAAAGAACTTACAACAAAAGGCTGATGAAGTAAGGGACACGTGGGCAGGCAATATACAAGGTGTGATACACGTACAGGAAGGTGAGGCCGCTGTGATGTGATGGAGTTTGAAATCCAGACTTTGCTGCTTATTAGCTGTGTCAGCTTGAAAAGTTACTGAACCCCTCTGAGCTTCACTTTCCTCATTTGTAAAACGGACTACGAAGCCTACCTCGAAAGCTTATCATGATGTAAGGAGCTAAGGCACATGGAAATCTTAAGGTGTCGTTATTATGGTTTCTCTGTGCTAGATACTCAAGAACGGCTCCTGGATCTGTGGGATTTGGGTTTGGCTTTGAAGAATGGATAGGACTGAGAAAGCAGAGAGTTAGGGAAGGAAGCCATTCACCCAGAGCTCTCCGTAGGCAACAGCATGACCTAAGTCGTGTTTGTCTTCCCGCTCTAGTATTTCATTACCACATCCTTACCCGAAAACCCCCTTTTCAGGATCCTGTTTTGCAGAGACACGTTGCTGCCACGACCTGAAACTTTCCTATGCGCCCCCCTCAGAGTCAGTCCCTCTGTGCCTTCCAAGGAAGCTGCTGTCTCGTCCAATAAGCCAGACAAAGTGGCAGTAGGTCTCAATTTACTGATCTGTACAGTGGGGGTAACATTACCTCCCTTCCCTTCCTTAAGGTTTACTGTGAGAAGCAAATGATATCACTGATGTGGAAGCACTTTGTAATTGTGAGCTTCTAACTCCACAGGATGTCGTTAGGATGACAAACTCGGCTGCTGATTGAATCCAATTCGACGCTACGTGGAAAGATAGGCCTGACACAATATCTGGTCTGTAGGCTCTTTCTTGAGAAATGTCAAAAGGTATATATGATTAAATCAAAAGAGTGAAAAGAGATCATCTTTAAGGTCTGTTGTTCTCTCTTAGGGGAAAGTTTTTAACGTTTAAAAATCTAGAATCCATGACGTGTGCTTTGTAATCAACCCCCCAAAATGACCGTTGAGAGAAACGGGGTTCAGTCAGGCCAAGCAGGAGGGAGGAGAAGCACCTTGCCTGCTGCGGGTGTTGGGGGAGAGACCTGTGGACTGATGGAGTCTGGTAGCACTTGCCCGACATCTCAGCTGGTGGCCTCCTCTCTCACTAGCACTAGGCTAGTTTTCGCAACTCTAAAAAGAGCCGATTTTTACAAGCGTTTCCCAGTAGGTGGATTTTTTAGTTGTCCTTCTCTTTTCTGTGTGTAATGCTGTCTCCTTTGGGCAGTTTCCCCAGCACCTCCACTGGGTTTTATGACTGGATGGACATTGAGACTTTTATTCCTGTGGGTGTTGGGTTTCATTTTTATTCCTAAACCTTTATGGTCTTCTGGTCCCTTGCAGGCTGAAGCATAAGGAGGGGCTGATTTTCCTAAAGCAGAGGCCGGTGGAGGCTCTTTGGGCTGAGCAGGAGCTGGAGCTGAAGCGGGAGGCGGAGCCGGAGCCCCGACCCATTGGTGTTTTAGTAGCATGTTGTTTAATCGCCACATAGTTTTGAATTTTCCAGCTTCCTTCATGTAATTAATTTTGGTTTCATACCATTGTACCTGGAAAAAAGGTACTTGATATGATTCCAGTCCTCTTAAATTTATTAAGACTTGTTTTTGGGGGGGCTTCCCTGGTGGCACAGTGGTTGAGAATCTGCCTGCCAATGCAGGGGACACGGGTTCGAGCCCTGCTCTGGGAAGATCCCACATGCCGCGGAGCAACTAGGCCCGTGAGCCACAACTACCGAGCCTGCGTGTCTGGAGCCTGTGCTCCGCAACAAGAGGGGCCGCGACAGTGAGAGGCCTGTGCACCGCGATGAAGAGTGGGCCCTGCTCGCCGCAACTAGAGAAAGCCCTCGCACAGAAACGAAGACCCAACACAGCCAAAAATAAATAAATAAATAAAATAAAATAAAATAAAATAAATTAATTAAAAAAGACTTGTTTTTTGGCCTAACATATTCTCTATCCTGGAAAATGTTTCATGTGTACTTGAGAAGAGTGTGTATTTGTGTTGCTTTTGTATGGAATTTTCTATATATACCTGTTAAGTTCATTTGGTCTAATGTGTCATTTAAGGCTGATGTTCCCTTATCGATTTTCTGTGTGAATGATCTATCCATTGATGTAAGTGGGGTTTTAAAATTCCCTACTATGGTATTGCTGTCTGTTTCTCTCTTTAGGTCTGTTAATGTTTGCTTTATATATTTAAGTGCTTCTGTGTTGGGTGCATATATATTTACATATGTTATATCCTCTTGTTGGAGTGACTCCTTTATCGTTATAAAACTCCCCTCCACTCCGCCTTATGACACACCTGGCTCTCCTTTGTGGAAGCCAGAGAGCCCCCAGGAAAGCAGACCAGGTGATACCTCAAGCTGGTCTCAAAGAAGTAGAAGTTTGATCGGGGTTTTTCATTGTCCCAGGATCCTCCCTTATAATCCTGTCCCAGGTCCAGTTCTCTCCCAGGACATTGACTACCCACATTCCAGATGGGGATAAAGAGGAAATTGTCAGGAAGGATGGTTCTTATCAGCTGGCCACTGTCACTTTCACCCCTTATTTGGAGATGCTTATCCTGTTGTTCTTCTCCTATTACCTCCATTTCATTAAGGCTTTTTTTTTTTTTCCTGAGGTTTTATCTTGTTCTTTCATTTGGAACATACACCTCTGTTTCTTCATTTTCTTGACCCTCTGTTTTGGTTTCTGTACAGTAGATGAAACAATCGCCTCTCTCAGCCTTGAAGGAGTGGCCTTGTGTAGGAGATGAAGCTTGTTGTTCAACCCTGCCCCAATGCTTTTTTGTCTCTCAAACCTTTGTGCTTATGCAAGCAGCCCATTACATTTTTAATAACTCCCAGTAATTGAGAATGTGCCAAGACCTGTCAGCATCCCTAATGGGAGGATCTCAGCCCCTAGATTCAGGCTGTTTAGAAGCCAGACCCTCAGGCAGTGGCTTTTTAAAGTATGAAAACGTACACAGATACATGTTTTGTAGGACCATAAGTGTAAGCTCTGCTGGCCAGGTGACCTGGCAGTCACAAAAATCAGGGCTCCAAACAAGTATATAAGCTCTTTCTGGGAGATACTGGTGAACTGGAACGAGGCAGCGGGAGAGTGCCCAGATGGCATCCACAGCCTGCATTCCTCATTCCGTAATTACGGAGAGCAGCTCCGTAATCCACTACATGTGTGCTGAACCTGAAGCCTGCCCCTCAGGCTGGAGCTCCAGGATAAGCCAAGCAGCCTCCTTCACAGATGACTGGGGTATGTGCATCAGTCTGCCTCCGGCTCAGTCCCTGGGCTGGCAGCCTGCCAAGAACCATCTCTCTGATTTGCTACAATCCCGTAGGATCCACAAATGCAAGTCCCCCTGTCCACCAGAGCCAGGCAATCAAGGGGCATCCCCTAGGCAGCAACTGCAAAAACTGGGGCGCCAGATACAAAAACCAAGGCAGTAGCCAAGTGTAAAGCTTCCTTCCAGGAGACACCGGCTCTCTGGAGGGCAGCAGAGGGAGAGCATGAAGACAGTGCCTGCCCTCCAAGGCCTCTGAAAAGGATTACAGTCAACCCCTAGATGTGTGTTTAATTAGAAGCTTGCCCCTCAGGCCACAGCCATGATGATAAGCTAATAGGTCTTCTTCACAGAAAGATAGGCTTCTGGGTCTGTTGCCTCTTGCTGTGCCCCGGGGATGGTAGCTGCTGAAGAATTCTTTCTCCTTTGGTTGTGTGAGACCCACAAGTGTAAGCGCCACTGCCTGCCAGAGCCAGGTGATGGAGATGTGTACTCTGGCATCAGCTGCAAAAATTGGGGTATGAGCTCCTTTCTGGGTGACACTGATTTTTACAGTCCCAGGGGACCAGGAATGCAAGCTCCACTTGCCTCCAGAGCCAGGTGGTCAAGAGGTATCCCCCGCCCCAAGTGGCAGCCACAGAGATCTGGGCACCAGGCACATGGAAAGAGCTCCTTCTGGGAGAAGATACTGGTGCTCTGGAGCACAGCAAAGGGAGAGTGCGAAGATGGCCCCACCAGTCTCCATCCCTGGAGACTGTTCCAGCAGGCTTCTAGAGGTGTGTGTTAAATTAGATGCCTGCCCCTCAGGTCAACACTAATATAAGCAGGTGAGCCTCCTTCACGTTAAATCAGGGCTTGATTGGCTGCCTCTGAGCTGGGCCCGGGGGCGGGTACATCTGAGCACAGGGCCGCTTTAAGAGCTGGCTCTCAGATAGCTACAGCTCTGCGTCTGAAGATGTGAGCCCTGTTGGTTTTCCAAGTTAGGGCTTTTGGGGGCTCGTGTCTCAGGTGCAGGTCCTAAAAGGTGAGGTGTCCAATGTGGGGTTCAAACTCTTTCCTTCTTGGGGAGAAGCTCCGGGTTTTGAGTTTTCTCCTGGTTGTGGCTCACTGGGGTGAGCTGGGGGTGGCGTTTATATCGAGATTGTATGCCCGTTTCCATGTGGTTTCCTTCTTGTTTGCCAGATGTGTAGTGGTCATTCAGCCGGACTTGGACTTTAGGTTTTCTTTCTTTCTTTCTTTCTTTTTTTTTTTTTTTGCGGTACACGGGCCTCTCACTGTTGTGGCCTCTCCCGTTGCGGAGCACAGGCTCCGGACGCGCAGGCTCAGCGGCCATGGCTCACGGGCCCAGCCGCTCCACGGCATGTGGGATCCTCCCCGGCCGGGGCACAAACCCGCGTCCCCCGCATCGGCACGCGGACTCTCAACTGCGCCAGCAGGGAAGCCCTAGGTTTTCTTAAGAGAAAAATTTTCCGTATGTAGCTGTGGACCCAGTGTGTCTGTGGGAGGAGGTGAGTTCAGGATTTTCTTATGTTGCCATCTTGAACCGGAACTTTTCTAGACTGAATTTTAAACACTCTTCAAATCATGCGACAGCTTGCTGCCTACAGGTTTTTAGAGAAAGTCATAGGAAACGAACTTTTTTTTTTTTTTTTTTTTTGCGGTACGCGGGCCTCTCACTGCCGCGGCTTCTCCGCCGCGGAGCACAGTCTCCGGACGCGCAGGCTCAGCGGCCATGGCTCACGGGCCCAGCCGCTCCGAGGCATGTGGGATCCTCCCGGACCGGGGCACAAACCCACGTCCTCTGCATCGGCAGGCGAACTCCCAACCACTGCGCCACCAGGGAAGCCCATGAAAGGAACTTTTTAAGTAGTATCAATGCTAAAAGAATTATCCTGGGGGCGTAAAACATTGTGAAGGTTTTCCAAAGTGCTCCTTGACACAGTAGGGCCTCCATGATTGAGATTTGTACTCCTGTGATCTGCTTAATACTGACAAGGTTATTCTAAGGGCTTTGTGCTCTCAAACATGAGCAGCATGTTATTACCCTAGATTTCAACAGAACTTCTGAAATGCCAAGAGTTTGCCTGCTGTTCCTAAGCTCGGAGAAATATAATCTGGTCCAGCAGGTCGGAGGACCTTACGTTTGGATGTGGCCCACCGTGAATGTGAAATGCTAAGTCTTCATAGCCAGATCATTTGAAATGGCCTTTCAGTTCTTAATTAGTAGATGCTTTCTCTACCACTGACTACCTGGGAGTGACGTGAAGGAGAATTTGCCTAGTTTGCAGGGGGGCGCCTGGGAGAGCCATTATCACTCACAGTGTGTTAGAAATGAAAGATTGAAGAAAAGCTGATTAAAGCCCCAGCAGCTGCCTTCACAAATGAACTTCAGGAGAAAAAGCAGTTTAGTGTAAACGTGGCAAGTCTTCATATTGGAGCTTGATGAAATTAAAGGCAATGCCAGGTAATATAAACCACTGTTGAATCTTTCTTTAATTAAAACTGGGTTAAAACAAGGAGTAGAAATTTGTCAGGTGCAGTAATTACTTTGGTACTTTACTGATGAAAGCTCTCTTGGGCAAAGCCCTCCTCATCTCTTTTCCATTTCCTCCTAAGTTAGACTTTCAGCTGCTAGAAGAGAATAAATATGAGCTAAGAAGAGGGTAACTTCAAAGCCTATCCATTTATGCATTAAATATTTCTAAGGGTAATACTGGTGATGTTTTCCCTCACTCTTTCAGTTGCCCTGAGTTACTACCTTGAGAAAATTTCTAGATTATTTGGTCAATTATATTCTTAGGGGAACAGAGAAACATACATGTTGGTGACCATAGAAACAGGAAAAAAAAACTCTGATGAGACAACATCTGTTGCATGTGAAAATACTATAACCCAGCTGTTGCGGCTAAAGCAGGAGATGGAAGAAGGATACTGGGGCAGTAATAGTGGGATAAAAGAAACTGATAAAGAAGAGAAAAGTCTGTGAGGTCCTTGCTTGTAGTGTGGTCTTTGAAGCAGCATAAATGTCACCTGGAAGAAATCACCTGTTAGAAATGCAGAATCTCAGGCCTTACCCCAGAATACTGAGTCAGAGTCTGCCTTTTAATGTGATCTGCAGGTGATTCATATGAACTTTCCAGTTTAAAAAACTCTTGATCTATGGGCAGCCCTATAGATGCCCATCTAAGTGCTATCAAAGCCAGGGAGACCTATACAATTCAGAGGATATCCACAGCTTCTCAGAAGGCATTTGCAGAGGGCATGCCAGTGGAAGGAATTACACATTCAGTGCTGGTGAAGATAGCAACAAATAGCTAGAGAAATAGAAATTCACAGGAAATCTTTAATTTTTAAAATTTTATTTAAGTGTAGTTGACTTACAATGTTGTGTTAATTTCTGCTGTACAGCAGTGACTCAGTTATACATATATCTATTCTTTTCCATTATGGTTTATCACAGGATTTTTTAAAATAAATTTTATTTTATTTAGTTTTTTTTAAATTTTTGGCTGCATTGAGTCTTCGTTGCTGTGTGCGGGCTTTCTCTAGTTGTGGTGAGCAGGGGCTACTCTTTGTTGCGGTGCATGGGCTTCTCATTGTGGTGGCTTGTTGCGGAGCACAGGCTCTAGGCACACAGGCTCAGTAGTTCTGGCTCGCGGGCTCTAGAGCACAGGCTCAGAAGTTGTGGTGCACGGGCTTAGTTGCCCCGCGGCATGTGGGATCTTCCTGGACCAGGGCTCGAACCCATGTCCCCTGCATTGAATCCCCCAGGCGGATTCTTAACCACTGTGCCACCAGGGAAGTCTCTATCACAGGATATAGAATATAGTTCCCTGTGCTATACAGTAGGACCTTGTTGTTTATCCATTCTGTATATACTAGTTTGTACCTGCTAATCCTAAACTCTCAATACTTCCCTCCCCTACCTCCACTCCCCTTTGGCAACCACAAGTCTGTTCTCTGTCTGTGAGTCTCTGTTTCGTAGATATGTTCATTTGTGTCATGGACAAGAAATTTTTAGAGTTAAGGCAAGAAAGCTCTCTGATTTAAGGACTGAAATGGTGCAGTAGTAGAAAGGAGTTAAAACTCTTTGCAGTATATTTACTTGCTATGAAAAAAGGCACCGAATGATCCAAACAAGGGCAGCAAGGCTGAGTGTGAGACGTGGAGCTACTGGAAGCAGAAGGGACACTCAGTACCAGGCAGCAAGACAGGGGTGTGGTCCAGGATAAAGATCTGCTTCTAATCAATTTTTGCTCATAGCTTTTGTAGTGAGGTGGAGTTAACAATAAACCCAGACCATGGTCATCCACGTTAATTCTTAGTAATTTACTGCATATCCTTATCTATTCCCATGTGCACTTAAATTAACTCTTGAATAAACTCTACATAATTTGTTCGTAAATAGGTTTTGTTTCTTCACAAGCGTGGGTTCATTTCCCAGCTTTTATATGCCATGTGACTTTGACCACCTGTATCTTAGCCTCACTTGCCTGTTTCTTCAGCTTTAAAATGGGGATAACAGTAGTACTCACCTCAGAGGTTTGTTTGAGAGTTAAATGAATTAGTACATGTTATTTGCTTAAAAGAGCACCTGACATCTAGTTAGGGCTTAATAATTATTAGTTGTGATTATTATAAAGTCTTGAAATAAAAGTATCCATTCAGATACTTAAGGAGAGGCAGCTGAACCAGGAGGATTTAACCAGCACTGGCAATCACTCTGCTAGGACAGATCACCTCAGTTAGACATACTATTTTTAGATGCTCCAGACTTTAAATATGGATAATAACATAAAAATCAGATAGGATTTTGAGTAGTCATAACTTAAATGTATTCTTATATACCTAAGGAATGAACTCCCTGGAAATGGAAAATCCATTAATTACCTTTGCTTCCAGAAATCTCTTTCATTTTCTTGGGTCCTTTCTATCCTTACTCATAGAAAGTACATGGAAGGCCAAGTCCATACCAGTAGTTCTTGGATAAATAGTGATAGCTGAAGTATTGTGGCTGAATTTCACTCCTTTAAAAATTGACTGAGGAATTGAACTTAATTTGTAGCTGTATTATGCATCTTGATCCAGGTGACAGGAATGCTAGAAAATGATGTAGTGAAATTGTAAAATGTTTAGGATCAGCTGGATCTCATTAAGAATGAGCTATTTGTGCTTAAAACCTACTTGAGTGAAAAATGTTTTTCTCAACTACTTTGCAGTAGTTTTTCACGTGCATTTGGAAGATTTTCCTCTTCCTGCTCCTTCTGCTTTCTTGAGGGGCATTTCTGCAAGGAAATGTCATTATAAACACCAGTTGTCATAGGTGATGGCAAGAATCTCCAAAAGCAATGCATTTGAATAGCTCTCCTTGAAGAGGCAGGACAGTGATGGAAAGTAAATAAGTTTGACCCATGTTATAGACCGGATATCTGACAACTTTTCCTTCTGGTCGTGGTTCTGCTCTGACGTTGCTGTCAGCCCCCTTCTCGAAGCCTCTGTGTCCCATCTATGAAATCTGAACTAAAATATAAAATCACATATTCAACCAACTTAAAATTCTAGGCCTCTATGATTAGGACCCCACACAAAGGAATTATGAAAAGCATTTCTAACCGATTAGTTAAATTTCCCCTGGTTTAGGAGAATTGGGGTCAGGGACCAACACGAGACTACCCTGGGGAGACATGCAGGTCTTTTCCTGAATATACTTTACTTGGGTAAATGTAATTTCTGAGAATAATTTCTTTTCTTGATTTTTTTCCTTCGGTCTGGGGCCATGTTGGTCAGCCTTTTTTTTTTTTTTTTTTTTTTTTTTGCGGTACGCGGGCCTCTCACTCTTGTGGCCTCTCCCGTTGCAGAGCACAGGCTCCGGACGCACAGGCTCAGCGAGCATGGCTCACGGGCCTAGCCGCTCCGCGGCATGTGGGATCTTCCCGACCGGGGCACGAACCAGTGTCCCCTTCATCGGGAGGCAGACTGTGCCACTAGGGAAGCCCGGTCAGCCTTTCCGTAATATGAATTTTTATTTTCAAAATGGACTTTCTCACATCTCTCTCTGTACTACTGAAGATGTTGACAATCTATACAAAACCAGGAGAAAGAGGTCTTTGGGACGCTAATGCATTACACTCAGTCTCTTGGCCCAGGTGGCCCAGGTTTGGTGAGGAGGACATGGCAAAGATGCAAGGAAGTCCTGAGCCAGCAGGGATTACTGTAATTGAATTCCTGGGCAGCCCCTTGCTGCCTTCCAGCCCAGGCACACGTCTTTGCCTTTTTTCTATTTTCTGGCTTCCATAAATAATCCTCAAAGTGGACAGTTGGCGGCCAGAAAATCAATTGGCCCTTATATCTTCTCTAATTAATTTCTCATTGCCAAGCATTCGCAAGGCATTTGTAGGGAATAAACTAACTCTTCTACCTGTTACGGTGCTTTTGATAGATGACAAGACATAGATAGATTCAGGGTGGAACAAACAGGTAAAGTTCTATAGCTGAGTACACTCTATCTGGACTTCCTTTTATCTTGTGTAACTGTAGAGGACGATGTTTTCCCAAATACCATATTATTAATATAAATAATAATTAATTTAAATATGTTATCTTTTTTTAACTACTTTTTTAAAACTACATTTGTGTTGTGTGACAGAAACTGTGGGTATTATAAGTAAATAGAAAATAGGGATGACAAAATGAAAAGTAAACTCATAAAGTACATGAACATTCCTAAGGCTTTGAAACATGCCTGTGAGGAGACCAGCAGACACATATATTGGGTGCTCAAGAAATATTTAATGGATGAATGGAATTTTCCAAAACAGTTATTTGTATTTCTTCCCACCGTCAGCTTAGGAGATAACCTATTTGTTTTATACTTGCCAATGTTGTTCAATTCTTTTCCTTTTTTTAACAATTTAAGTGATATATTCTTACTACACACCTATGAGAATGGCTAAAATTAAAATATTAAAAATACCAAATGCTGGTGAGAATGTAGAGCAACAGGAACTGTCATCCATTGCTGGTGAGAATGCAAAATTGTACAGCAACACTAGAAAACGGCTTGACAGTTTCATATAAAGGTAAACAGATACTTATCATAAGACTCTGCAAGCACACTCCTAGGTATTTGCCCAAGAGGAATGAAGATTCGTGTTGATATAAAAACTCTACACAAATGCTTAGAGTAGCTCTCTTCATAATCACCCTAAACTAGAAACAGCCTAAATGTGGGCTTCAGTGGGCAAGTGAATAAACAGACTGCTGCATTCATGTGATGGAATTCTACTCAGCAGTATAAAGAATAAATTTTTGATGCACATAACAACTTGGATAATCTCAAAGGCACTATGCTGAGTGAAAGAAGCTAACCTCAAAAGACTACATAGAGCATGATTTTCTCAAGGAATCAGAACTACAGTTGACCCTTGAATAATATGGGAATTAGGAATGCCAACCCCCCACAAGTCAAAAATCAGAATATGACTTTAGAGTTAGCCTTCCTCATCCACGGTTTTGCATTGGCAGATTCAACCAACCTTGGATCGTGTAGTACTGTAGAATTTACCATTGAAAAAAAAGTCCTATATAAGTGGACCTGCGCCATTCAAACCCATGTTGTTCAAGGGTCATCCGTATAGTGATGGGGAGTAGGTCAGTGGTTGCTAGGGGTTTGAGGCCAGGAGAGTGTGTGACTATAAAGTGAGAACAATGGGGAGTTTTTTTGGGTGTAATGAAACTGCTCTGTATCCTGACTGTGCTGATGGTTACATGAACCCATACATGTGCTATAATTTATAAAAGTGTACCTCAAAAATGAGCCAATTTTATGGTATCATAATTTTTTTAACAAAATTTTTAATTAATTAATTGATTTATTTTTGCTGTGTTGGGTCTTCGTTTCTGTGTGAGGGCTTTCTCTAGTTGTGGCAAGCGGGGGTTACTCTTCATCACGGTGCACGGGCCTCTCACTATCGCGGCCTCTCCTGTTGGGGAGCACAGGCTCCAGACGCGCAGGCTCAGTAGTTGTGGCTCACAGGCCTAGTTGCTCCGTGGCATGTGGGATCCTCCCAGACCAGGTCTCGAACCCATGTCCCCTGCATTAGCAGGCAGATTCTCAACCACTGCGCCACCAGGGAAGCCCCGGTATGATAAGTTTTAAAACGAAGTGAAAAAAACATACATTCTTATTGAAGACTGTTAAACAATAGGAAGCGTAAAAGTAAAATGGAGTCTTCACTCCTCACCTCCCTAACTCATACCTGGATGTGTATCCTTTCAGAGCTATCTATGCTGTTCTGACAGGCTGAGAGTTGCTGGGAAAGACATCAACTCAGGAGCCACATGGCCTTGATTTGTCCCAGCCCCACCACTTAATTGTAGCTTTGTGACTTTGGGCAAGTTACTTAACCTCTCTGTTTCTCATGTTTCTCTTTCTTACGTACAAAATGGTGCTTATAGCTTGTTATTTACATAACAAGCACTGTAAGCATTTGCCATTTTTACTATAGGAACATACGACATGCACACGTAAAATCGGTTTGTATTTGTATAGTTTTGACATCTTTTGTTCATTTGACATTACATAATTAATATCTTTCCATGTCAGTATATAAAGATCTTCCCTACTTCTGGGAATTCCAAACGCTGCATAGTAGTAGTCTATTATATATATATATGAATTAAAATATATTTAATATTACATATTTATAAATATATATTTAATACATTCACATTAAATTTAATATTATATATCCTATTTATAATATAATATATTTAATAATGTTCTTATTGATGAAGACACCCTTTTTAACTTAAACTGGTTTTTTATTTTTGAAAAATTTTCTATACCAATTGGATCCCAATGTGCTCGCAATCTTCCAGGATTTGTTCACAGTTCATAGTTCACTGCTGGTACCCTTGTCTCCCTTCTCATCCTCTTCTTCCCCTTTCTCCTTCTTTTAAAAATCTTTTCCATAAGTTCCGTGGGCTTTTCGGGAGGCATTGGACGTGATGTGTGTCTTCAGTCCGTCATCTTGAATCAGAAGCTCTTACCCGCCTAACATCCTTTCTTAAACCCATCCTATGAGTCAGGGGAAGTATTGAGGCAGAAAATTGCAGTGCTTAGGGAAGAAAACTGAACTTAAGCTGGGAAATTTGAGTGTGAATTCTGCTTAGCCATCCATTAGCTGGCTGAAGGTGGGCATTTACTTCAGATTCTCTGGTTCTCAGTTTCAATTGTAAAATGATATGCTTAGACTAGATGAACTCTAAAATTCTGTTACCTCCACTTACAAAATGGTGACACTAAGGCTCACAGAAATGATTTGCCAGTGGTCATCCAGGAAGTGAGATGTAGACTTGAGTCTTGAACACGTGTCTTAGGATTTCAAATCACAGGTGCACCAAGCCAACCTGAGCAATGCCACCTCAGGAACTGAGAGTGAAGGGGACACATCTCTCTGAGAGCCATTTCCTACCATGTGTGGACGTGGGCACGTGTGCCCCCACACAGAGGCTGTCCCAGGAGGTCGCCTCGTGACTCTTATACGCCTGCCCTCCAGTGGACAGGGCTGTGGTCTAGAACGTTGCCTGCTCCTCCTCTCGTGGGGCGGGGGCGGGGGTGGGGGTGTAGCTCGGCTTTGGCCCAGCACTGAGAAGCAGCCCTGTACAGATGGTGGTGCGGCTGCGTGCACAGTGGTCGGGCCTCCCAGCACTGGAGAGCATGGCTGAGCTGGTTCCGAACTCGCTCTGACAACATTCCTCTCCTAGCAGCCATGTAATCTCTCCTCCAGCCTTGTGCAAGCAAATGGCTTTGCAGCGGCTCCCCTCAGTCCTGGTGTAAGCAAGGTACAAGCATCAGGGCTGTGCCTTTTATACATTTCCCTTATTTGGATCTTTCCACAAGGCCTTCCCTAGATGTCAATTTCCTCCTTCCTTTCCATGGATTTCCCTTTGGGTTGTATGAACACGGTTTTCCTTTTTAGTCAATATTAGGATGACTTTTAAAAATTTGCAGCAAAACCCCTAACTCCTCTAAACACACAAACAAACAAGCCAACAGAAAATCAAACCAGCAAACAGACGCATCCTACAAATCCATTAAAAGTGCTTCTTCAACACAGTCTCATCAGCCTCTAGTTAGGGGACGGTGTGCTTGTTTCTTACACGGTTTAAGAATTGAGTGCTCGTCTATTGCCCCACACCTTTAGCTTCTTTGGAACATGAGCTTCTGGAGTGCTGATCTGTCACTTCATTCTTTCTGGCCGCCTCCTTCCTTCTCCTTTACCTGGTTCTGTCCATTCCCTGAGTCTCATGCAATTATACCATCTGGCCGACCTTTTGGTTACTCCAGACCAGCTGTTCTCAACTCTGGCTGCACGTTAGAATCACTTGGGGGTTGAATTTGTCTTTGTTGGATTCTAGGTGTGCATATATTTAAACATACCTTAAGTGACCTGTACATAGAGGGGGTAAGAAATGGATAACATCTGTTAAATAGGATCAACTCCTTCCTTTTTCTACCTACCTAATCTAGCTTCTTTCCTCTTTTGGTGATTCTCAGAGAGAAAATAGGGGGTTCCCTTGGGCGGTTGTTGGCTTTCAAGCCTTTGATCTGACAATGCATTCATAACTCTCTGGGAGTGTGGTGCCCACCCTACAGGCTTATAGTCACTCTTAGAGGTCACAGGATGAACACGAGGTACAGCATGATTTTTCGCTTGCTTTATAATTTTCTCTATATCACTCTTTCATTCATAGTTTAGAAACAGTAGATGAATTATGTAGGCTTTTTAGACTCCTCAATAAAAGGAGAAGGGGAAAGGGAGCTCTAGGTTGAAGAAATTTGCATAGAAAGAAAGTATGCCCCAGTCACTGCACATTTCAAGATATGTGATATCAGTATTTGAAATGTTTTTGAGTCTGGTTCTTTTTAAAATACTTAGGGGCATCCTGGCTGTAAAGACACAAGGCATTTTGCACAGGTTGTATGTTTAAGCTCATGGGAAGAGAGTCATAAAGCACATCTTCCATATCCACCTTCTGTTGGGTATTGAGAAAACTCTTTTCTCTTCATCTAAGCACCTGTGTTGAATTTGGTAGCTGTGGTGTTTGGACTGATTCAGCAGTAATTAATCTCCAGGCTAATTATGAGCTCTGTTGTCAGTTTGCTAGATGTAATTAAACTGCATAGCTGGAGAAAGTTGGGGAACTCTGGTTTCCAAGAAAACTGTTCCCTGTAACTTGGCAAGGAGCTCAAGAGTGTCAACATAATCAGCCAATTAAATATAAGCTGGAAGCCCGATGTCCTTCAGGATGAGTTTCAATGAAGAAGACAAGTGTATGTTCACAAGAGGCACCTGCTGTTTTACTGCTGCCTTTTTGGAAAGAGCTTGGAGTATTCTAGAGGTTTTCTCTCATTAATCCTCTTGATAGCTTTATTAAACAGGAAGCAGAGCAAACATTTTAGTCCCTTTCAAACAGATGAGATGATTAACATCGTGAAGGTCAACTGTCTTGTCAAAGAGCATAGTGACCACGGGTCAGAAGAAATTTCAGTAATGTATTTCCTTTAAAAATGTGATGATTGTCTACATAGATTTCTATAGCAACCATCAAATACATGATTATACTAGCATAAAGATATGAATTGGTGAATAAATTCTTTAAGTCTTTTGGGGCCAAGGTTCTGTTCCATTTTTTAGTCTAGGGTAAGGAGATACCCTAACAAACGTGGGTGTTGCTGAATCACACTGGCCTTGGCCTTGCTCAGAAGGGCCACTTTGAAGAGATGAGGAAGAAGGTGCATCTGGTCCGTCTTTCCATAAAAATCAGCCCTGGTAACCTGTTTGGCAAATAAGTTGCAGGCTTCCAATGCCTGACATAGGTAGAAAGACATATCGTACTTTGTTATTTTAAACAGGTTTTAATGCTTTATTCTATCTCTGAGCAGACTCTTTGCCTTGGTGTGCACAGACTACATGGTCAAGGAGAAAGCATTTAAAGCATGGGACAGCTACTCTCGTTGCTGTGTTTCCAAAAGCATGTGTGGGTGTGTACATGGGCTCCACCAGTGATACTCAAGAACTCAGGATGATTTGGGGAGGTACATTGACTCATATAGGTAGAGTTTTATACTGTTGGATATTTTTCATAGTTTTATTTATGGCAAGGGATTTCCATTTAAAAGAGTAAGGAATAAGAATGTCCTGTTGAAAATAAATTTATCTAAGTAAAACTGTGACCCATATAATTGTTAAATAAATAATGATATGGGTAACGTGTGGGTAGAGGCACAATTATGAAGGTGGCACTCGAATGACTAAGGTTTAGGTCACAGGGGCCTCTATCCGTTCTCTCCTACTCCTGGTAAGAGATTTACCTTCTTGATTCCTTTGCCTCTACAGTAATTCCACTTTGTTAAAGGTGGGTCAGATAAGAAAACTAATGTGTTGTACCATTAAGTCACAAATATGTATTCCGTTGCTATTGCAATAATGAAAAGATAAGGAAAACCACACTTAAACTCTGCCTTGAGTCTCCGAATTAATTTTAGTGCCCAGTCATTTGACTAACAAAAGTTTGGGTCTTACAAACATATGACTTAGTGCCTATAATAACCACAGATTATGATTATTCCCTGAGAGTGTTTCTTCTTTCCCTGCTCTGCTGAAAACAAACAGCCATAGTAAAAACTCGGTTTCTTCCTAACCATGGACAAACTAAATGGCAAGAGATCCAGGCTTTGCATATTGACTTTGGCTTTGGAAAAATAAGGGAAACTCTAAAGGACAATATGCCAGTCCACATTTCCTGACACACACAACACGGATAATCTCACTTACCTTGTGCTAAGTGAAAGAAGCCAAACTCAAAATGTTACATACTTGTTGATTACATTTATATGACTTTCTGGACAAAGTCAAACTATGGGGACAGAAAACTTATTAGTGATTGTCAGGGGGCTACAGGTTGACTTCCAAGGGAAGGGAAAAATTTTCAGGATGCTGGAACTATTCTCTATCTTCATTATGGTGGAGGTTGTAAGACTATATCCATTTGTCAAAACTCTTAGAACTGTACGCTAGAAAGGGTGAATTTTACTGGCTGTAAATTATACCTCAATAAACCTGACCGAAGAACCAATAAATGTTCTTAGTGTTCCATAAGAAGAATTACAAGTAAAATATGAAATAATAGTCAAACCAAAACGAAAAGCCACAAATACCTGCAAATCATTTCTTGAGGGTGGAGAAAATCAGTCTCAAATTGCAAATTGATTTACCTTGATAGACAGCCTCTTAATCTGTATGTCTAGAGTGAAAATATCAAGTGTATCCTTTTATACAAACTGTTTCCATTCAATCTTTTTTTTTGTTCACGACTAGATTCATTTCAGCCCTACTGCTCCTCATAGTTTGAACAATGTATCATGCAAAGCGTGCTTTCTCTGGTCGGGTATTATATTAGTACATCGCTGTCAATGATTGCTCTGTAGCAGTTTTTTTCATATAAAACACACTCTACCTTTGGTACAATTAGGGAATGCCTAAGAGTGGAAATGATGGAGAAATTAGGAACATATAAACTTTTGGAGATAACGTACTCCGAATTAGTTCGGAATGGCCAACTTTTAAAATAGTGTGATCAGGTACAGATAAGGTTTGTAGCCCCTCTTACCTTGCATGTCCCCCTGTCCCCATGCTCATGAGATTGTATGGAACATTTTGGCTCCCCTGGGTGTCTTCAGTCTGTGAGTTCCTTAGGAGCAAGAGACATATTCATTTTTGTATCCTATTTCCTAGCACAGTGCTTGTAGGAACTAAAAATTGCTTCTGAATGAATAAGTGAAAACTTATGGCTTTCTAATGATCTTAAATGAATCATTACCATGTAAAAACGGACTTTTGCAAGGAGTTGGGCAAGTGACATGAATTCTGACATGCCAAGATGGACACATGAGGCCATATGTCTGTGATACTGTAGGTGTAGCTTTTCTTGGAGGCATGTGGCTGGACTTGAAGTCTTCTTGAAACTTGTTCTAGTTGCTGGTTGGTTAAAGTAAGAACTACTCAAAGCTTTTAATGCATTAATTAAAATTTGTTTAAAGTAGTATAATAATGAAAATTAAGTCATTTAGGAAAAAAATGATGCATTTTTAAAGGTTCCTCTGCCTTGCAAATATAATGAATTATCAAAGGTTACACATATTTTATAGACACTGTTTTCTTTCTTTTTCTTTTTTTTTTTTTTTTTTTTTTGCAGTATGCGGGCCTCTCACCGTTGTGGCCTCTCCCGTTGCGGAGCACAGGCTCCGGACACGCAAGCTCAGAGGCCATGGCTCACGGGCCCAGCCGCTCCGCGGCACGTGGGATCTTCCCGGACCGGGACACGAACCCGTGTCCCCTGCACCGGCAGGCGGACTCCCAACCACTGCGCCACCAGGGAAGCCCTTGACACTGTTTTTATAGGACTAATAGACTTTCTTTTGAAGCACTGGTATATTGTTGCCAATTCAGATCATTCCATAGTTCAAATAAGAGGTCCCTTTTCCTCATGGCTTTTTAGGGAAGTCTTTTAAAGTAATACATGAAAATCTGATTAATATATAGTCTGGTTTTCATAATTGTATCTGTTGTGATTCAAGGACTGATTTAAGATTTCTATTTCATTTTATTTTTCTTGTTTTGTGGCAATCACAGACAGTTAGCCATGTTCACCTTCTGATACCTATGACACAATTTTCATATCACAGAAGGCAGAACTCACCTTACCAAGCCCTCAGGATTGTTTACTGATTATAGACTCAGTTAATTCTTCTCAAACAGTGCAAACAGTCAAGGTCAGCTCCTTTTTGTTGATTTGTTTCCAAGAGGCCTCGTAGGATACTGCCCACCTCTGTAGCTCCATTTCACAATTGATCTTGGCTGTGTTTCCCTTCACACATTGTATTTATCATCATTTCACTTATCCCAGACTTACTAATCAATACATCAATTAACAAATATTTGCTGAGTTCTTTTTGTGGTGGCACATGATATTTATCTTGCCCAGGAGACATTGCCTTTCCTATGGTAACTACATTTAGGTTTCCCTTTGGGGCGTCTCTTCCCTACATCTCTCAGTCATGTGCTTTGGAAGCAGCAGAGCTCCAGCAGTGGGCACATGACTCAGACTGGCCAATCAGTGTAGTCCATTTCTCTGGCCCCAGTGAATTGTGTGGTGATGGGCACACGACATGAAACAGTCCATTAGGAATGAATTCCATGACTTTGGACTAAAACTGTTGGGAAGAGAAGCTGTCTTTCTCCCAGGGTTACTAACCAGGTGCAGTATTTCTGGGGCTATCTTTAATCCCACTTAAGAGGATCTTTGAAGAAGGAAGCCAATATAGAGAAAACCAGACCCAAGGAATGGAGAAAGAAATTCTTATGTCCTTTAAAAAGCCTGATCCGGGCTTCCCTGGTGGCGCAGTGGTTGAGAGTCTGCCTGCCGATGCAGGGGACATGGGTTCGTGCCCCGGTCTGGGAGGATTCCACATGCCGCGGAGCGGCTGGGCCCGTGAGCCATGGCCGCTGAGCCCGTGCGTCCGGAGCCTGTGCTCCGCAACGGGAGAGGCCACAACAGTGAGAGGCCCGCGTAGCAAAAAAACAAAAAACAAAAAAGCCTGATCCAACTGTGTCTGAAGCTGATATCAGGCTACACGTGTACCTTAGAACATACACAATTTCTGTCCTTCACTAAAAAGGACTACTGATTAAAATGCTCACATGTGCAAAGATTCTGAAAAATACAAATTTCTGGTTTCCAAGGGTTTACAATAGATCAGAAAGAATAAAATAGAATCATATCAAGTTAGCATTACTCTTCAAAAGTATGCTATTTTTTCTCTCTATCCCTGAAATTATTCAGGATTGTTTGCATATATTCCTTTCTTCAAAGATAGATTGCAGAGAAGAGAGCCTGGTCTTCTATTCACCTCCTTTTTCTTAATATCTAGCAAAGTGCTTGTACATGGAAAATAGTCAATAAATTTTTATTGAATTTATCTGAAAAGACAACTAATGGTACTCAGGGATTTATGGTAAATGCCAAATGAGTAGTTTAGATCATGACATCCTATTTTATGTTAAATCACATTTTTTGTCCTCTGGGCCAGGTCTTCATTCAGATTGCTACCACTAGATAATTTGTGTTTTGTTTTGCTTTCTTGAGCAAAGCCATGGCTCAATACTAGACAGAGGCAGCTTTGTGGGGATAGAAGAAGGGGAATTGAGAAAGCCTCCAGGGATTTATGTTTTACAAGGAATATGCTCCATTATCAAAATAATGTTAAATTATCTTGTTCACTTAACTTTAAATTGATAAACCATAAAATTTTAATGAGGAAAAGAGAGGAAGATTCACTCCCAATAATCAAAAGTATATGCAATAATAACATCTTGATCATAATCATTGTTTTTGACCTTTCCTAGCTCAAATAACTCAGCCACTTTTACATAGTTGCAGTGTAGAACCATTTTGTCACTAGTTAATTAGAACCAAATGCCCTGACAAGGTCTGATTCTTTCTTTATTCTCAGACCTGTGAATCTTTTTTCTTCCCGGACCAAACTAAAGTGAACTTCGTTCCTGTCTGATATTTATCCAGCTTCAAAAGTGGAAGCACCTGAAGCTACTTTGTTCAAGGTAAGTGAACTAGATATCTGCAGTTAATATTTGTTTCTTTTAAATTTTAATCGATACAGGCATGTGTGGTCTTATATGAGGATGCATATAAAACAATGCTCAAAACAATGCTTTTATTACAGTAGCTAAGATTCACAGAAGGAACTGAAAATGCATGAGTGATATTCAACACCTCTATCTTTTTCTCTTGGGTTATGTCATTCTATAGGATGAAATAATGATGGTTAAAGTTTAATTCGTTTCTATGTTTTTTTAACAACTTTATTGGAGTATAACTGCTTCACAGTGGTGTTCTAGTTTCTGCTCTATAACAAAGTGAATCAGCTATACGTACACATATATCCCCATATCTCCTCCCTCTTGCGTCTCCCTCCCACCCTCCCTTCCCCACCCCTCTAGGTGGTCACAAAGCACTGAGCTGATCTCCCTGTGCTATGCGGCTGCTTCCCACTAGCTATCTATTTGACATTTGATAGTGTATATATGTCCATGCCACACTCTCACTTCACCCAGCTTACCCTTCTCCCTCCCTGTGTCCTCAAGTCCATTCTCTACGTCTGTGTCTTTATTCCTGTCCTGCTCCTAGGTTCTTCAGAACCTTTTTTTTTTTTTTTAGATTCCATATATATGTGTTAGCATATGGTATTCGTTTTTCTCTTTCTGACTTACTTCACTCTGTATGACAGACTCTAGGTCCATCCACCTCACTACAAATAACTCAATTTCGTTTCTTTTTATGGCTGAGTAATATTCCATTGTATATATGTGCCACATCTTCTTTATCCACTCATCTGTCGATGGACACTTAGGTCACTTCCGTGTCCTGGCTATTGTAAATAGAGCTGCAATGAACATTTTGGTACCTGACTCTTTTTTTTTTTTTTTTTTTTTTTTTAATTAGTTTCTGCTTTATAACAAAGTGAATCAGTCATACATATACATCTGTTCCCACATCCCTTCCCTCATGCATCTCCCTCCCTCCCACCCTTCCCATCCCACCCCTCCAGGCGGTCACATAGCACCAAGCTGATCTCCCTGTGCTCTGCGGCTGCTTCCCACTATCTATCTACCTTACGTTTGGTAGTGTATATATGTCCATGCCTCTCTTTCGCTTTGTCACAGCTTACCCTTCCCCCTCCCCATATCTTCAAGTCCATTCTCAAGTAGGTCTGTGTCTTTATTCCCGTTTTGCCCCTAGGTTCTTCATGACATTTTTTTTTTTAATTCCGTATATATGTGTTAGCATACGGTATTTGTCTTTCTCTTTCTGACTAACTTCACTCTGTATGACAGACTCTAGGTCCATCCACCTCACTACAAATAACTCAATTTCGTTTCTTTTTATGGCTGAGTAATATTCCATTGTATATATGTGCCACATCTTCTTTATCCACTCATCTGTCGATGGACACTTAGGTCACTTCCATGTCCTGGCTATTGTAAATAGAGCTGCAATGAACATTGTGGTACATGACTCTTTTTGAATTATGGTTTTCTCAGGGTATATGCCCAGTAGTGGGATTGCTGGGCCATATGGTAGTTCTATTTTTCGTTTTTTAAGGAATCTCCATACTGTTCTCCATAGTGGCTGTATCAATTTACATTCCCACCAACAGTGCAAGAAGATTCCCTTTTCTCCACACCCTCTCCAGCATTTCTTGTTTCTAGATTTTTTGATGATGGCCCCTCTGACTGGTGTGAGGTGATACGTCATTGTAGTTTGGATTTGCATTTCTCTACTGATTAGTGATGTTGAGCATCCTTTCATGTGTTTGCTGGCAATCTGTATATCTTCTTTGGAGAAATGTCTATTTAGGTCTTCTCATTTTTGGATGGGGTTGTTTTTTTTGATATTGAGCTGCATGAGCTGCTTGTAAACTTTGGAGATTAATCCTTTGTCAGTTGCTTCAAATATTTGCAAATATTTTCTCCCATTCTGAGGGTTGTCTTTTCATCTTGTTTATGGTTTCCTTTGCTGTGCAAAAGCTTTTAAGTTTCATTAGGTCTCATTTGTTTATTTTTGTTTTTATTTCCGTTTGTCTAGGAGGTGGGTCAGAAAGGTTCTTGCTGTGATTTATGTCATAGAGTGTTCTGCCTAGGTTTTCCTCCCTTTCTATGGTTTTATTAGATAACTAACATCATAGGTTTTTCATGAGACGGACCCCTGAAATAAGTTTGAATTTCAGCACCGCCATTTGTCAGAGCTGTTAATTGTAGACAAGTCACTTACCTTTGCCAGCCTGTTTTCTCATCTGTTCCTCATGGAGTTGCTGTGAGGACCAAGTATTCTAATGTATGTGAGGTCAAAGGACAATGGTAGTAGTAGCAAGAGCTACAGATTAGCTGGAGTAGTAATTCTGTACAACCTTTCCCTATATCCTCCCTAGGAAACTTGATGTAAAGGCAATTCCATTTTTCCCCAATGTTGAATAGGCCATATGGCTGGCTAGGCCCCCTCTTTCTTCACATTCCGCCTGTGTCCCTCAGGGATGTTTATGCGGTTGAACTGGTATCCTTCCAGGATGGAGGGAAACTGTTCTTCAGTTCAGGGTACACCTCTAGGAAACATGAGAATGACAAATAATAAAAAAGAACCAGCCCCAAATGCTGTCAAATTGTGAGTACAAAACTAATGTTGGTTTTCATGTCGCTGAATTTTTTGTTAAAGGAATTAAATTCTAACAAAACTAGCTTTGGTCAAAGAAGTTGACCCAATTTCATACAAGAAATAAGGATGTTACTGGGAATTGAACAGTTTATTGCTAGAATAATAAAGACGACAAGAGGAAGAATTATGGTCTCTTTTGTTCTCTCTTGAATCCCAGCTAGTAAAGTTGTGCCTGGACTATAAGAGGTGCTCAGTATATAATTATTGAATAAATGAGTGAATGCTGCTAAAAAAAAATAACAGGTGGACTTGGGCTGATTTTTAAGCATGATAAGTGTGCCATGTAAAATAAACTAGATAGAAGCAACATAGTTAAGCCAGGAAGCTGAAATTCCTCTTCTCTGAAGATCTCTAAGAGCAGGTTCAACTCCCATTTCTCCAAGATCCTGTCAGTTTACCTTTTGAAAAGAGGATAGGCCAGATATATTCTGAGGTTGAAAGGCTCTAGAACTCTCATGGGAAGTTCCATATATGTGTGAAAGGTCTTTCGTCATCTTGGAACTTGGAGAGCTTTGCCAGGCACCACAAATATTTATCCACAGTTAGTCTTTTACCCCCAATCATGCCTTAAGACAGATTTTCCTGCTACAGATCCATTTTGCTTCTGACACTCTTTTGTTGCAAGCCACCAGTTACCTGTGTGTGCAGGTGATAATGACCCCAGTGATATTTATTCATAGTTCACTTTTCCTTCACAGAAAGCAGGAAACAGTTCCTCATTAGTATCTGGGCCATATGTAAATAGCTGAATGACATTGTTGCTTTCTGTCCGCAAAGGAGAGAAATTTTGCTCAGGGTTTCACAGATAATACTGATTTTTTTGTGTCCCAGATCATGTTCAGGATATCATCATACATTGTGGTTCTACTTTCCTTTTGAAAATAATGTAGTAGATCAAAGTACTTATTTCTTTTATGTGAATAATACCTTATTCATTTAAACTCCTAATATGAAACAAGAATATTTATTAAAAGATTTCATGGAAATTTGGGGGTAGAAAACAGTGCTCGTTTTATAAGCAATTGGAAATCAAATGGTAATTATTTTGAGAAAGAACTTTCTTATTACCATGGTGGGCTACTGACAATTGTTTAGGATAAGGTAACTAATTTAATAATTAAGTGACTATATTTGTTGCCCAAATCTCTGAAAATGGACAGGTTTCATGTTAAATGGTCTAATGTATATGAAGCCAAAGCACAATTTTTGTTGTTTTTCTGGTTTGATTACTTAATAGATACAGTACCAGATACAAACCACAGCCTAGAAGCCCCCATCATAGCTAGAATACATCTCAGGAAGACATAATTGGAAGATAAGTTTGAACCAATGAAACCCACAGAGCAGAAAGATGCCATTACAGATTTAAAGATCATATATCTTATACACTTTAAGATAAAGTTGATGAATCTGAAGGACCCAGATCAGTAAAACCAATTTAGTCACATTGCATATGTAAAGAAAAGACAATGGGTCTAGTGAAACTAAGATGACTAACATAGCAAAAGACTTCAGTGCTCTCTAGTTTGCTTTGAAGGTATAATTTATGAAGATGCTTTAAGGTCATATGTAACACAAATGACAGTATTTCTAGAGATATATTTGTGCTCTGTAGGATTCATGAGTAATAATGCCTGGAGCACTCCAACAAAGGTAGTTGCATGAATTAATGGAGCAATCTGGGCATCAGTCCAATAAAAATGTTGGCTGAATGCTTCCTTGGGGGGAAAAGATGCTGAGAACAGGAGAGTTATAAGCAATTGATGCTGGTTAAATAGAACATCTTCCTTACTCTTTTCAGCTTGCTTCTGAACTAAGTCAGCTGTGTGTCTTTGAGAGAGGAAGAAGAAGACTTTAAGGGGCAAGTTTACTTTAATGCAAAGAGTCAATTTTCAAGTAACGTACTTCTTTTTGGGTAGACTGACCTGAGTATGAAAACCCAGGCTTACTAGCAAGCCCTTAGTTATAAAGTCTCTGCATTTAATGCTGATATCTCAGCTTTATGCTGCACACTTCCTATAAGATCAAAGTACAATATGTAATTCTCAATTTCAATGCAACTACATATTTGAATAAATTTATTTTGTGTTGGGAACAGTGGGAAGAAATGGAGTCAGTTAACCAGGTCTAATAGGAAGAGTTCCCTTCTCTCTTGGCTTGAGGTCTTCCATGGGGACATAAAGAAATAAAAACTCTAGGCTCATAAGAACTTCTGTGTCCCACTTGCCAATCAAAAATAGAAGGCAACTGGTTGTCTTTAAGTGATTGGTAGTGGGCATGGAAGAAAAGAGCATGCTGTGGAATAGCTGGGCTGGGTGGAGTGTCACATGCTTTTTAGAATTGGTCTGAAGGTCACTCTCTCCATTTATAGCCATGGAATGGATGGAGACCAAATTCAGTGTCAGAATGTTTGAGATCCATCCTTATTCTATAACTTTCTAGCCATGTTACTCAGGGCAGGTGGCTTAACTTCTCTGAGGAGAAGTTTAACTTTTTAAATTTACACAATTGGAAAAATAAAACTCTCCTCTGTGTCTTACAATCATTTCCTGAGACGCTATTGAAATAATGTATGCAGATGTGTTTTGCTGGTTGAGGAGAACTATGCCATTGTGAAGTGTGGACATTATTATTCTCTCTGATGGAAAGCTCCCTGAGGGTTTATACCGTTCATAAACCTCTTCCAGCTGCCTACTTTATTTCCCAAGCCCTCCTCCTTTGGCCCTTCTTGTTGTTCTAATTACATCCAGGAGGACAACTCCATTAGGAATTAATGAGCTTGAGTACCTTCATTTGCCATCTGCTCCCCTCCCCCTTTTAACAAATGAAGGTGTGTCTCAGCCTCAAGACCTTATGTTGACTGTAGCCAGGCAGATGTAGCCAGCGTGATTCAGATGAGAAAGATTCTTTATTCCATGGTACCAAGGTCACATTTGGATTTGGTGCTGCTTTTGGAAGCCAGATGGCGACTGGAAGGTGAGAAGAGCCTCTGTTTAGAGCCCTGCTATGGAACACACTGGCCCCACTGGCATTCATTTATTCAAGCAGGCATTTATTCATTCAATTAACATTTACTGTGTCTGTTATATGCCAGACACTGTGCTAGATGGCAAGGATATAAAGTTGAATGAGACGGACTCTTTTCCTTGAATTGCTCACAGCCTACTGGAGGAGATAAATACATGTATCCAGGTAACTATAGTGCAATATTTGATGTGCTCTAATAGTCCTATAGCACTGAGTCTAGGTTCAGATATAGGGAAAGTTAGAAGAGCTGAATTGCTCTCACAATTGGGGCTTTTCAGAGAAAGGACTGTCTTCTCAGTTGCCTCCATGTCTATTAGCAAAAGGAACTGGTTTGTAGACCAGTAAGTATCTAGTTGATAGCCCCCAATTGCACATCTCTCTTTTCCTTTATTCCTATGTCTGCTGTGTCCAGTTTGGGAATCACCTAGGACATAACTGCAATACTGGAAAGATTTGCAAATGTAGAGAATAATAATCTCCCCATCTCTATTTATAATAACTGTGTACCATCTATTGTTTAATGAAGAGGGTGGTAATTAGGGTCCTAATAGATAACAGATGGCACACAAAACTGTTACAAGGGTGTGAGTACAGCCCCATAGGAGGGATTGTGCAGGAATCTGGGGCTAGGAGCAGCTGAGCTGAGACAATCTCTATGTCCAAAGGGAAGAAGAGAGGGATCAGTTTCAGGACCCCAGCAGAAAAAGGACCCCTGGAGAATTGGTCTTCTTGAGAGGTACAGTAACCTTCAGTAAAAGGTCATAGTTAGCCCACTTGGAGGCTATCTAGCAGGGAGAAAGCCAGGGAAACAAATCCCCTGCCTTCACTTTCCTCCTCCCTCCCTCACATCTCTCTGATGCTCTCCATGGCCCAGACCCAGCTAGAAGTCTCAGGGGCTGGGATCCTGTCAACCTCACCCTTCCAGTTCACCAGAGAAGGGTGGAGAGGGGACCTGGGAGGGCAAACAGAAGATAACCACCCAGGAGAGATCAGGATCCTCACCTGTAACATGACTGTGTAAGAATGTAGACTTGCCTGCCCCCAAAAGTTATGTTAATTATGTATATATGCATATATATATGTGTGTGTGTGTGTATATATATATAACATAACTTTTAATGCACATTTTATTATGCCTATATATACACATATATATGCACATATATACATGTGTGTTTTCTTAAAATAATAGCACACAAGTTCTGTACAGTAAGTCCCCTATATACCAACCTTCAAGTTGTGAACTTTCAAAGATGCAAACATGCATTCGCATGTCCAATCACGTAAGTTCAAGTGTCTGGGGTAAATTGTCACGTGCATGCATCTTCTACGAGTGGTTGTGCTTTTGTGTAGTTTACAGAACTGTATAGAGGACAGTAGTACAGTATCTTTATTTCAAGCCCAGGCTGTCCAGAAGCAAGCGTAAAAGCATAGGTAAAGTAGCTGGTACTACTGTACTTTTCAGAGTACTGTACTGTAAGATTAAAAATGTTTTCTTTATTTTTTCTGTTTGTTTTGTATGTATTATTTGTGTGAAAAGTATTATAAACCTATTTCAGTCCCGTACTATATAGCCAAGTTGTTAGTTGGGTACCTAGGCTAACTTTGTTGGATTTGCAAACAATTTGGACTTAAGGAACGCGTTCTCGGAATGGAACTCATTTGTATGTAGGGGACTTATTGTTTAACTTTCTTACTTGAGATGCTTTACCAAACACTCTTTTTCTTTCCTTTTTTAAAATACTTTCTTAGTTATGGAAAATGTCAAACACACACATACATAATAAATCCCTAGATGCCCATTATTTTGCTTTAGTACTTATCAATTCATGACCAATCTTGTTTCATCATGCTCGCGTCCAATCTTCATAATCCTATGATTTTGAAATACATCCCATGTTTGGCTTTTGTTAGGCCAAAGGCATGTTAAAGCTATTTTTTAAAATGAATCCCCTTTCTCAATCACAAATTAAGCATATATTTTTAAGAGCTGAATCATAGGCAGTAATTAATATATTTTAAAAGGTCAGTCAGCCTCTCTTAACCCTAGATTGTTTTAAAATGATGAATGATTGCAAAACACAATGAATAACATGATTTATATAACTGTTTACTGTGTTATAGTTTAAAAATAGTGGCTTATACCTTTTTTTTACCTCTTTTTTTTTCATTGTTTGGTAGTTAACTAAATTCCTAAATGACGATTTCTTCCGTTTTATTTATCCCCCACCCCTATATTGGGAACCTATCATGGGGTACCATTCAGTATATAGAACATTGTTCCCCTCTGATTTGTAATGTCCCATCTTCCATATATCAGATTTCAATACATGCATGGGCCTGTGTTGGGCACCTCTTTTTATTCTGTTGGTTTATTATTTTTTAAATCATTGTGCCAACATCATACTTTATAATATACTATAAAGTATCACTTTATAATAATTCTTCATATCTGGCGTTTGGAGTCTTTAGACGTATCCTAGCCTTTCTTGGCCCGCTCTTCCATATAAATAGGTTCAGCTTGTCAAACTCCATGGGGAAAAAATCCTATTGGTCTATGGCAGTTGATTTCTAAAATGATCTGAACTACAAAACATATTTGTTGAGAACTTTGAAAGTTTTCTAGAAGTTTATGAACTGAAGGCTTCATGAGGCTTAAGACAAGCAGGAATAAAATATGATTTTCTCTTTGTGCATGTGAAGGCTTGATTAAAAGAAAAAGAATATATTTTTGTAATATTTGTGTGTCAAGCATAGGATCCATATCTTTTTGTTTAATGTAGTTTTCTACTCACTTTAAGATCTTTCTTTGCAATATGGGCTCTCAGTGACTAAAAAGGCAAGGTTGAGAAGAAATGAGAAATGATTGACAGAAGATCTCAAGAGCTCAATGGTCTCAAAAACTATGCACCATGGACCCAAGGGGCAATGCATAGAAGGAATATATTAATTGGCTGGTGATTTGAAGATATTAATGATGAAGACCATGGCTGCAATACAGCTGAGTCACCAGTCATTTAAAAATGTAGGATCTGAATGCTTAGGAATTGTATTAGTTATCTGTTTGCTGAGTAACAAATGAGTGGCTTAAAACAACCCAGGTTTTATGGGTCCGGAGTCCAGGCACTGGGTCCTCTGCTTGGGGTCTCACCAGGCTCTGATAAACGTGTTGGGTGGACCACATTTTCATGTGGACATCAGCCTGGGGGGAATGCACTTGCATGCTCATTCAGGTCGTTGGCAGAATTCATATCCTGGTTGCTCCAAGACTGGGGTCCCCAGCTTTTTGCTGATTGTCACTGGAGGCCACCCCAGATCCTAGAGGCAATGCAGTTCCTCCCTGTGGGCTTCTTCGGTGTGGCTGCTTGCTTCAGCCAGCAAGGTGGGTCTCTGGCCTGTAGAAGGCCCGGTGCCTCTTTTATGAGCTTTCACCTGATTAAGGCCACACAGGATAATCTCCTTTTTGATTTACCCTTTTGACTTGGGACCTTTATAACATGTGCCAAACCCCTTCACCTTTGCCATACTCAATTGTTTAGAAAAAAGTCACAGGTCCTGTCTATGCTCAGAGGGAGGTGGTGATCATACAAGGTGTCAACACCAGGCGAACAGAGTCATAGGGCCACGCTAGAGGCTCTTTGCATAGGGCTAAAATAAAATGGCAGAAAAATTGTCATCTGTGGTCACAGTTCTGGCCACCTGGTTCTTTAAAAGGAAAGGGCGTTTCTGGGATGAGACCTGCAGAGGCAGAGGTGTTAGGGTGATGTGGGTGCAGCCCGTTTTGCCTTGTGTTTGTGAGAAGCAGAAGGAACACACATTGGCCTCCCCGAGCTTTCAGGGTATCTGTGCTGTAGGGCTTGGGAGCTTGCTGTGGGCTGTCTCCCCTTCAGAGCAGTAGATGTGGGGAGGCAGCCACGTGGCTCTGACGGGCAGGCAACACGGATCTCCTTGCAGTCAGCAGCCCAGGAAAGAGTTAAGCCTTGGCTTTTGTTCCTGAGCTAGGAGATTTTGATTAGATGCTTAATTGCTATTGGAACCTCGTGTGTAGGGTACACGCTTAGCGACCTGAGACAGTCAGAGACCGAATTTAGTACCTACTCTTAGGCCTGCTCCCAAGGACGAGAAGAAAAGGAGTTGTGAGGTACATTGTTGGCACAAACGCTGGGTGAACAATCACCTTCCTGGCCCAGCAGCAGTTTCCTGGTGCAGGTGATTCTGTGGCATTTGTGCTGTACAGCTCCCTTCACCTTTCTGGCCCCAGCCTGCAAAAAAATTCTGCCACAGCAGGGAATTAGTGCCCAATGGCAAGAGAAAAGGAAATTAGCATTTCCTAACAGCTAACCAAACACAAAAGCGTCCCCCAGCCTTGCACGGAACACCTCTGACCATCCATCCCTCTATGGCCAAGCCCTGCACCTTACAATTTGTGCTTAATTATACAGGAAAAGAGAAATCTGTTTCTCTGGGAGAGCCTCTGAGAACCTGTTGGGGAAAGCTTTCAATTTTAATTACAGAAGAAATACTGGCTGAGGCAGTGGTGAGAAGGAATTACCTTTCCTTTTCTTCTGATTTTGCAAAACAGCTGGCAGCAGACACTGGCACATAGAAGGTGTGTAGGAAATGTGGGTCCAATAACTGAATAAATATGTGAATGAAAAAACAAGTGTGAAACACTTACACAAGAATATTCTTCTTTCAAAAGAATAATGAAAAATAATTTCATTCAATAAGAGTCATTCTTAGTTACTGATACATGACTCAGTAGTTCCCATTCAATTTAAAATGTTCCATTTTTTTCTGATACTTAACAAGTCATTAATTGAATGTTGCTCACTTTTAAGGCCAATCTGTGAGACATTATTTATCCTGTCTACTCTAAAGTTCCAGCATCACCTCAGGCGGGGCTTCACCATGTACTGATCATGGGACCTTGGCCTCTCATTGCCTCAGTTTTCTCATTTGTAACATGGGTATAATAATAGGCTTATTTCATAGGCCTATGAGGAGGAAAACCTCATATATATTTGTGTGTGTCTATATATATGTATTTAAACAGTGTCTTAGAATAGTGTCTGGCACATGATAAGCATTACAGAGTATTGACTGCTGCTACTAGTACTGTTATTATGAGAACTAGCTGTTGAGAATAATCCTTCATATACTGGTTTATTCCACTGAAGATAAAGGAAACTAATAGAATATTAGAAATCAGATTAAACACAGAAAGCCAGTAAAATATACCAAGACAGAAGATGATGAGAGTGTAAAAGCATAGAAGAAAAAAAACGGGTTTTGTTTTTCTTTTTCTTTTTTAAAGAAGGAAAGAGCCTAGAAATAGGACAAAAACTATTCGTTGGCTATACTGACATGGAGATCGCTGGTGACCTTCATAAGTAAAATTTCAGGACAGTGGGCAAAGAGATTACGGTGAGAGAAGTCAGATGGATGTAACTTATAGAGTAAATGGGACGTGAGGAAATGGAAACAATATATGAAGATAACAATTTTGAAAAGTTCAGACATGAATTGGCTAAAGAAGATATGCAGGGATTAGGGGAGGAGGGAGGCTTTCATGTTGGACGTATAGTTTTTAACATTTTAAGTTGGAGTTACTAGTCTAGAATGAGGTTGAATTTTGGCAAGAATCATTCATAAGGAGTAGATGGGCTGTAGAAAATGCAGTGCTGTGAAGTACTTGAGAAGATGAGAGAAAATGAAATGCTATCTGTAGTGCACATGGACTTTTAACTTTAACTCCTGTAGTAAAAGGGAATACAAAGATCAGTGCAAATGCTAATGGATTAATGGATTTGGCAGTGGACTATTATGCATACCATAATGTCCTTTTTCTATTCCAGGATTTCATCCAAAACATCACATTACCTTTAGTTGCCATGTTTCCTTAGGCTCCTCTTGGGTTTGATAACTTCTCATATTTTCCTTGGATGACCTTGACAATTTTGAGTAGTTAGTTTTTTGTAGGATACCCACTACTAAAATTTGTTTGATGCATTTTTCATGATAATATTGGGATTATGTGTTTTGGGGAGGAAGACCACAGAGTAGAAGAGTCATTCTGTAAGATCACATCAAGTGTACGAAGTATCAATATGCAATATGAATGCTGAGGTTGACCTTGATCACCAGGCTAAGGTAGTGTTTTTCAGGTTTCTCCATCGTAAGATTACTGTTTTCCCATTTTCATGCTGTACTTTTTGGAAGGAAGTCAATATGCTCAGCCCACAACTAAGGAATAGGGAGTTATGCTTCAGATGGAGTACTACATAAACTATTTGGAATTCATTTGCACTGGAGATTTATCTATTCTCCTGCATTTATTTATGTATCCAATTATTTATTTATATCAGAAGAACTCATGGATTTTTATTTTATACTTTGGGTTATAATCTAATTCTACTTTAGTAGAATTAGTTCCTCAAATTGCTCTAGTCCTGACCCTTGTGAACTCTTTTCAGTTGGCTCTTTTGCCACTCTGAGGTATCCCCATCCTGTATTTTTTTTTTTTTTGGAACTTCCTTCCTTTCTGACACTATAAGATGGTCTTGTCTATAAATCTTGTATATTTACTGCTCCAGTCCTAGAATCAGCTATTTCTTCAAGGATAACTAGGTCTTTTTAGTGGAGAACGGTATTAGACAGGAGGATCTGGGTGTGGGGTGTACTAATTGCTGCTTGGATGTCATTGCTTGTCGATCTTCTCAGCTGACAGAGCAAAGAGATAATATGTGCGTACATGACCCATGTATAGGCACATATCTATAAGTATCTCTCTACATAACCATGTGTATTAAGGTAATATGAAGCAATATTAAGCTAAACATGAACGTATACTGATGTTTCCAACTTTAATCTGTTACCACATAGATCATCTTAGCCTCATCTCTTGCTTATCTTTAAATTTCAACTCCAGCAAAACACTTGGCTTTTAGAAGTATGAAAATCAAATTGTAGCAACTTGGGGAAGCCACATCATCTAGCAGAATAATTCTTAAAGGGCAAGGTGTATATCATCAAATTTTAACTTACAGTCAGCAGTACTTTTTAACATCAAAAGGCCTCCAGACCTCTGCTTCCAAGAAGATGAAGTAGCCCATTTCTCCCAGGTTCTCCCACTTAAAACTAAAACCCTGAACATAACAACAAACAAACATAGGAAGACGCTGAAAGGTGGAAATGAGAAGGCAGACTTAACTAGGGACTTTGGGACTTGAGGAATAACATGGTGATGAGTCCCCTGTGTTTCCTGTTGCTTCCCATACATCCTGGAGAGGGTATTACAGGAACCCCCAATCAATAACCACCAACAGAACAACAGACAAAAAAGCTTCCGAAAAAAAAACAAAACCCTGTTCCCCCTAGCCAAAGTATGAGAAAAGGGGTTGCTAAAGACAGAAGATCATTTGGGCAATAATATACACACTACTCGAGCCAAGTGCCAGTGGAATATACACACTACTCGAGCCAAGTGCCAGTGGAATATTGCACCCATCCCCTATGTCCTGTCGTTTCAATTGGGCCAAGGTAGGATTTGATCTTCCACACCACCTCACTCCTGCCCTCCAGAAGAGCCAGCGCTCTGATTCCCCACGAGGGTTGTTTCAGTGTGGTCCAGTGGTGAGCTGAGCCTCCACCCCTTTCCATTAGCAAACAGACTTTAAAAGGTGGTGCCTGACAGGCTAGTTAACACTGGGCTGCCCTCACACAGTCGTGGGGTCCAATGGTGGGACTTAGCCTCCGTCTCTCCCTGACATCAATAAGAATAGGATGTTACAGGTTGGAGGGAGTAGGCACCCCACTAACCGCCAACACATGGTGTCAGTGAGACCCAGTGGGGTGCTGAATCCCCATAACCATCCTGAGGCAGTAAGACAGAATGAGATGGCACAAGCAGGGCTAGTTGGTAGTTCTCTTCCTCTTACCTTGGTGTCAGTGGGGCAAGCACGTAGCTGACCCTCTACCCACACCCGGCATCAACAAGAAGCAATGAAGTGGGAGGAAGGACAGCAAACACTTCACTTCTCCCCTCCCCTGGTGTCAAGAAATCTACTGGGGAGATGAACTTCCACTCCTACTAAAAGGCAACACAATGATATTAATGTTCCCAGTTTTGAGGGGAAGGTGTCAGAAAGGCCAATAGGAGCTGAACTTCTACTTGATCTGTCTTAAGTGAGACAATGTAAGTGCCCACTTTTGCTGGGGTATCGTCAGTAGGGCCCAATGGAAATCTGTACGTAACCTCCCAGTCCTCATACTACGCCTCAAATAGGATGACTTCCTTCTAAAAAGTAATAATAAAATTAAATGGGATACACAGTCATATAATAACTCACAATGTTTAGAATACAATGGAAAAAATACTAATGACACCAAGAACCAGGAAATCACAGAATAAATGAGAAAAGACAATAAACATACACCAACACTGAGATAAAACATCTGTTGAAATGATCAGACAAGGATTTTAAATAAGCTGTCACATAAGTGCTTCAGTTAGCAATTATGTGTTCCTTGGCATAAATGGGAAAAATAGAAAATGTAAACAAAGAACTAGAAGCTATAACAATAAAAACAAATGAGAACAGTAGAACTGAAAACTACAACAATCAAAAAACTTTGCTCAAGAGTAGAGTGGAGTTTACAAAGCATAGAATCATGAACTTAAAAGAGATCAATACAATGTACCACATGTACAGAGAAAAATAGACTGAGGGGTAAAGATGGGAGAAAGAACAGGATCTCAAGAACCTGTAAACAGTAACAAAAGCACTAACATTCATATCATCAAAGTTCCAGAATGAAAACAGAGGGCAAGTAGGACTGACAAAGTATTCAAAGAAATCATGGCTAAAAAGTTCCCAATTTTTTAGAAGACATAAACACAAATTCAAGAATCTGAATAAACCCAAAGAGGAAAAACGCAAAGATATCCTTGCCAAGACGCGTTACAACGAAACTTCTGAAAAGTAGAGACAAAAAAAATCTTGAAAGTGGACAGGAAGAAACGATGCATTACTTATTGAGAAACACCAATTCCAATGACAGCATATTTCTTGTCTAAAACTCTGGAGTCAGAAGCATGGACATAACATTTTTCAAGTGCTAAAAGAAAAGAACGCTCAGCCACAAATTCACACTTTCTATATCCACTTTCTTGTTTGACTTACATTAATGGACTACTAACTCATCTTTCTATATCCGGGACTGCCATCACCCTTCTCCAAAAATCTAGTCACAGTATTTCCAGAGTGACCTTTCTGAAATTAAAACAACTTTTTCTTATAAAAATACCTGATTGTGTTATGAAACTTTTCTCTCTTCTAAGTTACCAGTTAAAATCCTTCAATGGATTCCCATCTTTCTTGGAGTAAAATCTCACATGCAAACTCTCTTTGTCCTTTTGGGCTGCTGTAAGATTATGGTGCAGGTTGGGTGGCTCATAAACAACAGGCATTTTTTTCTCACAGTTCTGGAGGCTGCAAGTGCAAGAATAGGGTGGCAGTATGGTCAGATGAGGGCCCTCTTCTGAGTCACAGACTTCTCATGGTAACCTCACATGGCAGAAGAGCTTCGGGAGCTCTGGGGCGTCTCTTGTATAAGAGCACTAATACCATAATCATTTCCCAAAGGCCCCACCTACTAATACTATAACCTCCGGAAATTAAGATTTCAACCTATAAATTTGGAGAGGAACACAAAGACTACGCCACAGCACTTACTATATATACATGGACCATTCATGGTCTGCCTTCTACCACCCTCTCCATTGTCTTCTTTTCTTACACTCCAGTGAGCATTTCTTTCTTTTTTTTTTTTTTTTTTTTTTTTTTTTGCGGTACGCGGGCCTCTCCCTTTTGTGGCCTCTCCCGTTGAAGAGCACAGGCTCCGGACGTGCAGGCTCAGCAGCCATGGCTCACGGGCCCGGCCGCTCCGCGGCATGTGGGATCTTCCCGGACCGGGTCACGAACCCGTGTCCCCAGCATCGGCAGGCGGACTCTCAACCACTGCACCACCAGGGAAGCCCCAGTGACATTTCTTATACTGATTATGAATGGAACTCCTTTCTGGACTGATCCTTAACCATTCATTTTCTGGCAAACATGAATTTATCTTCTCTTTTCCTCAAAAATTCACCCTTCCTTCATGTTACATATCCATTTCCATTGCCTTCTACAGGAAGCCCTACTGATATCCCCCATATACTACTGTCCACAGCATGAATTAAGGTCTTACCGTGTCTTCCTATAGCACTCTGTAATAATTTTTACGGTAACTATGAATTTTCTTATTTGAGTGTCACAATACATTGACTTCTAGGTGGCACGATAATGATATTAGTAACAGTAACACTGGTGCCTAGTTTAACCCATGGCCTACTTTAGGTGTTCAATAAATGTTTGTTGAATGAGTGAATGAATGAATGAATGGATGGTCAGTTTGAAATCTTAATCATGTTACTTTTCAAAAATCTGTTAAAAAGATACCCACAGTTTTCCAGAAGATTAGGGACTTAGGATCTTCAACTTGATTTAATAGAGGAAATTTTTACTCATACATCATGCTTAAATACCTCAAAGTAAAACCATTAACCCAGGAATTTAAGGTTACCATTTGGACTTGCAAGCCAATAATTAATATCTCCTGCCCCCACTGTATTAGATGGTTTCAATGCTCCACTCATATCTCCCCAGCACTCATCATTCCAGTATATGCTGATAGACTCATGCTACCACCTGCAATTATCCACCTTAGGGCAGGCCAGAAATGTACAGGAGTTAATGTATCTGGGTGTAGCTTTCAACCAAGGACAGAGGGGACTGGAAGATAAGTACTTCAAGTTTCTCACCCATTCTTGGGATAACTCTGAGACATGTTCTATAGAGTTTCACAGAACTCCCCTGAAGTACTGGCAGCAGTTTCCTGCAGGAGTAATTGATTCAGTAATGCACCTCTGTTGGCTTCCTTCCATGCCTCCATTCTCAATTCCCACTCCACTTCTGAGTTTTCTGGAAGCACCTCCCAGATGCACAGTTGGCATTCAAATTATTGCCTCAGGTTCTGCTTCTAGGGGAATTCAATTTATAGCCTCCTAACAATCCAGTGCTCCTTACAGAGCCATCACTGGTACAAGTACCAAGGCATGGCACATTATGTATCACCCCTTCTAAATCCTAATATTTTGAAACAGATAGGAAAGAGCACCACCTTGAAGAGAAAAATCGTTTCTATGAGAATAGCCAATGGATAAAGGGAAGGAGAGACAGTGCCATTTGTTTTCCATTAATGATAGTGTGAAATTTATGGGCAGATGGTCTAACAGGTGTGACTATAATTTGAGGGGCCTGCTCCCTTGGTTACAGAAGACTGCTATTGTTATTATTATGGAAGCACAACCTCATGACTTTATTGCTTCACTTGATGTAGCCTTTTCCTTTACCCTTAAATCTTTCTACATCACTGAATTGCAGCCAATAGATTTATTTTCTCCCTATGGCTCCATCACACAAAAAAGACACACATGTGCACACACACACACACACACACACACAGAGTTTTGTGTATGCCAGTGCTAGAAAAGACAAGCTCATGGTGCATGTATGCGATGGATATTGTACATTACAGGTCTCTGTGAAATAGTTTTCTGCAGGTTCGTATGTTTATTTTATGAATAATTAACTTTAGTAAATTTAATTTCCTGAAGATCTTGATGAAGGCTGAAGAAAGGAAGTAAATTTTAAAGAAAAAGACTTAGAAACTTGCCCTTTTTGCCCTCTCATTGTGTCTTAATGAACAAAGTATAACTGGGCCTTTTTGAAGTGTTTGCTTGGGTTGAAGACACAAAATGCAACCTGTGCTTTTATCATAATATGTTCAGTTTATGAGTACACAAACTTATAAACCGTGAATTTCCCTAAAGTTATTATACCATGTAGAAGATGTTTGCTTGGACGTTTACTTAAAACCAAACAATTGAGGTCTATATGTCCAAATAATTTCCTTCTCTCTTGCTGTCTCCATTTCAGTTTCCTGAGTTTCTGGGAAGGCCTGGTTTTCCCAAAGGAACGATTTCTGGTAGAATTCTGGAAGTCTGACCCAAGAAAAATAATCCAGTATAGCCAATGAATTGAGGACAAGAAGGTTTCCAATCAGGTAGGAACATTTAATCTCATACATTATAATCACCTTAAATAAGGTGTGCTGATAGCTGGATATGATATAACTGCTTGGAAAAAGATGCATATCTAACCTACCCCACAAGGAAGCTGTTCTCAATTCCCTTAGAGGTTGTGGTGTTTATCAGAGAGTGCCTTGGGGGAAAATGAATACAATAACAGTATGATGCTTTTTTTTTTCATTTTTAGCTCATTGTTGCCAAGTACCCTTGGTGACCTTGGTGCCTGTGGTTTAATCCCAGGAGGTTAGACATGTGGAACAGCACATTAACCCTTTTTAGTTTTTTCTCCCAAGACAAATCATTTTTATAGGTTGTCTCCATGGTCTTCTAGTTGCTTATCAAAATTAAGCATCATGTCTTCTAAGTGAGTAATAGCCCCAGTCAGTGTGAGGAAATCAGCTTGGTTCTTACTGGGGCACAAATTCTTGGTCTTGGCACAAAGTGGGTTCACATAGGGAGTTAGAAGGAGAAGAATGGGGCATGCGAAAGGGGAGTTCTGTGTTCTCATTTACCTATGCATGTTGAAACTCCACTAACAGTTTTATTTTCATTAGCAATTTGTGATAAAAACTTAGGGTAAAGGGAATAATGAAGCTGTGCCATTATATGGCAGGACAAAAGATAGTAGTGACATCAAAGTCAGGGCCTATCCATCTCATTTGCAGTTATATACTCAGTGTTTAGCCTAGCATTTGACCCCTCATCAGTATTCAATAAGAAGATGCGTGTTGAATGATTTAGGGATGAATTAATGAATGAAAAAAGTTAATATGGTCGAAAATGTGTTTTATCCTTGTATTTTCGTGTGTTGACTTCTGTATTTCAAGACCCAGCACTGTAACTGACACATAGAATATAAGCAATAAAATTTGCTGAAAGAATGAATGAGTCCCCACAATTCTAAGAATAATTTTAAGACCAACACAGACCCCATATCTACCATGGTCTATGACAGAAGTATCCAGAGATGAAAGCCTGATCTCAGCTAGTGGTAGAGCTGACAGAATTTATCTAGTTTTAATAATTTACAGCTCATCCCATGACATCTAGGCATAGTACCTACGTGAACCATACAATTAAATGTGGACTGAAAAAAAATGCACAACCTAAAAGTTGAGAATTATGTTTTATTTGGAGGACATACTGAGGACTTAAATCAGGAGACAACCTCTCAGATAGCTCTGAGGGACTGTTCCGAAGAGGTAAGGGAGGGCACAGGATACTTAGGGGTTCTTGCAAAAAAAAAAACCCAGGTAGTTGGAACATCAAAAGATTACTGTTAATTAAAGAAACTAGACATCTTAATTAAATAAATTTAGCACTTTTCTATATGTGGTGAGATGCAAGAATCTGGTCTCATGGAAATCATTCCCTTGATATGCACTTTAATTATCTAGGGCCAGTATCCTGTTTTCTCCATCCTGAATCCCCTCAGGGTGCAGCACTGGGGGTGGCTTCAGTGGCTGATGGCTTGATGGCTATAACATCCTTTGTACTGATACCGCAGGCTACATTCTTTGTCCACGTAAATGACTTGAATATGGATAGTAAATCTGTGGATTTGCAAAACGTAATTCTTGGAGCATTTTTAGAAGGACAAAGTTAAGGGCAATTTCAGAATCACTAGCAGCTAAAATTGCTATTTATACTTTTCCACCGGTAGGTAGTAATCTGTTGTTGCTATCTTCAGTATTCCCAAGGGATAACAAAAGCCATTTAATTCTAGAAAGAAATGTAAACTTTAGCACAATGCAACTTCCATAAAACCAAACACACAAACACACACCCAACTCTCGCAGATATGAAGTAATAATCTAAAATAGAATCCTGGAACTAATTGCAAAAAAAGAGCAAATGTACTCATATTGGATTTTATTCTTTTATTAATGTTTGAGATATATATATATATGTATTTATTAATAAAATTCAGAGTTGCTATATGGAGAAATAGCTTTGTACCAATATTGACTTTGTATGTGTTTATCAGTAATGTATGAGATTGCCTCCTATGCTCCTTTTCCTTTATTCTCTTGCAGGCAGTAGATGTAGTTATCAGTTGTTTTTAAAATTTCTAGGCAGCCAAAGGACTAGTATCACTTAAATAAAGAAGGCAAATTGTCCTAAAGTAGGAACAATTTTCCTTCATTATGGAACATAAAGTCCTCCTATGAAGGGGGAAGAATTTCATAGCTAAAAGCTTTCAACTACAGAAGATGTATGAGTAACTATGTATGTTGTTTCAAAGTGGACTCTCTATAATTAATGTCTAGGGGTTATCTTTGGTATATAATGGATTTTGATTTTTTAAATATTATTAGATAATCTACAAAAGAATATATTTAATTGTATGTAAGTTATGAGAAATAATAAAAACTCCTGCAAACACACCACCAAAACTAAGAACTAGAATCAAAACTGCTGAGTCTTCTCTCTGTTCTCTACCCTGATCCCACCTTCCTGCTTTCACCAAAGAAATCACTCTGATCTTGGCTTTATGTTGAACATCCACATAATTTTTATCTGATTTTGCTTATTATTGAGATTTATAAAATTGATATCATACTTTAGTCTTCTGTGCTTGCTTTTTTTACTCAACATTATGTTTCTAAGGTTCATCCACTTTAACTAGTGTTCATTCATTTGTACTACTGTATAATATTTTATTGTATAAATACAAGAAAATGTGTTTATTATTCTATTAATGATATTTGGGTTGTTTGGGGCCTATTACGGACAGTACTTCCATGAACATTTATTTTAATGTTTCCTGGTACACATGTGCAAGATTTAACATAAGTAAAAGAGTAGACATACTAAGAGTAGAATTGCTGAGTTGTAGGGAATTCAAATATTCAACTTTAAAAATGCATGTCAAAATGTTTTCCAAAGTTATGGAATCAATTTTCAGCCCTTTTGCTCTATAGCTTCACCAGTTAGAATGGCCATTCTAGTCTTTTGTTCCTTGTATTAGTCTGCTCAGGTTGTCCTAGCAAAATACCTCAGATTCAGTGGCTTAAAAAACAAGAGATTTATCTTCTCACAGTTCTGGAGGCTGGAAGTCCAGGCTCAAGATGTTGGCAGTTTTGGGTCCTCCTGAGGCCTCTGTCCTTGACTTGCAGATGACCACTGCTTCCTTGCTATGTCCTCACATGGCCTTTTCTCTGTGTGTATACATCCCTCTTATCTCTTTCTCTTCTTACAAGGACACCAGTCATATCAGTTAGGGCCCCACCATTATGACCTCATTCAACCATAATTATGTTTTTAAAGTCCCTGTCTCCAAACAGCCACATTGGGAGATGGGGCATCCACATACGAATTTTAGGGAACACAATTCAGTCCATAACAATTTTAATTTGTATTTCTCTAATTACTGATAGGCTGAGAATCCTTTCATTTGTTTAACAGTTGCCTATGTTTCCTATTCTGTGAAGTCCAGAGAATATCTTTTGTCCATTTTTCTACTGTTTATCTTTTTCTTACTTATTTGTATTGTTTTTTAAATATAAGCAAATAATCTTTGGTCAGCTATATATGACACAAATAAGTTATTTCATACCTTCTAACATTTTTAATGTTGTCTTGTGATAAATAGCGGCTCTCAATTTTAATGAAATCAAATTTATCTTAGCTTAGTGTCTTTTTGTTCTACTTAAAATGTCCTTCCCTAGTTTAATGCTACCCAGATATAGTATATTTTCTTCTGAAAGTTCTAGTGTATCTTTGTTTTATATTCAAGCCATTAATGCACTTACAATCGACTTGTCTGTATTATCCAATTTCTTTGTTTTCTTATGAATAATTAAGTTTTCCAGGACCATTTTGGGATGAATGGATTTTTTAGGTGTGTCTGAGCTGTTCTTGACCATTCACATAAATTTCAGAATTGGCAATCCTGTAAAACCTCTATTAAGTATTTTTATTGTAATTGTATTGACTATATAAATTAAGTTGGGGAAAACTTATACCATTATGATGAGTCTTTTCAATCCATAAACAAGATGTACCTCTCCATTTATTTAAGACTTCTTTAACATCTTTCAATAAGGTTTCATTTTCTCCATAAATGTCTTGCACATTTTTATTTAGATTTATTCCTAGGTAGTTTTTTTTTCCATTTTAAATAATTTTTAAGCTCTCTCTTTGTTCCTGGATTATAGAAATCCAATAGGTTTTTGCATCTTGAGCTTATATCTAGCCATCTTGCTAATATTGTTTTTTAATAAGAGAGAGGATTTTCTTAGCAAAGAGGAATAAATGTAAAATTAAGTAAAAAGGTTATGGGTCAGCTCTGGTCAATAGAACTTTCCATGATAATGGAAATGTTCTTAGTGCTGTCAAAAACTACAGCCATTAGTCACATGTGTTTTTAAATTTTTAAATGTAAGTTCAATAAAATTAAAATTTCAGTTCCTAAGTCAAACTTGCCCACATTTCAAGTATTTAATAGCCACTTGTGACTAATGGACACTATACTGGACATTATATCTCTAGACTATTAGACTGTGAAGCCATGGTGTCCCAGGATTTTATCTTTGTCAATGGCATAGTGAGATCTTTTATGTGACAGTTATTCTGTTATTAAAAAGAGAAGTTACTTAACCAAGTCATCCCTAACTTTTTGAAATAATCCAACATAGCTTTCACCATCCATGAATTTCTTGAATCATATTTATGTTTCTAAACTATTTCTTGTATCAGGTGTTCACTTTGTACCAAGTTCATTGTCCTAAAATGGCACATACCAAAGTATCAAGAGGTTCCCTTATTCCTGATAAGCTGTGATTGGATGAAGAAGACCTTGTTACCCTGCCTGTCTGATTTTTATTATAATCAGATGTTAATCTGTACCAGTCTCCATATTCAAAATTCACCTTCAAAATTATATGTTATTTACATGATGGTTGTCTTTATTTCATTTAGCTAGTATCATGACCTTATAAATGCAGTTTTGGTCATTTTCTGCTAAAACCTCATATTTATCTGTGTGGAAAAACATCTCCTACTTGTTTGCCCTCTTATAAACTCTTCCTGTAATTTAATCCTCATGAGCTTTATTTCCCCTAATTGTAATTACTTAATATTTTGTAAAACATTTAAGAGATCACTGGTATGCTCTTTTTTTCAATCATCTATACATTTAAACAGTGTGTTGCAATAAGAAATAGTACTGGTAATCAGAAGACCAGAGTCCTAGTTTTACCCGTAAAAATGAACTATATGTGCATTTAAATAAGTTTTATATAAGGTTATATAAGGTTTATTCTGATTCTAAAATTGTTATGATTATTTAGAAAATTATGTGTGAAATATGGCATTATTCAAAACCAATAGAGGTTTGAAATCTATTAAAAATCTACAAAGAATTCAACTATTTCACCTTTTTCCCTGATTTGATATTAAACTGTAATCCTTCATCTTTCACTTACAGCATGCTGTAGCTGCTGTTGACACAAAGACAAAATATAATGTCTAAATATTGTGTACTTGTTTTTTAAATGAATACTTTTGTTTAAAATTGTCTTTTACATAGATTCTTGATTCCCTTTTCACAACTTTTCCATTCCCCATGCTACTGCAATCAATCACTCATGATAGAAAATTATTCTCTTTTCTGTTTGCTAAAGCTCTTTTTAAAATACCAAGTTTCAAATGATCATCAATTCAAGAAACTTTGGGAAATGAACCTCATCATTTTCAGAATGAATATTTTGTTTCACTGGCTACCAGGACACCATCCTCTCCTAGATTTCTCCCCTCCTCACTCACCATTCCTTGGCAGTCTCCCTTGGTGATGCCTCCCATCCCTCAACGTCTTTTAGAATGCCCTAAGGCTCATTCCTGGCCCCCTTCACTCTCCATCTACCTTAACTACTCATGAGTTTTAATCTAGTCCCATTACTTGAATGGGAAGATGACTTATGATTCCCCAATTCGTACTTCTAGCCCTAAGCACTCACCTAACCTCCAGACTCCTAATTCCAATTTCCCACTAAATATCTCCAATCTATGCATAATAGACATTTCAAACTTAGCAAATAAAACTCAATATTTTGCTTTGATCCATCCATTGCACTCCCGTTTTTCCTGGCTCCATAACTCATCCAGTTGCTCAGGCCAAAAATGTTAGATTCATCCTTGAACTCTCACTTTCCCACAATTCCTGTGTCCAGTCCATCAGAAATTCTTGCCAGTCTAACTTGAAAATACATCCTGAATCCACCTACCTCTCACCTTACTCTTGCCGTCTTTACTTACTCCAAGCCATCATTGCTTGCCTCATCTAATGCAATAGGCAGCCTCTTCCACAACCTCCTTGCTTCCTCCCCTCTTGCCCCAATCCTTATAGTCTATAACCAATACAATAGCCAGAATAATCACAAAAAAACATGAATCATATCACATTATTTCCCAAAACCTGTTCCCATCACTTTAGAATAAAAATTAAACTTTTTACCTGTCCCACATGCTTTATTCAGTATTTCTTCTGCCCTACTCTCCAAGCTCGTTTACTACTACTCTTCTCTCACACACACATCCAGATTTTCTTTCTGCAGTGGCTTTCCCAACATCAGGGCCTTTGCACTTGCTATTCCCTAAAACCTGGAAGATTTAAAAAATCTGTAAGATTCCTCCAAGCAAGATCTTAGAAGGTATTTACATTTCATTTTGTAGAGACATTTGGTAGAAGACATTTTTGCAAAAGATAGATACATTTTACTTTGGCGGCTATTCACACATCTGGCAATTTCCAAGTTGGTTAAATAACAAATGTGAATTGATGAAGCTAAAATAAAAGAACTGTAGTTGGTGAGACCTATGTGTTTTAAACCGTGAACTTTGAGGAATTGTAGACATGCAAACTCCACCATGGTTTCAGTGTTAATGTGTGAGAATTAGCTAAGGTATTTTCCAAATACTCATTACTCTCTAAAGAGCTTCTGAGCAGGAAATCAGAACAGGGCCTGTGGACCTGAATTTTATCTAGTACCACAGTTGATTCTGTTGCAGGTGGTTTTCAGTCAGCCCTTTGAGAGACACCAAGCTGGGGTATTTGCCCAGATATAATTACCAATGGTCATGCAAGTCACCAATGAGATACAATCGAGAATCAACAAATGACTGAAAAGAGTGACAAAAGAAGAAGAGGATCCAGTAAGGATCAGTAGAGACGCTATCCCAAACACTCTTGGCTAGGAGTTTTACACATCCATTCATATAAATGGATGATAGTTAACAGCCAAATGGCACTGCACATCTTTTTAAGTTGCTGAGTATTAAAGTGTATGGCTAAGCATCATAAGTTTTGTTAAATTATATTTTGGTTGCTATAAAATTAGGTGTACATTGTGTGTCATAGATGTAGGGATACAGATGTGTAAATATATGTCATTGTTTCAGTTCTTCAGCTGCTACTTCATAATGTCTTTGCAACTTCTAAATGAAGGGCCTCTTCAAATATTGTTTAGAAAGGAAAGATACCTGTTCATCCCTGTCCACCTCCCTTTCTTCATCCTCTTCCTTGTCCCTTCCCTTTTTTTTTATATCTTTATTGGAGTATAACTGCTTTATAGTGTTGTGATCCCTTCCCTTCTTGAACAAATTAGTCCATTAAGTGAGGTAAAATAACCCTTTGTCAGCATGGGGGAGGTGGGCATTCAAGGAACCAAATGACTTGGCATTGGGTCTCAGAGTCTGAGAAAGGGGAGAGGATGTCTGCATAAGGGAGCCTGGAGTTGACTGCTGAAGTCTGATTCGTGTGAAAGGGCATCCACATGAAGAAGTGGCCTTGGCAACCACTGTGTACAGATTGTCCTAACCCGTGCCAGGTGGAGAAAATATGCGGATGGGAAAGTGGCAGCTACAAGAATTTACTTAAATACAGGAAGATTGATCAAATAATTAAGGATATTAAGAATATGGTAATCAGTGTTATTTTAATATCTGTGGAGGGAGTTAAAATATGAAAAGGGCAAAAACTAGAATGAAAGGGTGTTGAAAGGGAATGGAGGATGTTAATGTGAACACATGATTTTCAATATAGAGACATTATAGAAAAAACATAGACTATATGTATGCATATGTTTATGAATGTGTTTGTGAATATGTGTAAATGGTTATGAATATGTGTTTTCATATGTGTGTATGTATATATGTACACAAATCTCCTAGCTCTGCCTATTGAGAGTACCTGGGACCACTGCTTCCCAAGAGCAATGAATACACCTAGTGTCCAGATCTTGGTTTCTAAATACAGCTCTCCAACTGAAGGAACTAAAGGTCTTTGGAGAAATGGCTGATTCTAGAACCGCTACAGGGAAAATATAAGATGACCCTAGAACATATTATTGTTTCAAGAAGTAAGGGATCAGCCATAAAAAGAAGCGAAATTGAGTTATTTGTAGTGAGGTGGATGGACCTAGAGTCTGTCATACAGAGTGAAGTAAGTCAGAAAGAGAAAGACAAATACCGTATGCTAACACATATATATGGAATCTAAAAAAAAAAAAAGTCATGAAGAACCTAGGGGTAAGATGGGAATAAAGACACAGACCTACTAGAGAATGGACTTAAGGATATGGGGAGGGGGAAGGATAAGCTGTGACAAAGTGAGAGAGTGGCATCGACATATATACACTAGCAAACGTAAAATAGATAGCTAGTGGGAAGCAGCCGCATAGCACAGGGAGATCAGTTCGGTGCTTTGTGACCTAGAGGGGTGGGATTGGGATGGTGGGAAGGAGAGCGATGCAAGAGGGAAGAGATATGAGGATACATGTATAACTGATTCACTTTGTTATAAAGCAGAAACTAACACACCATTGTAAAACAAGTATACTCCAATAAAGATGTTAAAAAAAAAAGAAGGGAGATATCACAGAATAATTGGGAAACATCAAACGATATAGAAGCCAAACTGAAGGGGTTTCCACTGGACAAATCTTGAACAATCTCAGCCTCAAAATAAATAATGGCAGAAAGGTATTATAGTCAATTGAATAAAATAGGAGTCTATGAGTTCATACTGATTTAAATAATTAAATTGAGTAAATTATGTTTGATGAGGAACAGGATATTTACATAATTACAAAGTGCCTTACCACAAAAATTATTAATAATGAAGGAGAAAAAAATAACTTTACAATGGAGAAGACTGGGTGATACACCTTAATCAAATGAGACACATGATATTCCAGTAAGGTTACAGGTTAAAAGTTTGCCAAAATTGTTTGATAGGAAGCAGTGAGAAGAACAGAGCTTCACCACTGTGTTATTCCTGCCAACTACACATATCCTGAATAATCATGAGACAAATACAAACAGCTAAATCCTACAAAATAACTGATCCATATTCTTTAAAACTTTGTAGTTCATGAGATTCAAGGGAAGCCTGAGAATATTTTCCAGATTAAAAAACTAAAGAGACAGGACAACTAGATGCAACATGTGACACTGGGATGATCCTTTTATTATGAAGGACATGATGGGGATAATTGACAAAACTTGAAAGGGGTCTGAGGATTAGTAGCTCTGTGGTCATGTGTCAGTGTTAATTTCCTTATTTTCATGATTATATTTGGATGTGTGTTTGTAGGAAATACTAGAGGATTTGGGGGAGACATTGCATTGTGTTAGCAACTACTCTCAAATGGTTTGGGAAATAAATTATTTTTATTGTCATTTCAATCTTTCTTTAATTTTCGAGATTGTTAAAAGAAGGCAAAAAAAAGAGGAGTAACCCTCCTTTTCCTGGCGACTGCCATAGTTAAAAGCTCAGTTTACAATGGTGGTCAGTTTTTCAGTCTATTTGTGCTAATTTCTGTTACTAACAACTTAGCATCTTATTTTCTATTTGAGGTTTTTGGATTTTTCCGAATTATGCTTTTGCTTTTTATTCTATCAAATGTCTATGAATTTGATAAAGTCCTCGGTATTAACACAAAATCAGTAAGATTCATAAAAATAAAAATAAGTTCTTGGAGAAATTTATAAATTTCTACCTGCATTCAAATTGGAGTAAGTTGGCAAGAAATTTATAAGGGGAAAATACTATAAGGAGCACTCCCATTCAGAAACTCAAAATGGTTGCACGTGTTTATCTTGTAAGAGGTCTGTGATGAAACAGCAGGATGAAGGCTATATGTCCAAACTTAAATGCAATCTTTTAAATCGCCTTTCGTGTCAGGCCATGTAAGAACTGGGCAATTCAAGAAGTAAATTAGAACAATTCTTATTTTCAATAATTTCTTAGGTCAACACTTAGAATAATGAAAGACTTATCTTTAACTCCAAGAAATCTGGACAGTTATTAAAGCAAATGTGTTGTCCTACTGGCCTACACCTGGTTACAAACAGCAGTACGACTTCAGAAAACCCTGGACACTGAGTGGGCTTTCTAACTATAGCTTTTTCTTTCTATAAAGGTGTTTTACAAGAATGCTATCTTTTGTGAAAATGTGGCCTTTAGAAAGGGTACACTAAGGTCTGTGACTTTTAGACCTAGAAAAGATTTGAAATATTTTCTTAGCCTGGGAATCCACATTTTAGAGGCTTAGAAAGAGAAACCCAATGAAATTAAATATTTTGCCCACCATCAAATGGCAAACAAGTAATAACGACAGCACTCAAGCCTCTGTCTTCTAAATCCATTGAATGCAGCATAAATAGATTTCAATAACTGCTGATTTTCATTGTCCTCAACACTACATTTCTTCTGTGCCTTATCCCTCTTCTTTTAAGAGGGATGACAACATTATCTGCAAACTTTATCTATAACTATTTTTTTTAATTTTGCTGTTTTGTAAACTTTTTGTTTCTATGTTGAAAATGTGTAAGGACATTTACCTTCTTTCTTGAAACACCTTTGCCTGCATTTATCACATTTTATTGTTGAACTATCATGTAGCAATAAGTACAAAAGCGCCTCTAGTAGAGGAGATAATATCAGAGGCAACAAGGTGTGTGTTTGGGGGGGCGGGGTTAGAGTTGACATACCTTAAGGGAGATGAGGAGAGAGGGAAGAGAATAGAAAGTTTATTTATTTGAAAAAATAGGGCAAGTTAGAGAATTTTGGCTAAACTTAATACAATATAGCTTTCCTTAACTTAAATTCCGGGTTAACTTCCACTCTTTACATTGCCACAGACTAGGGAGTAAACAAAGCAAAAAGATTTTTGGTACCACCATTTTGTGTTAATTTCATAAAGATTTCTACAAGACTTTTAAAAAATAAATTGAAAAAGGAAAGTCTTGTCTTTAGCTTATTTTCCCTGCATGCTTGCACTTTAATAAGTTGATAAATGGCATTTAAACTCAATAGTTATGATTAATTCTGTCCCACAATTTTTAAAAGCACTGGGGATTGTGTGCGTGTGCATGTGCCCACCTTTACAACCAGTAAAATAAAGTTCTTGATCCAGAAATTATTATCACTTAGACTATTGAATAAAATCAGATATGATAGAGGGGCCAGCTGTTGGTAGGTTTAAAAGTCACCCTAGGTGATTAATTCATGCAGCAGTGTTGCACGTCTCTCTTTAGATGAAGCACCTAGAAGTAGAACCAAGCATGGATCTAATTTCATATCTGAGATGTGTTTTATTTAGAGTTCTTTGGCAAGTGCTTGCTCTATGTGTTTTTATAGTCTTTGGTTGTGCTATAAAAATGTCAAAATTATGAATTAACAGATATGCAAAAGTGAAATCCTAGAAGATAGGATAAACATGAAGTCCTCTAATTATCACTCAAATAAGTTTGGTTGACACAGAACTGGGAATCAGATAAAGACATTAATAATTCATAATGCTGAAGTTAAAATCTTCTAGTTACAGTACAAAAGAAATCCTAATTTGTACCACAAGGTAATGAATTCAGTACTTTTCATTTGTTAAACATTTGCTTATTACCCTGCACCGTGCATATAAAACTGTTCCCAAATTTGGAGGGCAAACAGGAAAAACAGACACTCTCTACCCTCAAGTTGTTTATACTGCAGTCAGTGAAATTTCTCTACTTTGAGATCTTTTAATTCCTCAGCTCATTGTAACATCTTCTTCAGATGAATTGTTTTTTATTTGTTAAAACCAATGTTTAGCACTTGAAATAGTTTCTTCAATGTTCCTGATAGTGAAATAGAGTCATCATGGTAATTTCCAATACTAATTATAGAGTTGATAGGAGAAATGCTCAAGATTGATAGTAAAGTGATTTCAATAATCTACAAAATGTCTTGAGGTTTCCCAGATAACAACTTGTCTCCCAGACAAAAATGCACTTATTATTTATCTTCCAAGCTTATAAAAATTTTTGTACTTTAATCATATAGAGATTTTACAACATCTTTTCATTCATATTTTAAGATATTTTGTTCAGTAGATTATCTCATTTAGAAACTATTGATTTATATATACATACTATGTAAATATTAGTATACATTTCTCAATGACTAGATTAGTGCTTTCTTAACTACTTAAATTTGTTTAATTCATATTGTTGTTCTTCAGCATTTCTTTTACTCACTGGAGCCTATCCTGCTGACTTCAAAAAGCCTGAAAAATCTGAAAATCCCATTTAAAGTAACTGTATGGAAAATCTTTAAAATAACATATAATAATGGTAGAGAAGAAGTGTATTGAACATTGTGCTGAGATTATTCCATTAATAAAGAGATTAATCAATAATTCTAATATTCAGACATATAATCAAAATGAAAAACAATCATAATACTGAGCAATGACATTTTCAATAAAGGGAGATATTAAATATTGTATAGGAAACTAGAATCTGCAAAGCAGACAAGTTGGCAATGATTATACATATATTTAAAATATGTTGAAACAGTCATAGACAGTTTTTCTTTTTGGCTGAAAAGAGGCCTATTGAAGTGTTTAAGCACTACTTCAACTGGAATAGATATTTAGACACTATACAGAAAACACGATTGCAGAAGAGCAGATATTAGCAGGTGTGTGAACGTGTATGTCTTTTTTTTGTGTGTGTGGTACGCGGGCTTCTCACTGCTGTGGCCTCTCCCGTTGCGAAGCACAGGCTCCGGATGCGCAGGCTCAGCGGCCATGGCGCATGGACCCAGCCGCTCCGCGGCATGTGGGATCTTCCCAAACCGGGGCACGAATCCGTGTCCCTTGCATCGGCAGGCGGACTCTCAACCACTGCGCCACCAGGGAAGCCCGTGTATGTCTTTAATTAATGTATTTTCATTCATTCAAAACGGGAAGAATGCCAAATTTACTTTAAAGGTGGCATTGTGATATGTTAAAGTTCCATTCTTAGACTTTTGCTGCTGTTGCTGTTCCTTTAGTATTCACCAAAGAGTACCGTCCTGTCATTTATCCAAGTTAGAAATCTAGGAGCAATCCTAGGATTCTCATTATAGGGTCCACTACCTTCATGCTCCCCCCTCAATAAGTAACACATTCTTGGCTCTCCTATATAGGAAAGCTCTCTCCAATGTACGCCTGCTCTGTCACTCTCCGGGTCCAGCATCTCTGCCTCAGCCTCCCATTGAAGTCACTTCTAGTTCATTCTGTGCAGGGCCATTTTTAAACCTTCCTCAGTCCTAGGCAATTGCCCTTTTAGAAGCTTTACCCTAAATGTTATCAAATGCATTAAAATGTGCCCAAGTCACATATCCAATATAATTTAGAGATAACTATATGAAAGCTGAGTAACATTGCTGTTGTAGTAATATTAGTTGAAAATATTAATTACACAAGTTTTGATCTCCATTTTGCAGATTTGTTTTCATATTCTGGAGCCCTTTTTTTCAGGTTCCAAACAATTTTCTAAGTCCTTCTCAAACTCCTAGTCCCTAGTGAGTGTGCTTTTACTGTCACAGGGTTGAACAGCCCAGACAGCAAGATGTCTGAAGATGAAGACCATCACAGGGATGAGTAAATCAGATACGTGGAAGTTGGAATGCAAAGTGTTTGTAGAAAAAAATATACAAATCAAGGAAGAAATTGCAGTGTCAATTAATATGATGTATATCAGATGATAGTATTAAAAAGCCAGGTGAAAATAAAATAACTTAATAATGTACCTATTTGTCTGATTGTTTACTAGTGATATACTGCTCAGTGTAAGGTGAGAACCACAGATATTATCTTCTGGAAAAAAACCCTTTAAGCCCTAACAGTTTCAGTTTATAAATTTCCTCTCTAATAAATGAGGAATAAAATAATTTACAATAAATTAATTATTTCCTCTTCTGAAGGTACCAATACCACAAATTCAGTCAGAAGATGGATCAAGTTTTTCATACATTTCTCTCATTTCACATTTTTTAAATAAATGAGACTATATTTTGTCTAATGACTACCAGAACAACTATCTGGAAACTGTGACTTCATTATATGTGAGAGAGTATTTTAGGAGATACAGATGTATATTTAGATGGAGATATAAATACATAGCATATATACACAATATTTAATCAGACACAGGAAATGTCGGATAGCTCCAGAGTGGTACACCCTATGTTCTGAGCTGCTCCGAAATGCAGTTCCTTTTTTTTTTTTTTAACATCTTTATTGGAGTATAATTGCTTTACAGTGGTGTGTTAGTTTCTGCTTTATAACAAAGTGAATCAGTTATACATATACACATGTTCCCATATCACTTCCCTCTTGCGTCTCCCTCCCTCCCACCCTCCCTATCCCACCCCTCTAGGCGGTCACAAAGCACCCAGCTGATCTCCCTGTGCTATGTGGCTGCTTCCCACTAGCTATCTGTTCTAATGGGAGTTCTCTGGGCACAAAGGGCACTATTTTCTGTAATGAGATTAGAAGAAAGGATTTGCTAATAATTGCTTCTATAGCAACTAAAAATCTTGGAATCCCACCTTTCAGCATTTTGAAAATCTTAAAGGGGATGTTGTCAGTAACAAAAAAATTGAAGACTGATTATGTATTTAAATTAATGATTCTTTAAATTCATCTTTTAAATTGATTCATGCTTCTCAGAAAATAAAATATGCTAATCCGTATATCCTTTTTCCACTGCGTAGGGGAACTATATCTAAAAACAAAAATACTATCATTTTACTTTCGTTTACTATATTCCTCCACAACTTGTGTTGTACTTTCATATTTTCTTTTCATTCTGCTAGTGAGATATATATCCATATATGTATGTATACATATATGTATATATACACATAATATTTAGATTTTAGATATTTGCATTATGCAGGGCAATCCATAAAATGGATAGATGCTTAATTTTAATACCATTGAATACAATTTTCATAATTTTATACTTTAATTATTTTTGGAAGCACAAACCAGAAAGGGTAAAGCAAACTTGAAATGGAAAAAGATGACCAAGCTGGCATTTTGCATTTCAGACTTTATATTTGGACTACTCAGTGGGACAGATTATCATAACAAAATTTTGCTTTTGCAGGGAGGTCAATCTTTGCTTCTGCATTGCCTCATCTCTTTTAATCCCATCCAGTTTATTTTTCATCTCAGAAACTATATTTTTCATCTCTAGGAACTCAATTTGGGTTATTTTTATATCCTCTGTATGTCTATTTAAGATGTTGACGCTTTCCTTTAAACTTTTTGAACCTATGAAAATTAGTTATAATAACTGTTTGAATGTCTTTGTTTACTGATTGTACCATTTTTCAGTCTGTTTTCATTAATTAATTTTTCTCCTTGTTATGGGTTATATTTTCCTTCGTCTTTGCATCCCTAGTAATTCTAGATTGCATGTCAGATATTGTGAATTTTACTTTACTGTTTGCAGGGCGTATTTGTATTTTTGTAAATATTTGTAACTTTGCTCAAAGAGGTAGTTAAGAAATAGTTTGATCATTTTGAGGCTTCCTTGTAAGCCTTATTAGGCTGCAAGTGAAACAATTTAGTCTAGGGCTAATTTGGTCCCACTACTAAGCCTATACCCATTGAATACTCTGTGTACTGAATACTCTAGTTGATGCTGCATGTATTAAATTATATCAAAACATATTTGTATAATCTTAAAGCAATAAATGCAACACATAAAAATATAAAAAATTTTAAAAATTAACTTTTATTAAATAAAACAAAAATGTTTTCTTCTAGTAATTGTAGTATTTTAACATATTTAAATACTGCATCCCTATGAAATTCATTTTGTTAATAAATATGAAAAGAGAATCCACCTTTGTTTTTCATAGGTGACCAGGGACTTGTTCAAACACCAACATTTAACTGTATTACACAAAACATTATGCCACTGGTTTTTATGGGTTATCATTATAATTAACAGCTTTATACAACCGTTATCTTGTGCTGTTTGTTGTTCAATGTCTAAAAGTATTGTTTAATATATATATATTTTTTTACTTTTAGCAGTTTAAGCCAGGAGAGTAAATCCAGTTCCTGTTACTCCATCCTGTCCAGAAGCACAGGTCTTAAGTGAAATTTAATACCAAAGGAACAGTTCCAAATTTTACAACGGATCTATCACTGGTTGTTAGCATATCTTCCCACACCCAAGACACCAAGATACCTTCTACTCACTGTTAAAGTTTATGATGAGCAAAACTTCCACCACTGTGCTTCCTTAGCATGTGAGTATATTTTTAACTTACTGGTTATATATATTCTCTAATTATCCATTATTTTGTCCTTCTTTTTGATTAGATATTGATATCCACATTTTTTTTCTAATAGCTCACAGAAATTTCTCTCATTAACAACACCAATAGAAATAACAATAAAAATCGCCTTGGGGGACCAAATTTATATCACATTATCAAGTTTTTATTTTGCTCCCATAAAACTTCTGCAAAATACAACCACTGTCTATCATCAGTATCATTACAACAAAACCAAGTCATTCTAATCTCAAAAGCACAATATTTTATTTAACTTAATAAATTTCACATTATAAAAATTTTCTCATAGCATCATCCTTAATTCCTCAGTATTCACTAATATTGGGGGATTTTTCTTTCAGTTATTTGAGACTAAGGATGATTTTATTCATCTCTACAACCTGGTATATATATATGTACAATGTTTGTCAAAAGGTGGATATTCAAAAAAATTCTTGACTAAATTATGGTAATTCATGTGATCAGTTCTGCAGTTCTTAAAACTTTAAATTACTTGTTAATTCTAAGAGAAAGTCAGATAATTTTTAGAAGGATTTCCAAACCATGCTAAAGTGTCAGCCTTCATTTCCTTGTGTGAGGGAAACAGGAGAGAAATAGATGGTTTTAAAGTTCTCCAAGCTTCTGTGTCCTTTATACATCCACAATTTTAATCCTTATCATTTTCAAGATTTGCTAAATTATTTGAGGTGATCCATTCTCTTATTAAAGTTACATATTTTATGTCACATACTGAGCATATTAACAAATAACTTACTGATAAATGACAATGCCCATAACATCAGGTTAATCTGATTTCCATGAAATGAGCTATAACTTCAAGAATATTAATTCATCTAATAAGGGTGATGATTTACATAATGTTGCCTAAAATATTTCTCTTGATTATTTAAGAGAGTTTTCCTAGGGGAAAATAGCTGGGAAGTCTATAGAAAAAAAAAAAATAACAACCATGATTAATTTAATTCCAGTCTAAAGGACTCCATATATAATGTATTTGAGAAAACCAAGTCACTATTATAGATTCAGATAAACGGTTGTATATTTGAGATATTTTTAATGTAACCCAAATTATAAGAAATAGTTTTTTGGTATAGAAGCAACCACTCTTTTACCTAAAGGAAAATATAAAATCTGAGTTCATTGAAAATTTGCCTCATTGCCCTCTGTTAGTTTGTGCCTGCCCCATCCTTAGGGGCCCAGTTAAGGACTATTCTATCATCCATACATCAGAAGAGAATGTCTGTGTTCTATGTTGATAGTCAGTCTAAACAAATATTTATACAGTTGAGATCAGAGATATAAAATGTCAGTTCCAAATCCACCCATGATGGCACATATACCAGACAGATGACAAAGGTTATAAAGGCCTGTGAAATACTTGAATCATATTTTGCAACCCTTGAAAGAATTCAAGTTGGAGATTAGCAGAAACCAGGCTCAGTTCTGTCCATAATCCCCTTTATCTGTCTTCTAGCCAACAATATGAAAACCTGAAGCCAAGCTGACAAATAGAGTGTGAAGGGCCTTCTACTGCATTTAAGAAAAAACTGAGACTTGCTATAGGTAGAAATTATCTTTTCTATTACCATTATTGTTGATGTTGTTGTTATTCATAGAAATAATGAAAAAAGACCCCTAAATAACATTATTCTGCTGGATTCTTTACTATATGCAACACAATAAATTAACTCGCTTCATATTACACTGGGCATATAACATGAAAACATGTGCAGAGAACAGAAATCAGTATCTGTACAGACAAATGCCCCTGTGATAGAGAAATCTATGATTTTAAGTCCAGACAATTAGATCTATTAAGGTGTAAGAGTGTTTCAGTACAGTCCTGCTAAAAGTAAACCTTAAAAGTAAATCGAAAAAAAAAAGGAAAACTGATGCCAGTTAGATACAAAATATAAGATTATGCTATGTATATGGGACAGGATAGAACTCTGAATGCACTCACATGTAGGGAAAGCAATATTAGTGACAAATCAACTAATGTCCTTATTGAGCATAGACGTTCCAAGAAGGGTGAAGAGTACTGTATATTAGATGTAAGACTCATAATATTCAAGTTAGTTGTAAAAGAAACAAGGTAAATGCTTTCAGTCAATAGGATAGGCTGAACTGATATTGAGAATCCTTTCTTGCAATCTGAACACACAGTTTGTTATACTTGTGTTTTCTTTTATATGTTGCTTTTACATGTAGCAACACATAAAAAGAAAATGAACAAGCTTACAAAAAATGGGGGGGGGGATCCCCAGTCTCAGGATTTAAGGAGAAAAAACAAATTCAACATTAGAATAGTGAGGAGGAGTTGAAACCAAGAAATTCAAGGGGGCCCTGGAAATAATAAGCCTTGTTTTTGAGGGCTGGCTTTAAATATCTGTTGTCTTATCAGAAAACAGGTAGATGCTGTTGTCTTATCAGAAAACAGGTAGATGCTGGAAAACAATAGAATAATATCTTCAAAGTACTGAGCACATATAGCTGTCCAAATTAAAATTCTACACCTCATTTTAAAAAACTACTCAAGAACAAGAAGTAAAGAAATTTTCATTCATAGACAAAGAGGAATTACCACCCACAAACTGTAACAACCACAACAACAAAATGACTAAAGCAGTAGCAGCAGCTATTGGAATTGTCTGAAGGCATTAAAAAATATTCTGATGCCTGAAGCCAATACTTGGAGATTTTTTTTTTTTAACCAGTGATCTAGGCGGTGTTTCAATAATGGGAGCTTTAAAAAGTTCTCACATAATTCTCATGTGTTTTAGGCAAGATTGGAGACCATTGTACAAAGAATGTTCTTCAGTAAGAAAGAAAATAAGCATAATAAAAAGAAGTAGGAAGGTGCACTGAACAGTGACCAGCAAAGAAATTTGTAATGTTGGAATGAATCTGAATAACGGTTGAGTGTAAAAAATAATAGCCAATGGGGGTATGTACAAAGTAAAACTAAAACACTAGATAATATACTGAAATACTGGAGATCAGATTTAAAATTTGAGGGGTCCGTGAACTGCTTAGGAGGAAGATGAGATAATTAGTTTTAGACTTTTTCAAGTTAGAAATATATGTCAAATTTTTCAGAAAACACTAATAATGAATACTTCATATATGATTCATAAAAAGGTAGACCATAAAAAGAGAATGAAAAATGTGTTTAAACGAAGTTAGTACCGGGAGGGATAAAACATGGAAAAATAAAGGAGAAATAGATCAATAATAACAATACATTTGATCACAGAGACAATAAAAATAAATTTAAAAATTCCAGTTTATGCTGCTTACAAAAGACATATATAAACTATTTTTAAGATGCAATGCAATACTTCACTCAAAATAATTAATTATATACATGATAAATGATTTTTAAGATTACATATTTGGCATGATGACATGTCTACAAATTTTTAAAACTCAAAGCAATCATGTGTTTTTCATGGATTCATTTGCATATAGTAAAAAGTTCAAGCATGGATTCAAAGTATTTATATTCAATTCATGATACCAGTTATCTAAGAAGAGGAAAAATGGGACTGAAATGAGAATAGAGAGGAGAGAAAAGAAATGTGTGTGTATCTGTGTGTTTGTGTGTGTGTGTGTGAACACACGTACAACAAATGTGTGCTTCTTTCACAGCATGATTCACTGTATTCCATCACAATATTAAGAAGATTTCACACAATATGGGCATCTCTGCAGAAATTAAAATTGTCCCATGCTTATGTGTATTGGGCAATGAGCTCACCTTACTATTTCCATCCATTCTTCAATTAAAATCTAGAAATGTGAATGGGCTGTTAGAATTTAGTTAGTGAGCCAATTATCTTTACAGAACATGCTAGTTATGCACAGCTTTTCCTTGGCTTAACTATGTTTTAAAATAGCAGGCATTCATTTTACGTCTTTAATTGATGGCTATCACACACAATTAGTTTGAAATTTCTTATCAATATGCTTGAAATATACTTGGTTGAATCATTGGAGTAATCTTTTTTGAACTTACCCAAAAGTATGTGTTTAGCCTTCCTAAACACAGTGGCACATTTCCAAGTACAAAGTAGTTGCATTAGAATTATTCCTAATGTGAAGACATTCAATATTTGTGGCAACAAATTTTCTCTTGAAAACTTAGCTTCCAGATGGAAGAAAAATAAGGGTAGAAATGTATTTAAAGGCAAATTTGAAGATGAGAAATCAAAATTCACATTCCATAGTGAAAGAAAAAGGGTTAGTAATTACAGAGAGAAAGGCAAATACAGTGCAAAAATTATTGGAACATATTTTGCTCAATTACAAACAAACTTGCATGGTAAGTTGTAGCTTCCATTATTGCACCAATTTGTAGCATATTTTAATATTTTCATTTTGAAAGGAAAATTTTAAAAAGTCATCTATTGTTTTTTTAGAAAGTATCTAGAGTGGTTGAAGTGAAATAACTTTCAGAAAATGTGTTAAAATGGGGCTACAAAAGACTTAGGAGGACATAAGCTTGGTTCTTATTATGGACAGTTTGCAGATCAGCCATGGGGATACACATTATTTCCAATTTAAAATGAATGATGATTCTATATACATATATATGCATCTTATCATATTGATTATAAACCAAGTAAAATCTCATGAAATCTAAGTATGTTTGAAAAACTTAAACCTATTTTTATGTTTTTCCAAACACTAGAAAATGAAAGCAATTTCTGTTGTTTGTCATTTTCTTTTGGACTCTCTTGGCTTCCTGAAAATGATTATGTCAAGATATTGGAGAAATATTCATAGGAAGCAACAGAGGCCATGAGAAAAGAGACCTACACTGCTTCCTCATTAGAAAAAATAAAATAAAAACTCCTGTCTATCCATTTCAAATTACACTCAGGGATGCTTATAATATAGAATTTGAAAGTTGAATACATACTAGTTGTCAAGTAGTCAGCCCCGTTGATTATTCATGCATTCCCTCCTAAGTATGTTGTTCTTAGAATTCAGAGGGGTCCTTTAATCACACCCCCCATCTTGACCACTCACATCTCCAGATTTTCCTACTTCACGGCATATTGGTGTTTAACTTATTAAACAAATATTTGTTGAACAATTACTATGCATGCTAAGCAAAGGGGATCAAAGATGAATGAATATTCATTTGTCTTTAAGGAGACACAGTCTACTGGAGAGAGGCAGAACTGTGAACAGATGACTGCATAAAGAGGCAAAGTCAAGTCTTATTTATTCAGAGGAAGAAGTCCCCGTGATCAAGCAACAAGTAAAATCATTTCAGTGTGCAAGACGTGGATTTGTGATTGAAAATGCACAAGCATATTTATTATCCATCATAGATGATCACCTATTATAATCAGGGAGATTTCTTAATGGCACAGCATCTAGAGGAGGACGTCATGCATGAACCTGTCATATTCAGAAAGTAAGGAAGTGGCACAGTGGGAACAATTCAGGAAAGTAAATAAACATGACAGTAGGTTTTAAATCTACTTTACCTGTTCTTACTATTACTAATCTATTTGGGCAAGTAGTAGTTTTCATTGATGTTAGCATTTTTTCATCCACGACTTGAAATCAGACATTAAATATTAATATTATAAAAATATTACAAATGGAATTCATTCACAAATTTATAAAAATAGATCAGCACCAGAGACCTATTTATTGGAAACAAAGTAGGTAGAACAATGAAACTCATTTATAGTTCCTCCTCAACCAAAGTGGACAGAAGTTTTATATGTAGAGGTCAATCCTGGGCCAGAGGCTATTTAATATTTTCATCAAGTCTAGGATGATAGAAAAGCATGTGGATTTAGTCATTTACAGTTCTCTTTAGTTGATAAGACTGATTAATACTTTGTCAAGATCAAAATTCAACATGACCGTAATATGACCTTGACAAATCGGAGAAGTGGTTTAAAACAATGCAATTTAATAAGTCTAAGGGTCAGGTATGGGCTTTAGAGGGATTGGGAAGGAAATGGAAATTATAATAATGTAGGTGATACCATGCCAGTGAGAATGCATTTGTGTGTGTAATATAATATGTAACAAATAATATTGAGTATGACTTGAGTCAAGAATATAGCAATAGCTTTTATTTTTTTTCTCTCTCTCTCACCATGGCATAGTGCTTACTCACTCACAAATATTTCTAATACATTTCCTCAAAATTTCATCATTAAATCCTGTATCCCTGCTGATAAAAGTAATTCTAAGATATATAAATGAAGAGAAGGGTATAAAGATACAAATAAGTGGGTGAATATTAATGAAATTACTTTGTATTGTGCTTTACAAATACGATTTATGCATTTATCTTGTTGCTAACACATTCATTCATTCATTCATTCAGCAATCATTACATATTTATAGAACTTCTACTAGGTCCCAGGCACTGCATTAGGTGCTGGTAATACAAGGTGTGGAAAAGCAAGCATTGTCCATATTTCTTAGAGCCTGCAGTCTAAAGAAGAATTACTAATTGTAGTAAATATAGACAGGGTACTGTGAGCCATGGAACAGGGAGCCTTTCTCACCTGGAAGGATGAGGAAAGGCACCCCTTGTGAAATGTCTTCTTAACTGAAGTATGACGTAGGTAGCCTAAGGGGACAAGGGAGTAAAGGAGTAAGTATTTCTTGCAAGTGTTAAGAATTTGAGCTTCAAAAAAGGAATGCTTCACGTTGATATTACAGTCTCAACAAATACAATTAAATTTCTGGTTGTTAATACATTGCATAAAAGTGGAGGAGTGGATTTCTGCCCAAATTAGGGCATATAGTTAGGATTAGAAATGTGCTCTGTGATATCAGTGACTTTAACATTGCAGTGAGACTGGGAGAAAAAAACGTACAAAGAGGCTATCCTCTGGACCCAATGGCACTGATGTACATCAAGGCTTTTGCTGAAGTAGAAAACCTGCTATTGATATTGAGATGCTCTTGAATGAAACAATGACTTCAAATAAGGTTCCAAACTGAAACTCAGAAAGACCACCAATCTGACATGACTTAAATTTGAACTGCTTCTCAGATAGGCAATTTATACTTTGGGGTAAATGGAAACTGGGCTTGGTTTCACTCATGATATCAATGACATTTTGCTATTAAATTTGGTTTAATATTTTCATTTTACAAATCCCTAACTTCAGAAACTCTCTAAGGGAAAGTAAGGGGAAAAGGATAGGACTAACTTGTTTAGTTACATTACCTTGAATTTTACATTTAAATTGAGCTGCGCTATCTCCACCAATGCTTGACTAGAAGCCTGCACAGTGAGTAGTTGTAATGGAGGCGATTGGCTCATTTTAATGGCCACATCTGATGGATCTCAAAGAAATTCAGGTAAAACAACTCTCTGCATAGTTCATAGTCAATTATTTATACTTACAGAAAAATGCCAAAGCCTAGAAAACTTTAAATGGTGGATAATCGGCAACATTCACATTTTTCCTTGAGGTTTTCAGGATCGTACAAACACATTTAGGCTTTGAAAGACACGTTTTGGAACTTTACTGGAGGTATTCTAAGAAATACCTTCATGATAAAACAATCTCCAAATATTTTAGGAATAACTAGTATCTCTCCGTAAATAATTCATGCTTTAATTAATTATTATCATTGTTAGAAATTAATACTGAAGTATTTCAGAAAAAGATGACATATTAAGAATGTGACACTGCTTCCATGTCATATAAGAGCATGAGGATATCTCTATTATGAAACTTACTGCATTTTGCTACAACATTTTTGTCTATCTTCTCTTCCAGATTACAAGCTTCTTAAAAAATAGACTGTGCACAGATCTAACTTTCTGGCCTACATTTGCAGCACTGGAGACTACTATTGAAATATTCATTCAAAGGATATTTTAGAAAACATTATAGACAGAACTCTACCATAAAAGAGCATATATAAATATAGCATATTTTCTGATGTTATTGAATCATCTTAAATATTGGTTAATGCAAATTTCAATCTCTAAGGCACTTCTAAAACATACCTGAAAAATGATCATCATCTTGTACTTGAATGTCCTCACTGAGAAAGAAATTGCCAACTCAAAATCAGTTTGTTTCATTTTTAGGAAGCTCGAATTGTTACAAAACTCACTCTTAAAATAAGTTAAAATCTCTCTTCCTCAACTTCTATGCATTTTCTTGGTTTTTAAATTAGGGGCAACTTGATCTTTTTTTGATTTGACAGCTCTAACATAGCTAAAGCTGGCGTTCAGGTCCTTTGCCCACTTACCTACTCTTCATAATGATTTTATTAAAAGAAATATATTGTGGTATAATATAAAAAATATACTAACTTGAATGTCCACTTTAATGAATTTTGACAAATGTAAATATTTTGTAACTCTGTTTCCATCAAGGTAGACAATTTTCCTATTACCCCCCTTTGCAGTTTTCCCTTTCCTCTTTGCGGTCACTCTCTACTCCATATTTGATACAGGCAACTGCTGATATGTTTTCTGTCGCCATAGATTCATTTTTCCTTTTCTAGAAAGTCATATAAACAGAAACATAAAGTACATACTCTTGTGTGTCTAGCTTTTTTCTCAGCATAGTGTTTCTGAGATTCATCCTTGTTGCATTCCTCATAATTCTATCCTTCTACTGCTGTATGATATGACATTGTATGGATAGACCACAACTGGTTCACCCATATAAATCTTGTTGGAGATTTTCTGATGATGGCGATTCTGACCGGTGTGAGGTGATACCTCAATGTAGTTTTGATTTGCATTTCTCTAATGATTAGTGATGTTGAGCATCCTTTCATGTGTTTGCTGGCAATCTGTATATCTTCTTTGGAGAAATGTCTATTTAGGTCTTTTGCCCATTTTTAGATTGGGTTGTTTGTTTCTTTGATATTGAGCTGCATGAGCTGCTTCTAAATTTGGGAGATAAATCCTTTGTCAGTTGCTTCATTTGCAAATATTTTCTCCCATTCTGAGGGTTGTCTTTTCGTCTTGTTTATGGTTTCCTTTGCTGTGCAAAAGCTTTTAAGTTTCATTAGGTCGCATTTGTTTATTTTTGTTTTTATTTCTCTAGGAGGTGGGTCCAAAAGGATCTTGCTGTGATTTATGTCATAGAGTGTTCTGCATATGTTTTCCTCTAGGAGTTTGATAGTGTCTGGCTTTACATTTAGGACTTTAATCCATTTTGAGTTTATTTTTGTGTATGGTGTCAGGGAGTGTTCTAATTTCATACTTTTACATGTACCTGTCCAGTTTTCCCAGCACCACTTATTGAAGAGGCTGTCTTTTCTCCACTGTATATTCTTGCCTCCTTTATCAAAGATAAGGTGACCATATGTGTGTGGGGTTATCTCTGGGCTTTCTATCCTGTTCCATTGATCTATATTTCTGTTTTTGTGCCAGTACCATATAAATGCTGGAGAGGGTGTGGAGAAAAGGGAACCCTATTGCACTGTTGGTGGGGATGTAAATTGATACAGCCACCATGGAGAACTGTATGGAGGTTCCTTGAAAAACTAAAAATAGAACTACCATACGACCCCGCAATCCCAGTACTGGGCCTATACCCTGAGAAAACCATAATTCAAAAAGAGTCATGTACCAAAATGTTCACTGCAGCTCTATTTACAATAGCCAGGACATGGAAGCAACGTAAGTGTCCATCATCGGATGAATGGATAAAGAAGATGTGGCACATATATACAATGGAATATTACTCAGCCATAAAAAGAAACAAAATTGATGTATTTGTAGTGAGGTGGATGGACCTAGAGTCTGTCATACAGAGTGAAGTAAGTCAGAAAGAGAAAAACAAATACCGTATGCTAACACATATATATGGAATCTAAGAAAAAAAAAAAGTCATGAAGAACCTAGAGGTAAGACGGGAATAAAGACACAGACCTACTAGAGAATGGACTTGAGAATATGGGGAGGGGGAAGGGTAAGCTGTGACAAAGTGAGAGAGTGACATGGACATATATACACTACCAAACGTTAAATAGATAGCTAGTGGGAAGCAGCCGCATAGCACAGGAAAATCAGCTCGGTGCTTTGTGACCACCTAGAGGGGCGGGATAGGGAGGGTGGGAGGGAGGGAGACGCAAGAGGGATGAGATATGGGAACATATGTATATGTATAACTGATTCACTTTGTTATAAAGCAGAAACTAACACACCACTGTAAAGCAATTATACTCCAATAAAGATGTTTAAAAAAAAATCTTGGATATTTTGGTCATATCCAGTTTTACCTATTATGAATAATGGTGTTACACATTTTTGTGAACAAATTTGTGTGACCTAAGACTTCATATCTCTTGGATAAGTATGAACTATTAGGTAATTGCTTGGTCATATGTAAATGTATATTTAACTTTAAAGCTTTCATGCTACAAGCCCATTAACAATGTATTCATGTTTCTCTAGGTCCACACCAAAACTTGATATTAACAGTTTTTTAAATTTTAGACATTATAGTGGTATGTAGTGGTATCTCATCATAATTATAATTTGTACGTCTTTGATGGAGCAATCTCTAATATATATAAATAATATATAGTTAGTATATATGTTGTATACAATATATGTAAATATTTTAATTAATTTTTTTGGAGTATAGTTGATTTACAATGTTGTGTTAGTTTCTGCTGTACAGCAAAGTGAGTCTGCTATACATATATCCACTCTTTTTTAGTTTCTATTCCCATATAGGTCATTACAGAGTACTGAATAGAGTTCCCTGTGCTATACAGTAGGTTCTTATTAGTTACCTATTTTATATGTAATAGTGTGTGTATATATATATAAAATGTAATTAGGCACTTCAAAATAAAAGGAAGACATGCAAATAGCCAATAGGCATATATTCATGGATACATATACTTTACATTTATATATATAAAACATATCCATAAATATATTTTTGCCATTTTCTCCCATTGGATTGTCTTTTTATTTTTGAAGTGTAAAAATTCTTTAATCTGTATATGAGTTCTTTGCCAGATATTGATATTGCAAACATTTTCCAAGTTTGATCTTTCCTGTTGATTTTCTTAATTTTGATTTTTATTCAGCAGAAGTTTCCCTTTCCTCTGTGGCTGTCACTGCCTTGTCAGGGTTGGGTTCTGATCCCTAGTCGTTGGAGCAGAGGCCCTCAGGTCTGTTTCTTAGCTGTGTTTCTGATCTGCGGTGTGAGGTCGGGAGGACTGGAGCACCCCCACTGGGATAGAAGCCATTGAGTATTCCTCCTCTGGAGGTGTTCACCTGTGGGTATGCTCTGTTTTGTCTCCTTTCCGCCCATTGTGTAGGCTTACAAAGTACACTGCTGTTGGTACTGCTCTCAGTCCCACCTTAACCGTGGTTATGGCGGCAACTGGCCCTGGTGACTCAGGCATCATTTTCACCAGGCCACTGGCCCAGATCCACTGAGGTCAGGTCCCAGGACTGCAGTCATTATGTACCTGGACCCACTATGTGAGATACGGAGGCAGCTCAGACTCTGGCCTGGCCAAACCCCAGCATGTATGTGCCCACAAAACCCACAGCTGCTAAAGCCAGACCTGTCTCAGCTGCAGGAGCACTTGTCCATTGGGATGTTCCCAGGTGCTGAATTTAGGAAGCCATCAGAGGAAGTGTAATGCCATGATTTGCACAGCCATGAGGAGAGATTTCAGCTCTTCTTCCTTAGTTGCATGTTCCCTGGAACTCAGCTGTGGCTTCAGCCCCGTCTCTGCATGTGGGCCACCCACTGGCGTCTGCTCCCAAGGCTGCTGGAGCACACGAGCTTGTCAGGCAGGAGGATGTAGAAGCGGCAATCAGGGCAGGCAGGCTGCCCAGGTGAGAGGGTGCTGGGTGGCTATGGGATGTACGAGCCTGTCAGGCAGGAGGGAGTCAAGGTGGCAAGCTGGGCAAATGGGCCACCCAAGCAGGAGAGTGCTGAGGTGATGATGGCTGGGGGCCTGTGAGCCACTCTGGCAGGAGCCCTTCCTAGTGCCTGTGGAGGCAGGGGCCAGTGCGTGAGGAGAGAGGCTGCAATGGGGGCCCCGCCCTTTGTGCATCACGCAGCAGTGGCACTTTGCTTCTCTGCTGGTCTGGGCTTCCTCCAGGAGCATTCCTTGTTGTGGAGCTACTCACTCCTATCCCCTTGAGCTGTCTCCTCACAGCCAACATCATTCCCCTTCCTGGGTCTGCTCTTCAAACCCCACATTCCAACACTCAGCCCCCGTGTGCACCAGTTGTCCCCAGTGGCTGGGGCATGCAGAGCTGTGGCCAGACCACTTGTGTAGGCCTCACTCTCTCCTGCCTGCCACAGACTGGTTGCTGCACTGTTCTCTGAGCCACCAAATTTCTTCTTCTGCCCCAGCTTCTCTCCCCGCTGCTTCCCCAGATGCGGGGAACCTCTTCTCACCTTCAGCTCCGCTCCCCCGCCCAGGGTCACAGGTCACGTCCCACTTCATCTGCTCTTCCTTTTCCCTTCTTCTTTCTTTCATCCTACCTGCTTACGTGGGGATCTTTCTTGTCCTTTTAGGTGCCTGAGGTCCTCTGCTAGTGTTTATCAGGTGCTCTGGGAGAATTGTTCCATTTGTAGATGTATTCTTGATGCATTTGTGGGGAGATATGAACTCCACATCTTCCTACTCCTCCGTCTTCTTGACTGACTAATCAGCAGTTTGAGTTTTAAAAGGCCACTTTTTCCCCTTTTTTAACCTTGGTTTCAGGTTCTACCTAGTTTAGCTAATTAGGCTCAGTCTCAGGTCATTGTGGTCTGTATTTACATTTCTGATTTGTACCGATTTGCAAGACAAAGACAGTTGCTTTTAATTCCCCAAAGAACTGGCCTGTCACCTAAATAATATTAAAAGATTGATTTGCCCAACTACGTTTTCTTTAACTTGCTTTTCTGTATCAGTGAGAAGATTTCCAACTAGACTGAAATTTCAGAATTCTATAGTCTAGAACTTTATGGTTTAATTGATCATACCTTCTAAACTTGCATAAGGCATTCAACAAAGACCCTCTTTCTGAGTGCACAGGTTAGACCCAGAGTAAAGTCTCCATTATTTATTTTTATTATCCCTTAAATATTAGCTGTCAGTTCTTACTTTATATTGTATAGGCTCAGGTAATCCCACTGGTTTCCTTTAGTATGTTTAATTAATATTTCCTTCATATGCCGTCTTATAATATCAGGCAGGGGAAGAATTCCCCAGTGAAACATGTCTATCCCACACAATATAATTAGGCAAAAGAGAGGTAATTATCTTACACAATGCCCATTTAAACATACCAATTTTTATAGACTCTGGGGTCCCCAGAGAGTGGTTGAACCAAGGGACTCAGGCACTTTTGTCAATCTTTTAACTTGATTAATTGGTCTAACTTTTGCCCCAAGTAATTGTTGCTCAGGTATCTCAGTGTAATTTTACGTGTATAAAATTTACATGTAATAAAATATACGTACTTTAAACTGGGGTAAATAGGGCAGACTTGTTTGGGTCTGGCCCTTTAATGTTGATGACAAGTAGGAGATCCCTTTGGCCCATCCAATCTTAGGTAGTATTGTATCCAATCTTTGATTTATCTCTTTAATGTCTGTTTTATTTATCCCACTTTAAAATAACCATCTAAAGATTTCTTATTCATTTAGGAGAAGTCCCTTTAAAATTTCCACCTTGTTGGGAAAAAGTTTTTAGGCTTTTCCTTCAGGTTTTTTCCCTGTTACTTAACCTAATTAACAATAATTATTCTAATGTTTTTATTAGCATCTGTAAGACCCATTTAGGGGAATCAGAGACCATAAATAAGGTTTCCCAAACCAATTTTTTGGGTTTGTTTGAAACTAAAGGAGTTTTTAGGTTAACCATTATATGACTAATTTCCAGCATTTCCGCCCCCCCATAGGAGCCAATGAAACAGCTGTTTATAATGAGAGCTCTCTAAAAATTTACCAATTTAGAAGTTTCTCCAATTTGAAGGATCCATCATCTGGCCATAAATGAGGTATACCTTAATAGTGACTCAAACCAATAAGACGCAAGAGGCTTCCCCACAAAAGAGTGTAAAGGATGCTGGCTAAATAACATGCAGAAAGTTTACTCCCAAAAGTAGTTTAAGAAAGTAATGGTCTTTGTTGTACAGGCTGACACAATGAAGGTTAAGATGGCAAAAAGCCCCTGAGAGTCCTACAGTCAGACAAAAGACTGCTCAGAATCCCAGTCTATTTGACTGGCTGCCAAATGTACACCATATAAGTACTTTTGGATGGTAGTGACCAAGTTCTCAAAACACACACACACACACACACACACACACACAGAAGAATATCAGAACACTTTACATTTCAAAGACACAGGAAGAGAAATGCAAGTTTCCCCTAGGAAGCCTTTTGTCTTTTTGAAGTCAGAATTCTGAAAAGATGTTTTTATCGAGCCAGCTTTTTCTAACTTAACTGCATATGCAATAAAAGAGTCCTATCTTAGTCGTTTTTAGGGCAAGATTTTCTTTAAGTCCCAAGTAAGTAAGCACTTGTAAAGGTAAAATTTGTATGGACATAAAGCTGGCCAGGATATCCGTTGGAGGCTGGAAATCTGTTGTTCCCTTTTCTTTTGTATTGAAAGCTAAGTTCCCCATTCTGAGTTCAATTTGTGAAGATCACTTTTATTTTGACAAACTCTATTAAAGTAGCCAATTCAAGGAAGACAGGTTAGTCTTCCACCTAATTACCCAGTCCAACTTTTACTCAGTGTCTTTCACCTGAGCAAAGTCTCCCCAGTCTTTCAGCTGAGGATAAACCACAGTGTCTACACTGAGCAAGATCTTCCCAGTGTCTTTTAAGTGAGGCTAACCCACTTGAGCAGAAGTCTTCCCAGTGTTTTTCTACTGAGGATAAGCTCTCAGTGTTTAAACTGAGTAAAAATCTTCCCAGTGTCTTTCACTGAGGATGACCCAAGTACTTCTTCTTGAAACCAAGTTTCAAGGATAACCTACTACTCAAGAGAAGAGTTGAACACCACTGAATAAAACTTAGGATCATCAACCAAAACTGGAGATCCAAGAACCAGGAGATACTCACCCAAATTTGTCTGGACTCTCTGAGAAAGCGGACAGGCCCAAGAAGCCTCTGCTGGTGCCAGGACTCTGGATCCTCATAGAGTTCAGGCAAAGAAGAAAAGTCTGCTCTGGGCCCCTTCATTGGTTGCCAAGACTGCTGACTGAAAACTATGCACAACCCAAAAGGAGAATTATGTTTTATTTGGCAGATTTTCTGAGGACTTAAGCCCAGAACACAGCCTGTCAGATCACTCTGAGGAACTGCTCAGAAGACCTAAGGGAGGAGTCAACCAAAACCAGGTAGTCAGAACATCAAAAGGTTACTATTAATTAAAGAAAACTAGACATCTCAAGTTAAGGACTGTAGCACTTTTCTATGTATGAGAAGATGAAAGAATCTGGGCTCCGTGAAATCATTCCTTTGATATGCACCTTAACTCTAGAATCAGTACCCTGTTTTTCTCCATCCCGAATCCCCTCAAGGTGCACAGTTGAGGGTTCCTGCTTTGACATCTGACTTGATGACTGCAACATCCTTTGTCTACTGATATGGCAGGGAACATTTTTCATCCACGGGCAAGAAATTGAGGAGAAAATTAACATAATTCAAGATATAAAACCATTACAATATTAAAAATTCCCAAATGTCAAACAAACATAAGTACCCTTGACCTGTAAAACGGAAGATGCCAAAGAAGGGAAAAAAAGAAACAATAAAGAAAATGTAGAAAATAAAGCATAAAATAAGATGGCAGAAATCAATAACAGTAGAACAATAATTAAAGAAATCAAGGTAAATGTTATCATAAGATTTTTAAATTTCCAAAAAAAAAACCCCACCAAACAAAACATATTGAAAATAAAGTAATAGAGAAAATTTAGGGAGCAAATATGAATGCAAAGAAGACCTGTTAGGTAGTTAGTCAGACATTAGCAGCAAGGAGGTGACAGTGGTGGGAAAGACAAGAAGAAGAAATTGAGTCACACGCAGCCGTCTGGGGACTCTCCCTTGACTCCACCCAGAACGGGAGAGACTGTGGTCTGGTGGTGGGCAGCTTATCCTGATAAAGAGAGGCACAGTAACACAAGGGGACTTCTCCAGGCTGTGCATGCCCAGACCGGACAGGCGTATAACCTATAGTAAATCCAAACTCATTATACCATAATTACCATAAATTACTGGTTTTGCCCCTCCCCCCACCCAGTAGGCATTTCTTGGGGATTCAAGGATGAGAGCATGTGCAGCAGAAAACTTGTTACATAGCTCAGGACTGTCAATCAAATAATGATCCTTGTCACTCACCCCCGCCTCTCTGCAAAATGCTCCTTAAAAGCGCTCGTAAGGGGCTTCCCTGGTGGTGCAGTGGTTGAGAATCTGCCTGCTAATGCAGGGGACACGGGTTCGAGCCCTGGTCTGGGAGGATCCCACATGCCGCGGAGCAACTAGGCCCGTGAGCCACAACTACCGAGCCTGCGTGTCTGGAGCCTGTGCTCCGCAACAAGAGGCCGCGATAGTGAGAGGCCCGTGCACCGCGATGAAGAGTGGCCCCCGCTTGCCACAACTAGAGAAAGCCCTCACACAGAAATGAAGACGCAACACAGCAAAAATAAATTAATTAATTAATAAAAACTCCTACCCCCAACATCTTCTTTAAAAAAAAAAAAAAAGCGCTCGTAAGCCTTTATAGGAATGCTGCTTTCAATTTGTAGAAACAGTACACCCATCCCCCCGCCCCATCCCGAGAGTGTACCTTTGCTTCGATATACTTTGCTTTGGGCTTGCTTCACTTCGCTGAAATAGCCTGTTCTCAGAAACAGCCTGCTCTTTCTCTCTCCTTCTTTCTCTCCCTCTCTGAGAGTGTACCTATGCTTAAATCAACTTTGCTTTGTGCTTAAGCTTAACCTGGTAGTTTGCGATCCTTTGCTTACTATCATGGAACCAAGATAGCTGGTCCAGGCCTTCCACTGACCTCCTCGGTTGAAGCTATTTTGTTACAAAGCATGTCCACATGGTGACAGACTTAAGTCTAAATTTTGATAAAAGGTTGAATTAAGGTGAGAATATCATATGGGAGGAAAAGACTGTAGGAAAAATAGTAGATGTAGGAGATATGTTTGTGAAAGTGCACATTCATGGCAATATAGCCAAATAACCTCACATGCCCACGTTCCCACTAAAACTGTATAAAATTATGACCAACAAGCAGAGAATACACATTATTTTAAAGCCCTCATGGGGCATTAAGACATATTTACCATGTGAATCCTTCAGTGAATCTTGTGTTACTGCTAAGGGATGTCATAAGGGGATTTTGTGTAAGACTCAAAGCTCCCTTTCTATATGGTTCAGGCTGGACTTGAAGCTTCAGGGGCCTGGGAGGATGGGGCAGGAAAGTCAAGGCACACTCAGAAAAGAGAATACATCCATAACACACTAGGAATATCTGAAGAGGCTGCTCAAGACCTGGCTCAGCCCCAAGGGTTTGACCCCTAGTCCTACTCTTCACCCTACAGCCCTTTAGGGTCAGGACCTTGGCTCACCCTAACCCATTCCTAGCTTCCGGGTATAGAATGAGTGCACATGTCTGAATGTTAATGTTCTCTCAAAATTTACATGTTGAAATCCTACCTCTTAAAGATAGGAGGCGGGGCCATGCAAAAGTGCTTATGAGCTTTCATGAATGGGATTAGTGCCTTATAAAAGAGACTCCAGAGATATCTCTGGCCTCCTCCCATCATATGAGGATACAGAGAGAAGGCTCCAGCTGTGAACCAGGAAGAGAGCTCTCACTACGAGGTGGCCATACTGGTGACTTGATCTTGGGCTTCCCAGCCTCCAGAACTGTGGTAATAAATGTCTGTTGTTTTTAATCTACCCAGTCTATGGTATATTGTTATAGCAGCCCTAATGGATTAAGACCACATATTTCAAAATTTATCTGGAGAGTGGGGACTGTCTTATCATTGCAAACTAAGAAGTTGGGTTGAGACAACATATGAAAGATTTTTTTTTAAGTAGAAAATTATGGATTATTGGATTTGAAAGTACTAGATTGGTTAAGGAACATGAGTACATGTGTGTGTGCGTGTTTGCAGTGTGTCCCAAAAGTTTTTGTGCAGTTTAAAGATTTACTAACTCCAGAATTATAAACACTACAAACTTACAAAAACATCATTTGAAGGTTTAACTGTTACCAGATGCAAGTCTGTGTGCCTGATGCACAGTGAGGCTAAATACTGAAACATCAGAGTTTGAAGCAGAGAAAGGTTTACACAGTGCCATGCAAGAAGACATGTAGCTCATGCCCAGGAAAAACCCCAAACTCCCTGAAGGCTTTCAGCAAAGCCTTTTTAAAGGCAAGGTGAGGGAGGGGCATGACTAATTGTTGCAAATATCTTGGTGTTGGATCCTTTGTTCTAGGGGCTGGCCAGATGGGTCAGATCCTGGTCAGGTCATGTGTTCCTGTAAACGTCCAACAAAACAATTATTATTCTCTGTTGTGCAACTTTTTATCTCCATGAATGGGCTCTTAAAAGTCAGAGCCGGGGCTTCCCTGGTGGCGCAGTGGTTAAGAATCTGCCTGCCAATGCAGGGGACACGGGTTCGAGCCCTGGTCTGGGAAGATCCCACATGCCGCGGAGCAACTAAGCCCGTGCGCCACAACTACTGAGCCTGCGCATCTGGAGCCTGTGCTCCGCAACAGGAGAGGCCGCGACAGTGAGAGGCCCGCGCACCACGATGAAGAGTGGCCCCCGCTCGCCGCAACTAGAGAAAGCCCTCGCACAGAAACGAAGACCCAACACAGCCATAAATAAATAAATAAATAAATAATTTATTTAAAAAAAAAAGAGCCTTAGAAATAGTCTATCATGTATATTTCAGGCTCTAGGCAACATTGTTTTACAAAAAGTGCAGAGCCAGCCTGGATCACAGGGATGGACAGAGTTAGCTCAGGCAACAAAGCATAAAGATTAAAGTAAAAAAGATCTCATGTGGAGGCAGATTTGTTCTTCCCTATTACATAACTATTTATAATTCTTTCATACTTACGAATTTTGAAAAATAAATTATTTTAATTTTTGTGTGTAGTTCCCTCTGATAGAAAATGAGGCAAAACATACACTATTCAAAATTCACAAAACTAAATAAGTGTAAAAGAAATTCAAGTTCTATCCCTGGGTTTACACAAGACACATACATGATGTGGGAAAGTTGGAGCTGAGGACAAAGGAAATCCTGAGTAAAAATGTCTGTGAAACAGCCAGTCTTCCAGGGTCAGCTTAAGATGTTCAAGAGTTATCAAGTTGGTGGGCCTCAAGTAAAGGTCTCTAATGGATGAAGGAACCAGGTTCCAGATGGAATGAAGAGAAAATTGGCTAAGGTCTCTCTGACAGGATGAGAGTAGTTGGAAGGAGGGATCTGGAAGCCCCAGGAGGGTGCAGGTGTCTGTGGGTGTGGATGGGAAGGAGGGGCAGTGATTCAGCCTATTTCTCGTATTGCCCCTCCCCCACACTCAGGAGCCCTTTGTGACAAGGCCACAGCTCTGTGACGCAGGCCTGGGGTTCTGCCATCAAGTGAACTCCCAGTGCTCTGTTGCCTGAGGGCAGCAATGCAGTTCAGAAGATGGAGAATCTCTTTTCTTTGAAAGACATTGTTGCTATCTGGCTGAGATCCAGCCCAACTTCCTGGGTGATTGATATCATCCTTGGGTTCCTGTGTGGACTGGGGCTCTTCCTAATGTTACTCCACTGCTTCCGGAGTAATCTATTCTTAGCACCACCTAGGAAACATAGAAACATCAGGAAGGTAAGAAACCTTTGGCTTAATCCCAGCAGAGATTCTCTCTTTTTTTCTTATTCTTATTTCCACTTTTCTAAACCACGTAGAGAGACTCCTGTGATGGGAACTCTCAGAAAAGTATAGAACATCATCCTTCTAGGGAAAAGCCAGGCCAGAGAGGGGTTAGAGTGGGCATGAGGATTTCTAGCCTAAGATCTTAGACCAGGAGTTCAGGTATGGTAGAGGGCTCCAGGGCAAGTCCCAAATGCAGTGACTAATGGTTAAGGACTGGATTACGAAGAGTTCAATCTCTGCAGGAAGGCTGACCCCTGAGCCCTGGTTCACCAGCCACCTTCCCACAGCGGGTGTCTCAAGTGAGACCTTCCTCTGTGTTGGGGCTGAGCCCCTGAGAGCCTGAGAGAAGAGGCTGGAGTGGAGGTCTGGCCTTGGGAAGCAGAATCCTATCTGACAAAGCTCACGTGGGCATTTAGGTCTGAGGATATGTGTGTTTCTTGATCAGAGGAACAGTGACAGAAGAAATCTATGGTGATTAAAACTTAAAAAATCCTTCTTGGGCTTCCCTGGTGGTGCAGTGGTTGAGAGTCCCCCTGCCAATGCAGGGGACGCAGGTTTGTGCCCCGTTCCGGGATGATCCCACGTGCCATGGAGTGGCAGGGCCTGTGAGCCATGGCCGCTGGGCCTGTGTGTCCGGAGCCTGTGCTCCGCAACGGGAGAGGCCACAACAGTGAGAGGCCCACATACCCCCCCAAAAAAAAAATTATTTGCACTCTTCAAAGAAGAAAAACTGAAAATATTGTTATCTACTTTAAAAATAAGTAAAAGGGGAAAAAACCCCACAGAGTTTTAGTGAAATGTAGAAAGTCATGTTGTTCATGAACACAGCTTGCCTAGATAGAGGACAGTGAGAGTTGGGTGTTAGCCCCTCACTTTTTCTTATCTCTCAGCATCAAGTAAAGCTGAAGGGGAGGAGCAGGAGTAGGAAGAAAAGTGGATCTTTGAAAGGTAAGCCTTTGCCATTCAGCCCTGCGCGACCCGAGAGTTAGCTTCCATCTCTCCTAATCCTGAGGGCCCAGCTTCACGGTCTCTGAGGATGCCAGGGGCAGAGCTTATTCCTCAGGAAACAGAGCCTGAGCCTAATAAACAGAGCCTAATGAACGTGGAAGCACTTTGCAAAGGACAAACCCTTTTCAAGTGAGACTTACCATCACTGTCAGGGACATGTGGCCTTGGACACTGATACTTGGGCTCCAGAGTCTAATCCTCCAAAGATTTCCCTTAAAGGGTCATTGCACTCAGCCTCCTGAAAGACTCTTAGGCCTCTGCCTTCACCACCATGACCCAGTGTCCTGATTTCCAGCTTGCAGAGATTGCCTGGAAGAACTGGAGGGGACTCACGACCTGGTTTCACTTCTGCAAAGGTAAAGAACCTTTCCCCTTCTCTCCTGGGTCGTCCTTCCTCCCAGAGCCTCTAATGTGACCCCAGCCCTGGGAGGGGGAGCCATGGGAGGGTGTGGCTAAGGCCCTAGGGTGAGGGAGAGCAGGAGCATTAAGAAGTCAGTGTGGGGGCAGAGGAAGGTTCTTGGGCTGCAGGTGCCCACCCCTGCCTGTCCTGTCCGGCCATCCTGGCCCCATCTGCTCTCCTACAGCTGCCTGGGGAGGCTTCCTGGCAAGGGCAACTTTCATCAGCTCTCATGTCAAGACCCTCCTGGTGAGACGTGCAAAGCCGTGCCTGCTGGAGCCTGTGGAAGATACTGCTTGAAGGGTTGGGAACCCTGCATGAACACCTCCTGTAGGGTTTCCTTCCCTGATCCAGACACTCGAGAGGTGCTGGAAGCACATATTAAAAGGTTTTGGGTAAAGCACAGGTGGACCCTACCCCTCAAGGTCCTCAAGCCCATAAATCTCTTTAAGTCGAAAAAGTTCCAACCCTCCACCGTTCTGCAGTTTGCCACTTCCCCTTCAGCCACCTGTGTGTCTGGGTCCCACTCAACAGTCAAGTTTGCTGAGTTCCTGGAGAAACCTCCTCGGGCTCATTCAGGAGAGAAGGTGATAACAGAAGAGTCAGTTCCTACCCTGAAGAGGCCTCTCCTTGTCCCCTCAACTGTGTGTAAGGAAATCCAGAGTACCCTGGGAGCGGTTCCATCTATTGACTACCATGGGCCCTCAAAGGCTTCTCTGACTGGACAGGAGGGCAGGCCACCTTCTCAGTCCCTCACACTCAGCCTTGTGGGCAGAACCTGGAAGAGTGAGAGTGTGGAAGGGGTCAAGAGGGACAGCCTAGAGCCAGGTCCAAGTTCAGAAATGGTCAGGAATGAGCCAAGAGAGGAGAGTGGTGGTCAGGCCTCACGAGACCCCTGCCATAGGGTAACAGTGATGGAGGTGAACTTAGGATCCCCATCTTTGAGAGGTGAAGAGGCCAGGGAGGCTGTGGAGGCCAAGGAGTCTCCTGCTCTTCAACCACAGTCTAGTGTTATCTTGGAAACCAAAGTGTTGACAAAATCCCAAACCACAAATGTACATATGAGGAGTTTAGAGGTGCCAGGGGCCAGTAGAAGTTTTCTACTACCTAGACTGTCTGTTTTCCAACATCCAGGTGAGCCATGCCTTAACATGGAGGTTGCCAGTGAGTTTAACTCCAAAGTAAAGGTACAGTCAGACAACCAGCTTCAGGACTTTCCCAAACACAGGTTCCTTGCTGCAGACAACTTGGCTTCTCAGGTGCCTCAGTGCCATCCCCAGAGAGTCCCCACCAGAGACAGGTTAGCTTCCCAGGAGCCAAGTGGCCTTATGGAAGCCCAAAGGAGCCACCTAGGGCAGCAGGAGCCCAAAACTTCAAAACTCCAAGACTCATGGAAGAGCCAGAGCAAGATGATTGCCCCTACTTACAAAAGAGAGGACTGTAGGAGGCATAAACCAGGAGAGCATGAAGAAAGGTTTAAAGAATTAGGGACCTCTCAAGCTGGAAGTATGAGCCGCCCTGCCCAGGTCAGGGGAATAACAGACTCTATTGGGAGCAGATGTCTCCAGCTCATGCCAGAGAAGAAACATAGCCCTCCAGAAAGCCTCTTCAGAAAAAGGATGAGGCTATTTTTAAAGTGGATTTTCCCCAAGAAAAAAGTCAATGGTCGAGATGCTCTGCAAAAAAAAAAGCCCATATCAGCCACTGCCCAGAGTCACGGATCAGTCAAAAGCAGATCAACCTTGAAGAGTGAGACTGCCGAGGGTCGGGCATGCATGAGAGCTGTTGGACAGATCCCAGAAGAAAAAAGAGCAATTCACCATGGACTTCATGCCACAAAGTTAAATGAACACAAACTGGAATTCCAAGTCCCAGTATGTGGGTGTTTCTTCTACCACAGGCTTACCTCCTACCCAGAGCAAGGGAGAATGATGGGTTATACAGCCTGCAGTCATAAAGCCGCCTCCAAGGGCCAGAGTTGTTCTATCAGGGAAAGGGAAGTCAGACACCAACATAGTTTGAAAAGTGTAAGGTTCGACGATGAGCAGCTGGGCCTAAGGTGCCTCCCATCCTTGCCCCCCAAGAAGAGTTTGTTTCCAGTTAGTACCTGCCAGTATGGGCCAAGGATTCCAGGTGCCCCAGCCCGCCATCAACACTACTGTCCAAGGCATTGTCATCTTTGGGGAGGTGTCTTGCCTGGTCGACAGTAAAATCCTTCTTTAGTCTTCCCTTTAGTAGGAAAACATGTCTCCAAGTAAAAATTCAGTCCATGTAGAGAAAATGATTTTCTCATTAGCACATCCAAGATATTTAATGTTCCCCAATACATATATATATATACATATATTTTTTCTAATAAAAGCATAGTGTAATGGCTGCTGTCTGTGCTGTGCACTTTGTTTTCTAGAAGGGAGGGGCATGGAGGGAGGTGGACAGTAGCATCACAAGCTTGCTCCTTGTCTCGTGTCCCTTCATTGCACCTTATGATACTGTCATTACACAAACCAAAATTACTCTAACAATGAGATGGGAAAAACCTATGAAGCCCACACCCAAGGATCTGGTTCAACCAGTCTTTCTCCTTCTTCTATGCTACTTTGAACTTTATGCAACTGTAGTGAATAGGTTTACACGATAGGGCCGGACATTGCAATTCAGGCTCCAGGAAGTGTCAGAGCCAAGTGGATGGAAGTTTGGGGGGAATAGAGTATGGGCTCTGAGTTCAGAAACGGGAGAAATCTTGCCCCTGGATCTCTTGGTAGGGAATATCCAACATCTGCTCTTAAGAGTTCCTTCTCTCTCTGCTGAAGGCTGGGATTGAGATATGCCCTATGAACCCCTTTTAGCTTAGGCATAATAAAATGTACAGCATCACCCTCCCCTACCTCTCTTTTTCCTACACGTTAGAGCAGCAGCAAGGATGGCATTTCCAGCTCTGTGTGTGTAGGTGGGGGTAGTATCAAGGAGGCTGCTGAGGGCTGTGTTGAGTGCAGTCCCATATAAATGAATGGCTATGTTCATGGGTCACCTACCTTCCACTCTATGTTAACCCCAGAGAAGGAGTTTTGGATGAATGGAATAGGGGTGTGACTGTGGGTAGTAACTATCTGATGGTCAAACACTGTGAACTTAGGGTGGGACGTAGGTGTAGAAAAATCCCTGGATCGAAGGAAGGAGGCAAAGTGGTACCAGATTCCCATAAATGTGCAGTTGTGAAAGAGCAGCCCCCTGACATACAACCACCATCTAAAGGCCTAAAGGGGAGGAAAAGTTAAGGGTCCAGTAGCTCATCATGACCCCACCCCAGGGTCTCTACCCTATTCCAACTCTAAGATCACAGACCTAGAGAAACCACCTTTAGGTCAAAACAGAAGGTCAAACTTATAGAAGTAAAGCAAATCAGGGAAGGTTAATCTCTTAATACTATATTTAATAAGCTTACACATCCTCACCTCTTGACTTTTAGGAAGGATAACTTAACAATAGGTGTAAAAGCCAGGACTAGGGAACTTGGGATGTGACTCCTAGTCTGGTGACCTTCACATAAACACATGGCCCAAGGACTGCTCCAGGGGAGAGGTGGGGACTGGCCTGTGATTGTGTAGTAAGCCTTGCCTGTCTCCCAGTCCTTGATCACCCCAGAGCCTGGCAGGTGAAGAAGCAATCAGACAGGATTTGTGGTGGTGTGGAGGTGACCTGGCAAAGTGGATGGGGCAGGGTGCAATCCAGGGGTGTTCCACTGATCTGCTTCTGGCACAGCTTTTCTTGTCTCCTGACCACCATCCATATGGAAAAGCAGGGAGACGAGGAAGAATTTCTCTAGAGTGATTTGGTGCTTTCTGCCATGTGCAGGGCGCGTGGTGGACACAGCTCCAGGTGGTGTGTTTCTCATTGTGGAGATTTCTGTTCCAGCTGATGCCCCTGATCCAGATGACAACAGAAATGGACCCCATCCCCCATCCCTGTCAGGCCCCTCAACACGTGGAAATGCTGTGACCTGGGGTGGAGGGGGCAGAGTGAGCACAGGACTGCTCACACCCCTGGTTTCTCCCTGGAGCCAGGCCCTACCTCTGGGCCCCAATTCCCAAGGCAGCCTCCAGAATGGGCAGAGCAGTGAGAGTGGAGCCAGGACTTGTGGGAGGGGTCGGTACCCAGAGGAAAGAGTTGACAGGGCTGGGACCTGAGCCTGGCTGCTGCTGGGTGCTCTCAGGGGCACCCAGAAGTGAGTTCTGGGAATATGGGGAAGCTGGACTTGGACCCCCCTGGCTCCTGCTGGGAGAGTGCCACAGACAGGTGATGCTGATGGAACAGCAAGAAAACAGAAAGAATCAAGTCCCTTTGCCTTTCTCTTGCTGCTCCGTCTTCCATAAGGTACAGTAAGACAAGAAATGGAGAGACCAAAAGAAAAAAAGAAATGGAGAGACCCAGAGACAATACACAAAGACTTCACCGACACACCTCTCAAGAGAGACTTCTCACACAAACACCTTTCTCAGAGATCACATACTGAGACCTCACACAGGGACCTCATGTTGCTTCACAGACCCTCAGACAGAAACCTAGCACAGATTTAACAGATTTCCCAGAGATACCTTCCAAAGGGACCTCATACAGAGACTTCACACAGAGATCTCACCCAGAGACAACACACAGAGACTTGGCACAAAGACCTCACAGAGACCTCACATCTATTCTTCAGTATCCATTGACAAGCCTTTCTTAGTGAATATGAAACCACTTAGCAAACTGGCAGCATGATAAATATATTATCAGTTGTGCCCCTCTGAGATCCACCAGACACTCACTGTCAGCATTACTCTAAATGGGGACATGTTTGAGAAGTTTTGTTCTTTTGGAATGTCACTGCCTCTGAACAAAAGAATTATACATTCCAAATGTAGATTTTCAAATTTCTTTCTTAGGTGTTCATTAGCTTGAAAATCACATATTACATTATTTTATTTTTATTTATTTTAGAAGAATGAAGAAAATAATGTTTATTTCTTAGAAATGCATGTAGTACTCTATTTTTTTATTTTAAAAGATTTTTAGTGGAGTATAGTTGAGTTACAAATTTGTGTTAGTTTCAGGTGTACAGCAAAGGGAGCCAGTTATACATATACATATGTCCACTTTTTCAAAAGATTCTTTTCCCATAGAGGCCATTACAGAGTATTGAGTAGAGCTCCCCGTGCTATACAGTAGGTTATTATTATCTATTTTGTATATAGTCGTGTGTATATGTCAATCCCAATCTCCCAATTTATCCTTCCCCCCTTATCTCCTGGTAACCATAAGTTTTCATTTGTACCCTTTTTTTACGAGAATCACAAATTTTAATCACAACTAAAACACTGTCAGTCTCCAGTGAGAGAAAATATTTGTCCAGTTTTAGTTATCATCCAGTCAAATGGTATCTGGCACATTTTTTACTTTATTGAGGACAGAACTTAAACTTGAGATGGCTTACTTGTTTCCTTTGGGAACATAAGAAAAACCTGCAACAAAGGTACTCTAGGAATGAAATAAACCAAGAAAGAAGCATCCGGACTCACATTCACTTCCCAGAGGGCTGTGTAACTAGCACATTATTTTGCACATAATAGCTTGCATCAGGTTTGTGGGCTTTGCTTTATTTTTTAACAGGCCAATAATCATGTGAGGATTTTTCACAAGTCAAATTTCTGCTTTTAAATTTTACATTCTGGCAAAATTATGCTTCTGAATATTATTTTATTTCTTAAAATGTGGTAATGCCCTAAAATGATATTACACAATCATAACGTTCAGCTAACATACTTAAAAAGATGGGCTATTAAGGATTCATTCTTAAATAATTCTATGAAATGCACATTTTCTAAGACATGCAGTTAGGATCCACTTTATATTCATTATAGGGTTAACACATTGCTTAAAAAATTTTTGAAAGATTATAAAATATATGACTTAGCCTATGCTTGACATTCTACATGTTACCTCATAAAATTACTGAGGGAAGGATATCTTAATATCTGAATTGAAGGTAGTGTACATTTAATCTACATCTGGCTTATAACAATGAATAATGAAAGGCTTTCATTTATTATATAGCTCACACTTTCCAAAGGGTACACTTCTAAAACACTACTGATTTCTCACTGCTAATAGGCAACCTATTGCCCTTGCCTTGGTAAAATCTATCTTAATGACAGCTGGTTGTCTCCCAGATTATCCATTGGTATTACAGCGTCACGGTCTTTTAAGAGGAGCAGGGCTGACACGAGGATTCTTTGGGCTTATTTCTACAAGAAATTTAGTTTTTCTATTCTCCTAATTAAGCAATGTATAATTATTAATTTTTCCCTTTACTCCTTTATGTCGTTGAATCAGAAAGCAATGGACTCTGGTCCCGTATGTCATCTAAGACTCTATCAGATCACTTTGTTTTAAATATGCAGCTTACTCAGGTAAGTTTACTGATCAGAACCAAATGGGATCAATTAGGAAAAAGTTCATACAGGAAAATATCCTTTTCAAAGTTGACTATTTTAACACAGTTAAATAAGCGATTATTTTTTAATCCTTTGAGTTAAAATTGTTCAGGGTGGCCAAGAAAGTCTGGAAACATGAAAAATGTCCATAAAAGCACTGTATTACTATAATACGTTGAATGTGTTGCTCCTCATTATTAATTCACAGTTCATTAAGCTGGGCAAAATTACAATGAACAATGTGCATTAAAGTAAAATTCCCATCAACCATTTTCCATCTGTCATACATTGTGTCAGATGATTTGTGGGTCTAATTTTCATGGAAAAACTTGTACCTTTACTCCAGAATAAGAAATCAAGGGGGATCAATCTATTAAAAAGATATTAATATTCCCAGACTCTGTGGCCTTTCGTATTTTCTTTTGAAGAAGATTCACCTAGTGCAAATCTTATAAATATTTTTACCATTTAATATGCCCAGACAAAATGGATACAAAAATTAGATAAAAGAGAAAACAACAAAAACAGATCCCCTTTGTTTTCAAAACATTTGATGTTTACATCAAAATATTTTGTTGAAAATGAAGTGATTTTTAATCTATAGTTAAAAGACACTATAATGATATTTAGAACATATTACAGATCTGGATTTTTACAAATAGATTTTTATTTAAAACAGGTCTCACACTGATATCAAGAAACCAGACACTCTAGAACAAAATGTGGAGAGATGGCAATTATGCGATGACTTCTTAATACTCCAAGGGAAAATGATTGTTTCCAAAGTAGTCCATCTACAATATTAACCCTTAAGATCTCCTCCCCTTGATAGGTTTCAATATTATTTTCTCTTTTATACACATTTACTTTATAATTAACTCCTACAGGAGGACATTCCTGGAAATGTTCCCAGATATCTACAGCCACACTTTCTGTCATGATCACACCATGGAAAAAGTAGGGAACATCCAGATCCTGATGATCCAGGGGTTTCATAATTACCCCTTTGAGGTCAGTCAGAATCATAATCATTCCCAGAACAGGGTCGGTCTTTACATTTGTGCCCCTAGACATGCAGATTGTAACACTACCCACCCAAAGGCAAGTTGTCTTCCTTACTCAGGTTTGCAGGGGCACCACTCACTGTGGTAGCTAGAAGAGTCCGTTGCCCCCAGCCCGGACGTGCATTCTCTACTCTCCACAGACACATCGTACTACAAATATACCAGTGGTGCTGATGAAACTTCCAGAAAGCTATAAAATAATGCATGCCAGGCACGGTAGATGAGGATTTACAAAATGCTAACATCTTCTCTAGGAAATAAAGGTGACATACCTATGTGGCTTTAAGCATTTTTGTGCATTAGCTGGCGCCCTGGATCTGGGAAAAAGCATCTGATTTTAAAGTTTCTCAGCCTCGTTCTCTGCAATGAAATCTGAAGCTCTTCCTTCCTTCTCTGAGTCCAGAAGCTGGAATTGATACAGTCTGCTCTCTGTGATTTGTCTCTACCATTTGTTTCCAGTGACCACTTCAACTCAGATATCTCTCAATTCAGGGATCACTCCTAAACTTCAGGACGAAGGTCACTGCCCTTTCTATTCCCACCACAATTTTATGCTAGTAACCCTTTACAGTGTCAATAAATTTATTTTGTAGAATGTGCCCCCTGGACTCCACCTGCTAAATCTGTTTTGTGGGCAAATCATTTGTTACTTAGCTAAACAAATTTTATAAAATCATATTTCATAAAATTGTATTTTATAAAATGTTACTTTCTTATTTTATAAAATTGGTAAATCCAGGGATTTAGGCTTAATTATTATTTTTTAAAATGTTGGTACTCATTTTGCCAATTTTTCTCTTTTTACATATATCAGAAAATATGTTAAGAACTCAACTGTGAAGATACCACTATTTTTATTTTTTCTCACTTTTTGTACTTAACTTTTATAACAAACCTTTATTATTGCACAGGAAACAAGAAAGTTTGTTCCTTGGAAAACATGAGTCCTAAGAACGTACTAAGTTAAAGCTTAGCATGTTAGATCTGCGAGTAGCCTTGTCTTTTTTTTTTTTTTTTTTTTTTTTTGGTACGCAGGCCCCTCACTGTTGTGGCCTCTCCCGTTGCAGAGCACAGGCTCCGGACACGCCGGCTCAGCGGTCATGGCTCACGGGTCCAGCCGCTCCGCGGCATGTGGGATCTTCCCGGACCGGGGCACGAACCCGTGTCCCCTGCATCGGCAGGTGAACTCTCAACCACTGCGCCAGCAGGGAAGCCCAACCTTGTCTTTTTTTTTAATGATGCTTTTTTCTGAATTGGTAAAAAAAAAAAAAAAAGCCTTAAGGCTTAGGAACAGAAGCAAATTGAGAATTAAAATCCAAATCATTCAAATGAAGTTTGTCAGAACAGTTTGTGTGTGGAGAGGACAGCTTCTAGGCACTTCAGAGAAACCAGCAGGACAGAATTGAGAATAGCCAGCACCTTACAGGGCTTCCCACAGAAATGCTTTAATGCAAAGAGGTGACTAGATTTCACAGGGAGACCAGGGAGAGGATGCAGAGATAATTAAATCACATTCAAGCACCTGTTTACCTGGGAGGTAAGTTCCTTCATATTGTGGTCAGATGCTGTTTAGGGGGACACTGGTGCAGGGGAGGTGTTGGGAGGATGAACTCTTTTCTGAGTGATTTTGCAAGTGTGAAAATTCATCCAACAGAGATGCTAGAAAACTTTGCTCCTAGTAGCGAGCATCCAACATGATATTTTGGGACAAAAATGTGTATTTGGAAGAACTTTTCACAAAAGAGAAGTGATCGGAGGAAAAGATTCATATGGGCCTGGCTAGTAATATTCTTCCTTCACAATTTTCTTGTGGGTTCCTGAGGCCTGTTGTGACTGCTTGGAGACCTGGTCCCCAAGCAATGGCCCTCTTTGTCATACTCAGGGTAACCCAGGAAGTTGCTTGTCTGAAGCAGAAAAGGTTCTCCCTTCCACTCGTCCTCTTGCTGATCAGATGAACACATGGCATCATCTACAGCTGAGAGGTGTTTGTTAACTACCTTTGTTTCATAGGACACAACTTATATATACTCTACAGTAATGTTTATCACTGTCTTTTATAATCTCAAGGTAAGAAGTAATCAGTGTTAAAATCATTCTACTGGAATAACAAAGCACATGATTTTTTTTTCCCTAATAGTGATTGTATTTGTTTGCTAGGGCTGCCATAACAAAATACCACACTGGATATTAGGTGGCTTAAACAACAAAAATATATTTTCTCATAGCTCTAGAGGCTAGAAGTCCAAGATCAAAGTATCAAGTTTAGTTTCTTTGAGGTCTCTCTCCTTTGATGGCTACCTTCTCGCTGTGTCCTCACATGGTTGCCCCTCAGTCTGTGCATGTCTGTGTTCTAGTATTCCCCCATTATAAAGATACAAGTCATATTGGATTAGAGTCCATCCATATGATCATTTTACCTTAATTTTCTCTTCCAAAGCAGTATTTCTAAGTAGAAGTTAAGCTTACCGTACAAGCAATCAGGTATTGAATAAGAGGCATTGCTATGGAGACAAAAAAACAATGGTTACTAATGGAGGCAAATTTCATACCAGTTTTTGAGTTCTGAGGGTAGACAGTTGAGAAGATCTCTAAATGTCGGGGTTAAAGCATCTTTTGTAGTTTGAATGTCCATCAGATGTTCAGGTAAACTTTCTGAGTGGTCCATATAGCAACAGGAACGAAGAAGACTGTCTAAACATGAGCTGCTGTGGAGATTTCTCTGAAGTTTATATTAAGATATCTACCTTCAGTATGCAGGACTTCAGAAAAAAAGGCAGTTTTAGTTTCAATGATTCCAAGTTAAAAGGGTGAGAGAAAATTTGGAAACACTAGTTTGGAGAGTTGTAGTCAGGTAGTGGAGGAAACTAGAAAAACTCAGGACACAGTCCAGTTTTCAGGTAATTAACAAAACTTCAAGGAAAATTAATAGCACTAGAATCTAATATCCACAATACGTATTTTGGTTTCTATCGAAAGATAATTTTTCTCTCTAAAATCACCCTCATTTCTATCAAAGATAGCCAAATTAAGACAAATTTGTTTGCAAAATAAGTCTAGATTCAATAAACTTGTTCTTATTTATATAAGTATAGCAAGGATTGTGACTGACCATATAGGCTTGTTTTTTATTTTTATTTTTTGCTTTTATTAAGAGAATTTATTGCCTGTCTCTCCTCCCAATAGCTCAAACATGAAGAAGCAACATCAGAGGAAGACAGACAGAAAATGGCTCTTTGAGTTTGTCCTTCTTGGCATTGGTGAAGGAAGAGGCAGCTTTCTCAAAGTTTTTATCTGCTTAATAGGATGTAGTGGAGAAAGGGAACAAGGAAAGTCAGAGGATAAGTGAACAGGCTCTGCACCTACCAAGGATGTGTTATCCTCCTAATCGTCCCAGTAGGAATATTCCATTCATGATCTTTGATCTGATCCTTGCATTGGAAGACACTTCTTTTTTTAATCTCTTTTTTTAATTTAATTTTTATTTTATATTGAAGTATAGTTGATTTACAATGTTGAATTAGTTTCAGGTGTGCAGCAAAATGATTCAGTTATACATATACATATATCCATTCATTTTCAGATTCTTTTGCCATATAGGTTAGTACAGAATAGTGAGTAGAGTTCCCTTTGCTATACAGTAGGGTCTTGTTGATTATCTATTTTATATATAGTAGTGTGTATATGTGAATCCAAACTCCTAATTTATCCCTCCCCATACCTTTTCCCTTTAGTAACCATAAGTTTGTTTTTTAAGTCTGTGAGTTTGTTTCTTTTTTGTAATTAAGTTCATTTGTATCATTTTTTCAGATTCCACAGATAAGTGATATCATATGATATTTGTCTTTCTCTGAATTACTTCACTTAGTATGATAATCTCTACGTCAATTCATGTTACTGCAAATGGCATTATTTCATTCATTTTTATGGCTGAGTAATATTCCATTGTATATATGTACCACATCTTCTTTATCCATCCATCTGTCAATGGACATTTAAATTGCTTTCATATCCTGGTTATTGTGAATAGTGCCGCACTGAACACTGGGGTGCATGTATCTTTTGGAAGTACAATTTTCTCCAGATACATGCCTAAGGGTAGGATTGCTGGATCATATGGTACTTCTATTTTTAGTTTTTAAAGGAATCCCATAATATTCTCCATAGTGGTTGCACCAATTTACATTCCCACCAACAGTGCAGGGGGACTCCTTTTCTCCACACCCTCTCCAACATTTTTGTAGTCTACAGTTTGTAGACTTTTTGATGACGGTTACTCTGACTGGTGTGAGGTGATACCTCATTGTAGTGTTGATTTGCATTTCTCTAATAATTAGTGATGTTGAGCAGATTTTCATGTGCTTTTTGCCCATCAGTATGTCTTCTTTGGAGAAATGTCTATTTAGATCTTCTGTCCATTTTTTGATTGGGTTGTTTGCTTTTTTGATATTGAGCTGCATGAGCTATTTGTATACTTTGGAGATTATTCCATTGTCAGTCTCATCATTTGCAAATATTTTCTCCCATTCTGTAGGTTGTCTTTTTGTTTTGTTTATGGTTTCCTTTGCTGTGCAAAAGCTTTGAAGTTTGATTAGGTCCCATTTGTTTATTTTAGTTTTTGTTTTCTTTCCTCTAGGAGGTGGATCCAAAAAGATATTGCTGCTGTGAAAGAGTGTTCTGCCTGGATTTTCCTCTAAGAGTTTTATAATATCCAGTCTTACATTTAGGTCTTTAATGCATTTTGAGTTTATTTTTGTCTGTGATGTTAGAAAATTTTTCTAATTTCATTTTTTTACATGTAGCTGTCCAGTTTTCCCAGCACCACTTATGGAAGAGACTGTCTTTTCTCCATTGTATATTCCTGCCTCCTTTGTCATAGATTAATTGACCATAGTTGTGTGGGTTTATTTCTGGGCTTTCTATTGTGTCCCATTGATCTATATTTCTGTTTTTGTGCAAGTACCATACTGATTACTGTAGCTTTGTAATATAGTCTGAAGACAGTGAGCCTGATTCCTCCAGCTCCATTTTGCTTTCATAGTATGCTTTGGCTATTTGGGGGTTTGTGTTTCTATACACATTTTAAAATTTTCTGTTCTAGTTCTGTGAAAAATGCCATTGGTGGGGGCTTTCCTGGCGGTCCGGTGGTTGGGACTTCACCTTCCAATGAGGAGGATGCAGGTTCGATCCCTGGTCAGGGAGTTGGGATCCCACATGCCATGCAACCAAAAAAACACCAAAAAAACAAAGACCAAAACATGAAACAGAAGCAATATTGTAACAAATTCAATAAAGACTTTAAGAATGGTCCACATGAAAAAAATCTAAAAAAAAAAAGTTCCACTGGTAATTTAATAGGGATTGCATTGAATCTGTAGATTGCCTTAAGTAGTATAGTCATTTTGACAGTATTGATTCTTCCAATCCAAGCACATGGTATATCTCTCCATCTGTTTGTGTCACTTTCGATTTCTTTCATCAGCATCTTTGAGTTTTCAGAGTACAGGTCTTTTGTCTCCTTAGGTAGATTTATTTATAGGTATTTATTCTTTTTGATGTGATGGTAAATGGGATTCCTTCCCTAATTTCTCTTTCTGATCTTTTGTTTTTAGTGTATAGGAATGAAAGAGATTTCTGTGTATTAATTTTGTATTCTGTGACTTTACTGAATTCATTGATGTGGTGTATCACACTGATTGATATGTGGAGATTGAAAAATCCTTGCATCCTTGGGATAAATCCCACTTGATCATGGTGTCTGAGCCTTTTAATGCATTGTTGGATTCACTTTGCTAGTATTTTGTAAATGATTTTTGAGTCTATGTTCATCAGTGATATTGACTTATTTTTTCTTTTTTTGTAGTACCTTTGTTTGGTTTTGGTATCAGGGTGATTATGGCCTCATGGGATGAGTTTGGGAATGTTTCTTCTTCTGAAATTTTATGGAATAGTTTCAGAAGAACAGGTGTTTAGTGTTCTCTAAATGCTTGATAGAATTCACCTGTGAAGCCATCTGATCTTGGACTTTTGTTTGTTGGGAGCTTCTTTTTTAAAAATAAATTTTAATAAATTTAAAAAGTAAATTTATTTATTTATTTTATTTTTGGCTGCATTGGGTGTTTGTTGTTGTATGTAGGCTTTCTTTTTTTAGTTGTGGCAAGCAGGGGCTACTCTTCATTGTGGCGCATGGGCTACTCATTGTGGTGGCTTCTCTTGTTGCAGAGCATGGGATCTAGGCACGTGAGCTTCAGTAGTTGTGGCATGCAGGCTCAGCAGCTGTGGTTCGTGGGCTCTAGAGAGCAGGCTTAGTAGTTGTGACCCACGGGCTTAGTTGCTCTGTGACATGTGGGATCTTCCTGGACCAGGGTTCGAACCTGTGTCCCCTGCCTTGGCAGGTGGTTTCTTAACAACTGCGCCACCAGGGATGCCCTGTTGGAGTTTCTTCATCACAGTTTCAATTTCAGGACTTGTGATTTGTCTGTTCATATTTTCTATTTCTTCCTGGTTCAGTCTTCGAAGGTTGTACCTTTCGAAGAATTTGTGCATTTCTTCTAGGTTGTGCATTTTACAGGCATATAGTTTCTGGTAGTAATCTCTTATGAGCTTTTGTATTTCTGTGGTGTCCATTGTAACTTCTTTTGTATTTCTAATTTTATCGCTTTGAGCTCTCCCCATTTTTTTCTTGATGATGCTGGCTAATGGTTTATCAATTTTGTTTATCTTTTCAAAGAACTAGCTTCTAGTTTCATTGATCTTTCCTACTGTTTTCTTTGTCTCTCATTTATTTCTGCTCTGATCTATATGATTTCTTTCCTTCTGCTTAATTTGGGTTTTGTTTGTTCTCCTTTCTCTAGTTGCTTTACGTATAACGTTAGGCAGTTTATTTGAGATTTTTCTTGTTTCCTGAGGTAAGATTTTATCACTATAAACTTCCCTCTTAGAAGTGCTTCTGCTACATCCCATAGGTTTTGGATCTTCGTGTTTTTGTTTTCATTCGTAGGTATTTTTTAATTTTTGCTTTGATTTCTTCAGTGATACATTGGTTGCTTATAGCATATTGTTTAGCCTCCATGTATTTGTGTTTTTTACAGTTTTTTTCTTGTAGTTGATTTCTAATCTCATAGCATTGTGTTTGGAATAGGTGCTTCATATGATTTCAATTTTCTTAAATTTACCAAGGCTCACTTTGTGGCGCAGCGTGTGATCTATCCTGGAGAATGTTTCGTGTGCACTTGAGGAGAATGTGTATTCGGTTGCTTTCAGATGGAATGCTCTCTAAATATCAATTAAGTCCTTCTGGTCTAATGTATCATTCACGGCCTGTGTTTTCATATTGATTTGGTCTGGATGATCTGTGCATTGATGAAAGTGGGGTGTTAACATCCCCCAATACTAATGTGTTACTGTCAATTTCTCCTTTTATGGCTATTAGCATTTGCCTTATATATTGAGGCGTTCCTATGTTGGGTGAATATATATTTACAATTGTTGAATCTTCTTCTTGGATTGATTCCTTGATCATTATGCAGTGTCCTTCTTGGTCCTTGTTACAGTCTTTATTTTAGAGTCTATTTTGTCTGATGTGACTATTGCTACTCTGGCTTTCCTTTGATTTCCATTTGTATGGAATACCTTTCTTTTACCCTCTCACTTTCAGTCTGTGTGGGTGTCTAGATCTAAAGTGAGTTTCTAGTAGGCAGCATATATATGGTTCTTGCTTTTGTATCTGTTCAGCCAGTCTATGTCTTTTGGTTGGAGCATTTAGTCTCTTTACTTTTAATGTAATTATCAATATGTATGTTCTTATTGTCATTTTGTTCATTGTTTTGGGTTTGTTTTTGTAGCTCTTTTTTCTTCCCTTCCTCTTTTGTTCTCTTCCCTTGTGGTTTGATGACCATCTTTAGTGTTGCATTTGGGTTGCTTTTTCTTTGTGTATCTATTGTCGATTTCTGGTTTGCATTTCCCATGAGGTTTTAATATAGCAGAGTGTATATATATATATATGAAAAGTTGCTTTAAGTTGCTGGTCTCTTAATTTCAAATGCATTTCCAATATCCTGCATTTGTACTCTCCTCTTCTCATGATTGCTTGTTTTGATATCATATTTGTGAGTGGATGACTTCCTACCTTTACTGTATGTTTGCCTTTAATGGTGAGCTTTCCCATTCATAATTTTCTTTTTTTCTAGTTGTGGCATTTTCTTTTTCATCTAGAGAAGTTCCTTTAGCATTTGTTGTAAAGCTGGTTTGATGGTGCTGAATTCTCTTAGCTTTTGTTTGTCTATAAAGCTTTTGATTTCTCTGTCAGGTCTGAATAAGAGCCTTGCTGGGTAGAGTATCTTTGGTCGTAGGTTTTTGCCTTTCATCACTGTAAATATATTGGGCCAATCCCTTCTGGCCTGCAGAGTTTCTGCTGAAAAAATCAGCTGATAAGCTTACTGGGGTTTCCTTGTATGTTATTTGTTGTTTTTCTCTTGTTGCTTTTAATGTTTTCTTTGTCTTTAATTTTTGTCAATTTCATTCATGTGTGTTGGCATGTTCCTCTTTGGGTTTGTCCTGTATTTGACTCTCTGTGCTTCCTGGACTTGAGTGACTGTTCCTTTTCCATGTTAGGGAAGTTTTTGGCTATTATCTCTTCAAATATTTTTTCAGCCCCTCTGTCTCTCTCTTCTCCTTCTGGGACCCCTATAATGTGAATGTTGGCACATTTAATGTTGTCCCAGAGGTCTCTTAGACTGTCCTCATTTGTTTTCATGTTTTTTCTTTATTCGGTTCCAAAGCAGTGATTTTCACCAATCTGTCTACCAGCTCACTTATTTATTCTTCTGCCTCATTTATTCTGCTATTGATTACTTGTAGAGTATTTTTCATTTCAGTTATTGTTTATCTCTGTTTTTTAAAACTTCTAGCTCTTTGTTAAAAAATTCATCTATGTTCTTGGTCTGTGCCTTCATTCTTTTTCCAGTTACTTGTATCATCTTTACTATCATTACTCTGAATTCTTTTTCAGGAAGATTGCCTATCATCTCCACTTCACTTAGGTGTTCTTCCAGAGTTTGATGATGTTCCTTCATCTGGAACACATTTCTCTGCCTTCTGTGTTTGTAGCCTCCTTTCCTCAGGCTGCAGGATCTTGGCTTCTCTCACTTCTGGGGCCTGCCCCCTGATGGGTGAGGTTGGTCCAGGAGCTTGTGCAGTCTTCCTGGTGGTAGGGACTGGTGCCTGCCCACTGGTGAGTGGAGCTGGGTTTTCTCCCTCTGGTGGGCAGGGCTGTGTCAAGTGGTGTTTAGAGGCGGCTGTGCGATCACAATAAATTTAGGCAGGCTGTCTGCTCATGGGAGGGTCTGTGTTCCCACCCTGTTGGTTGTTTGCCCTGAGGCATCCCAGAACTGGAGACTGCAGGCTATTGGGTGGGGCCAGGTCTCAGTGCCCAAATGGTGACCTCCAGGAAAGCTCACACCAAAAAATATTCCCTGGGTCCTCTGCCACCAGTGTTCTTGCCCCCCAGTGAGCCACAGCCAACTTCTTCCTCCCCAGGAGACCCTCCAAGACCCTCAGGTAGGTCTGGCCCAAGCTTTTATGGAGTTACTGCTTTGCCCTGAGTCCCAGTACACATGAAACCTTGTGTGCACCCTCCAAAAGTGGAGTCTCTTTCCCCCAATCCTGTGGAGCTCCTGCCCTCAAGTCCCACTGGCCTTCAAGATCAAATGCTCTGGGATCTCCTCCTCTCATTGCCATGTCCCCAGGCTGAGGAGCCTCACGTGGGTCTCAGAACTCTCACTCCTGTGGGAAAACCTCTGTGATATGATGATTATTTTCCACTTTCTGGGTCACCCACCCAGCAGGTATGAGATTTGATTATATCACAAAAGCACCCCTCCAACCATCTAGTTGTAGCTTCTTCTTTGTCTTTGGATGTAGAATGTCTTTTCTGTATGTTCAAGTCTTTTTTGTTGATGGTTGTTCAGCAGTTCGTTGTGATTTGGGTGGTTTCATGAGAGGAGGTGAGCTCACGTCCTTCTACTCTGCCATCTTTGTCTCTACCCTCTCTCCTGAATGTCACTGTGAGGAGTTCTGGCTTCTTAAAGTTCAATTTTGATTGAAATTCATGAAGAACTTCAGGTTTTACCTCTGGTCAACCACTATCTCTGCAGAATATCTCCAGGGTTAGAGGGAAATCTCCCATATAGGCTCTTTTAAATCTGCTTTGCTGGAACTTTTTATAAGGAATCTCCAGATTAAACTTTTAATAGTCCCTTGAGGCTAAGAAGCCAAGCCAATCATTTGACATCTATAGATTTGGGTGAATTCTTCTCCTCAATGTCCCCCAAATATTCTGAGGTTCTTGCATTTGCCAGGAAGTGACCTTCCTTACTCAGCTAGTAAGGCTGCTGGGAACTCTAAGCAAGGTACCACACTATTTTCCCAAGGGGCTTTATTGGCTCCATGAAGTCAATCTTAGTTTCTTAAAGCTGTTTGGTCAAACCTAAGTTTATGTATATCTCTCTCAAATATGACATTCTAGGCAGAACTTTAGTAATATAATCAATGTTTGCAATTATGTGCTATTATAAGGAGAACAGATTCTTATTGAAATTATGCAAATAACTATATTGCCAAGAAAATAAAAATGTTCACTGAAAGCTTCTGAATTCTGGAGGAATCGGGTAGGGAGAAAAAGACAAATGATTCAATTTTGCTTACAAGGGTATAATTTACCAAACTGCTCTAAGCTTAAGAGAGAAAAACAAATTTTCCTATATTTGGAGAAACAAAACTTAAAAAAAAAATAACAACAATGTTTCAAATGTAAAAATCATAGGGCTTCCCTGGTGGTGCAGTGGTTGAGAGTCTGCCTGTGATGCAGGGGACACGGGTTCGTGCCCCGGTCTGGGAGGATCCCACATACCGTTGGGCGGCTGGGCCTGTGAACCATGGTCGCTGAGCCTGCGCGTCCGGAGCCTGTGCTCCACAACGGGAGAGGCCACAACAGTGAGAGGCCTGCGTACCACGAAAAAAAAAAACATAAAATGGGGCTTTCCTGGTGGCACAGTGTTTAAGAAACTGCCTGCCAGTGCAAGGGACATGGGTTCAAACCCTGGTCCAGGAAGATCCCACATGCCACAGAGCAACTAAGCCCACGTGCCACAACTACTGAGCCTGTATTCTAGAGCCCATGAGCCACAACTACTAAAGCCCATGAGCCACAACTACTGAAGCCCATGCACCTAGAGCCCATGCTCTACAACAAGAGAAGCCACTGCAATGAGAAGCCCACGCACCACAACGAAGAGTAGCTGCCATTCGCTGCAACTAGAGAAAGCCCACACACAGCAACAAAGACCCAATGCAGCCAAAAATAAATAAACTAAATAAATTTATTTTTAAAATCATAAAATATTATAACCATCTTCTTCAGTTTACTTAGTCCCATGGAATTAATTCTTGTTTTGTTTGATCTTTTGTTAGAAGTTTTATGAAACCGTCAATTTCTCCATTAGGGTTTTGTAAATTCTTACTCAGTTCAGTGTAATGATTTGAAATTCATCAGAAACTTGTGTTCTAGAATACTTGTTAGATCCTTTTCCATGAATTTCTCTGAACATGAAACACATTTTCAGGAAGCTTTTGTAAAAGCATCTGAGTAAAACCATTGTCTAAGTAATAAAAGACAAATAGCCATTACTAAAAATTGGATTCATTCTAATGGAATTGACAAGAAAATTTATCTCTGTGACACAAAACATTTAAGATAATAACTAGAATTATGACTGATAACATTATACTAGGACATATCCAATTTTAGGAATTTCATATACTTTCGAGAACATTTATATTAATAACATTCACCCTTATAATATAACCTAGAGTTGATGATCATTTATTTAGCGATGCTTCCCATGTAAGTAACATACCAAATAAGCCTAATGAGTTTCATAGCTCTCTTTTCTAATAAGATAAAACAAATCTTTTAGGGTGTTCCAAGGGGCCTCTGGAAAACCTGAACATTATTTCCAGGTCAATAAGACTTCATTTAGAATTTGACTTAGGGGAAAATCTACTTTTTCAAAGATAAAAATGTTTTAAAACACTTTGTCAAATATGATCATATGTCACTGTGAATTAATATTTAGTTATCAATTTAATCAAAGTGACAAAGATTCACATGTAAATACAGACAGTTAAATAGTGTAAAAAGACTTAGCTCTTTTAATATTGAAAGCACTCAGTTTTTCTTCAAAATTATCAGACTCATCAAGACAAAATGTACAATATTTGTTTTGCTAGACAGATTACATTAAATGTAAAAAAAAAGTCTTTGTTTACAATTTCTCATTAAGAGCAGACCAATAGTTAAGAAAATTTTGCAAAAAGAGAGAAAAAACAAATTTTAATTTTCTACCAGCTTACTTTGGATATTAAAACTCAATCACTTTATTAAATTCATTCCAATCTTAGACCTGACTACACATAAAATTCCTTTCTAAAGATTCCTTTTTAACAAACCTCTTACAACTTTCTCTGCCCATTTTGATTTGTCCCTTGTTCTCTTTCCCATTTAGAAGTTACCAGCTTTAGGACAAAAATCACTTAACAGAGTTTTTACATGAACAAAAACATCTCCATAGCTTACACTTTTTCTTACCCCCAAACATATTCTAATTTCCTTATAATTCCTAGTAGCTTTAACCACATATATTATTTACAATTCTTAATCCTTTGAAGCTTTAATTTTTTTGTAAAGATAAAGTTAAAAATTATTAACTGTGTAAGTATTTTGTGGCTTGGCAGACTAATAAATACATTTCATAATTTCTAGAAACATATTCTACTTCATAGTACAAGCTTTTTTAAAAAAATTAATTAATTTATTTATTTATGGCTGTGTTGGGTCTTCGTTTCTGTGCGAGGGCTTTCTCTAGTTGTGGCAAGCGGGGGCCACTCCTCATCGCGGTGCGCGGGCCTCCCACTATCACGGCCTCTCTTGTTGCAGAGCACAGGCTCCAGACGCGCAGGCTCAGTAATTGTGGCTGACAGACCCAGTTGCTCTGCGGCATGTGGGATCTTCCCAGACCAGGGCTCGAACCCGTGTCCCCTGCATTGGCAGGCAGATTCTCAACCACTGCGCCACCAGGGAAGCCCCATAGTACAAGCTTTTAATGAAGCACAAGACATGTTTACTAATAGAACCAAACATATTTATTGTGTAATAAGAGGTCAAAAGTAGGTAAACTTAGACTCGTGCAGCAATTAATATTTCAGTATTTTGTCTCAGTTGGAAATGATCTAGACATTCAATTCATTTAATTTAACTTAGCAAAACTCTAAGGGTACAATTTATCAAAGACATTTAGAAAACTATTTAAGTTGACATAGCAAAAACAATTATTGCTAAAAAAAGTTTACCTAAAAGAATTCTTATCTTATGTCTATTTAATTAATTTGTTCTTAACAATCACTCAGATTACTCATGACAATTTCATAAGATGTTAAAGTAGTGTTAGCCATCATCTTAAATTATTATTATTATTACTGTTTTCTGAGAAATTTTGTAAAAGAGATAACATGAGCTTATTTGACTTTTAGTAAAACTACATAGCATAAAGCTATTATACTTAATGCTGATAACTCTTAAGATATGTCTGTATTAATTAAACCATTAAACCTGAACTAGATTTTACTTACCAAAAATTATCCAAGATCATGTGAATTTGAAAAATATTTGTACTCGTTTTTGTTATTTTTGAGAATTTTTAGATTGCTTGTTGGAATAAATTAAGTTTACTCACTCAGATAGCTACAGTCTTTTATTAGTTATGGAGAAGACTTTTAAGTCTTCTTGCCCTTTAAGTGTACTTGCCCTTGATAAACAATTTTAAGGAGACTGTGATATAGAGTTTGCACAAGAGAGGGTTTTTTTGGTGGTTTTTGTTTAAAAAAAACACCTCTTTCCTTTTTTTTCTTTAAATTTTAGTTTCAGGTTCTAACAATTGAGATAATCTGGGCTCAGTCTCAGGCAATGTGGCTGTGTTTACATTTCAAAGACATGGTAAGATTTATAACTTTAAGGGACAGAGAAAAAAATGTAAATATTCTTCTGTGAGTTTTGGAGTGTATTTTTCTATTATCATAAGTCTCAGGGTAATTATTATTTTAAAAACTTTTTCTTCTTAAGTACAGGACAATTTTGCTCCAATTATCCTCAACTTTTATAATATCTACAAGAATTTGAGAGGAATAGGTTTCAGGGTTGGTGAAGATAAATGGGCCTTGACTTGTTCCTAAGTTGCATTTCTGGTTTTGTAGAGATTGGGAAGACAAAGATAATTGTTTCTATTAGCTCTTGAATATTGGCTTCCAACTGATCTTTTCCTAATTATTTGTAGGAGGGCCTAAGGAATTGCTGAGGAGATGGGGCAATTTTTTAAATTTTTCTTAAAAAGGGGAATTCACGTTGGATCTTTATTTTAAGTCTAATTTCAGTTATTTCATCTTAATAACGATTCCCTAAAGCTAGCTGTTATACATTATTTTTCCTTTCAATTTGATCCTTCCATAAATACCAATATGACAGCTGTTTATGATGAGAGCTCTCAAAAAGGTAATCTTTTAAATACAGCAAATTTAAAGGAGCCATCATCTGGCCATTGAGGAGTAAGACCTTTCATTAATTTCAAATAGTGACTCAAATCAGTAAGGCTTTTTATGGAACGACCCAGAGGTAACTTTTCAGGCTTAGAATAAATCGTTACCATGGATGAAATAAGCATACTTTCAGATGGAGAGGGCACGGATGGTATAGCCCCTATAATGTGAAAATTCATTTCCAAGGATAATCTAAGAAAGCAAAGGCCTTCATTGCACAGGCAGTAAGGGTGGTATAATGCAAACTGTGTCCCTGGTCTCTCCTGGGAATTTGAGGCACCTCTGATCCCAAACCTCCTAATCTGTGACATCAGGCATATGCTGCTGGAATGGGACTTTTCCAACACTTACAAGGTAATGAAGGTTGAAACAACAAAGGCCCCTTATGGACTGGGTCCCCTTAGGACAAACTCCTCTGACAGCTGGCACAACAAGACTAGAGTGTGCTGTTTATGACTTTGTGTCTCAGAACCCCAGTCAATTCAACTGGTTACCAGATGCACCCCAGTAAATACACCATCCAGATGGTGGAGACCAGAGAGAATATTCTCACTGGACAAAAAGCCAAACTCTCAGGACATCGAAAAATGCAGAAGGAAAAATCTCATCCAGTTTTTATATAGAGGACTGACAGCAAAGTTTGTCTTAATAGGCACTGGACTGGAGAGAACTGTTAACTCACCAGTCTGTGAGGCTGTCTCCAACAGCAGGCTTATAGGGCCTATGCCTGTACTCTGCCCTATGGTTCTTTCTTCTTATGAAACATGACTCAGGAGACAGAGACAAAGAAAAACAGTGACTATCTCTGGGAGGAAAGGATTAAGAAAAACTGAGACGAGATGACTCATTTCCAAAAACCAGATTTTCTATGTCACAAGGATCTTGCTCCATAAGTATTTTCTTCTGCTAATCTAAATTTAGAGAGAGAGAAAAGGAGACTCTTAAGCACTTTCCCGCCCACCAGACCTTACAGGCCTGGGAAGTTGAGGAGATACGAACTTTTACCTTCTGCTGGCCTTTGTCATGTGTCCTAGGATCTCTCAGCTGCAGCAGTCTTGTGGTGGGAAGCAGGGTTTAGCCAGCCTCCTGGTTGTCTTGTCAGCTGTTGAGGAGGAAGAAATGTCCCTGCCAACCTTCTTGAGTTAAAGAAGTAACAAGGTTTATACAGCCTTCTTGACCCTGCATTCCCTATCTCTGGTGCTAATGATGTCTTTCTACCTCCTGGTACAGGGAGGGCACCATTCACATGAGATATTAATTTCCTGCTTTCATGGAGACAGATAGGAAGGTCAGTGTGTCTCTCTTGCATCAGTCATTTCTTCAGTAACTTTAATTCAAAGTAATATTCCACTGAGGCATATTTTGGAGCATCCTGCCCTGGGCACCAACAAAGTCAAATGGTTTAGAGAGAAAGCAAGTCCCTTTGTCAGCAGTGACCTGTGTTCATGGTGATTGTTATTCCATCTCCACAATACCGTTGGGCTGGCTGCTCAAGAAACAGAGCTGTGAAAACATGGCTCCTGTCTCTTATAATTTATAGTACCAATGTTTCAAAGAAAAACTTTTATTTAGTACCTCCTTTGTGTTAGACAATAATGCTGGTATATTTTCAAGATATACAAATAATAGAAAGAGACATGTATGGTACTTGAATTGTAGTGAGACATTAAAAATTCCCCCCCCCCAAAATCTTTCTCTTTATACTTATAAGAAAAAAAAATGTAGATTCATTTTGGATAAGATAAAGAAAATTTATGAAGTGATAAATCTAACCTGAGAAAGTAGAAAAGAACACAGTACACAGGCTCTGAGCATTCTACTCACAGAAAATATTGTCCTGTTCTTTTGCAATATGGACTTGTTCCCCTGTCCCTATGGCTGTCTCTTCCCCCTCTCTGTTTCTGCCCCTCTTCTCTCTCTCCCTCACACATACACACATTCACTCCCCTACAAAAAAACCCATTGACTAAATGCTAATTGGCAGGCACTGTGCTCAAACTGAGGCTACAGTTAAAAGCAGAGATCATTTTTCCATCCTCATCAAACGTATATTCCAAGATGGAGAAAGTGAATACTAACCAAAGAGTCACACAACCATAATATTGCAACCACAACTAACAACCATAACCACGGAGTTAAGCTGAGCAAGCCACTACTGTTAGCTGTCTCTCAACCCTCAGTAGAGTGTGTTCCACTTAAAGGCCTTGAGTAAGTCAATATTCTGTTGAGAAAATCCAGGAAATTTCTCAGTCTTCCACATCTGAAATTATGCAGTTTGGAATGTCAGGAACAAGAGTGAGGGGAAAGGTCATTCAGAACTGCAACTAACCAGTTTCTCTCTTTCTGACTGCTGCAATAACCTCCTAGTCTATCCTGTGTTTACTCCTGTTCCTCTGGCCTGTTCACAGAGCTGCCAAAGTGGTCCCTTAAAATTTAAGCCTGATTGTGCCACTCTAGACTCAAAATCGTCCAGTGAATTCAATTTAATTACAAGAAATCCAAAGTTCTCACCAAGGCCTCAAAGTCCTTTTTGATCTCTTCTCCCCTTCTCCCATGTCTCTCTTGGCCTCATTCCTACCACTCTCCCCCTTGTTTTCTGTAATCCAGCCAAACTTGCTTCTTCTCCAGCTTTTACTAAGACACTACTTAGCAAACAAATAATTTATTTTAAATTAGGCAAAACATTTAATAAGACACTTAACCAAAGAAGATACATCAATGGTAAATAAGCAACATTTTAAAATGTTCAGCATTATTAGTCATCAAAGAAAAATTAAAACCACAATGTAAATAACTTCACATCTACTAGAATGACTAAAATTAAAAAGATTGGTAGCATCAAATGTTAGTAAGGATGGAGAACAACCAGAAGTCTCATACATTCCTGAAGAAAATGTGAACTGATGTACTACTTTGGAAAACAGTTTGGCATTAATACAACCCCCTAATTTCACCCCCTAGGAATTTAAATGAGAAAAATATGTCCACACAAAATTTGTACATGAACGTTCATAGAAACAACTTTATTCATGATTGTGAAACTGAGTAGAATCCTGTGGGGCTTTCCCAGTGACAGACTCAAAGTGTTCCCTGCTTCTTGTTTGTAGAAAAAAGCTTTAGTCTCCTAGGCCTCCCTTGATTTCCAAAGAGCAGTTAATGATTATAGAACTGACCAAATTCAGAAACAAAGGAAAAGCAGTCAAGCAAGAAAAGTAACAAGAGATTGAAAAACAGTGTTGTCTCTATCCCTTTCTCCTCAAGGGATATAGATAACAGTCTGACACATATCCTTGATGTGGTGCTCCAAGGACAATGGTGCTTCAAGGACAAAGGACAACCCTCTCTGAAAAAGTGTCACCGTTACACCCCTTATCAGACCCTTAATTGCCCTCCCCACCATGTTGTGATGGTTATGAAATTCCTGAGCCCAGCTGGGCGATGAGACCTGTCCCAAATAAGAAAAGGCATCTTCCCTGTCCCACTGCCACTCTATAGAAGGAAAGGATATGTGCCTCGACCAATCAGTAAATGAAATTTTCACCATGAACCATTCCTTTGATTTCTGGCTATAAAAACTGATCAATAGCACATGTTTGGGGTCCACTCCCCCAGACTACTAGGAAGTCAGCCTGCTGTTCTGGCAGAGACCCTTTCCTCTAATAAGTTCTATCTTCTCTACATTCTGCCTTGTGTCCGGAAATTCTTTTCCAACCCACGTTTGGACCACGACCCATGAGTGTTTTTTGTAGACACTAAGGCTCTCCACCTGATGGAGGATTTGACTACGTGCTGATCACAAGCATGTAGGTCCCAGACTGGTTGGAAAAAGAAGGCTGATGATTAAGGTTCCCAAGACATCACCCTGTCACCTCTCCACCAACTAATCAAAAGAATGTCCATGAACTGATAATTCACCCTGAGACCCTCACTCCTAATGTTGTCTTTAGAAACACTTGCCCAAAAGTCTTCAGGGAGTTTGGGTCTTTTGAGCATTAGCTGCTTGTTATCCTTGCTTCGCATCCTGCAAATAAACACTGTACTTTCCTTCACCACAACTGGTATCAGTAGATTGGCTTTGCTCTGCATTGGGTGAGTGAATCTGTGTTTCGTTTGGCAATAATTTTGGCAACCATGAAGGGGCCACCATCCCCAGTGGGCATCTCAACCATAGCACACTGGCCCCTGACCAGTGGCAGCTCATGGATACGACTCAGCAGCTGCTTGAGCACCTTTGTCTCAGAGATGGCCCTGAACACTTGCCACTGAGCAGGCATCATTGGCCCATGGCACTTTTGATTTCTGTGGTAAAGGGAAAAAGACACATGCTTTGCTGGTTGAGATTTCTCTAGTAAGTAGTGGAACTTGTGTGTGATAATACCAGGGTATTCATTCTCTTAGCCATCTGGGTCTGTCAGTGGCTAAACATTTGTTGGGATTTTCCCTTTTGGGCTGAGGAGTTTGAAACCCTGAGAGACAACATTTGTTTGTTTGTTTGAGATTTTAAGATTACCAGCCATAAACAACTGAGAATGGGTAATCAGAGCTCTGTTTCATCTTATATTCCCTACGGTGTATTTTGCAGAATTGGGAAATTCTTAGCTCTTAGTTTCGTGGGCTCATACCCATGAAAAGGAGAAGGGGATATTTTTCTAAAAATCATGTGGTCACAGTATTCTTTAGGCTCTGGAGAATAATGCCCCAGATGGGGCACTTTTTGACATTCTAAATCTTGTTTTTGCATATGAAAAAGCTGGCTTGTTAAAAGTATCTCTTCACTCTTCTGACCAGAAGGAAACAAATCTTACTAGGAGGAACTTACATTTTTCTCCCTGTGCCTTTGAAATGTAAATGTTCTACCCTGGGCTCTAATGTACTCTCACTCACTCTTGTCTATACCATTGCCAATTCCTGAGACTGAGGGGGAAAAAGGGAGAAGAGTCCTTTTTAAACTCAGGCAGGAAAACTGTGAGATCTCTGTTTGTCTGGAATGTATGTATGTCCATGTGTACATTATAAATATATCTCTTTTCCTTTGGATGGTATTATCAAAGTTAGTTTGTAAATGAGCTCTATTTAATTGACTTAAAGGAAATTAAGCACTTACAGAAATTCTCAGAAATATAAAAGAAACTAAGTTGAATGAATTTCAGATTCATGTGATCTGAAAAATATTCAATATTAAATTTGGGATAATGGCTGACTTGGTCTAATGTCTCATAAAGTTTTCTTGGGCAATCTAAACATAATTTTTGAGAACAAGTGAATAAAATAGAAGTAAATGAGACAAGAGTTTTTAGGTGAACTCTGGGAATAATTATGTTTTAGGAATGTCTACTTAAAAATAGCTTTTCTGGAAGTTTTAGTAACTTGAAATTTTAGAGTTTAACTAAATTAAGCTAAATGATGAGAATTCATTGAATATCGAGGTCTTTTCCAAATAAAATAATATACTGAAATATTAATTACTAAACATTGGCTTCCTTTTACAGAGAAAGTAAAGATATTTAAGACTATTAATAAATATGTTTGGTGTCACACTGAGACATTTTCCATAAGAAAGTACATATTTTTAGAAATTATAAATAGCATTTATTTATAAATTTGCCAATCTACAGAATGCTAATGTAAAGAACAGCTCATAATTGCTTACTTCTTAATTTTCACTAGGAATTTAGGTTTTTAAGACTTGAGAATTCTAATTAAATATGTAATTAAAGCCACTAGAAATAATGAGAACATTTTCATATACAGAGTAATAGGAGGTGTGTTTTCATTAAAAGAAGGTATGAAGAATAGGAATTTATTTTGTTAAAGAAAAAGGAAGTAATTTTGTCTTAAAGCTGGTTATTTCTAAAGAGGAAATAAAATAAAGGGCAAGTTAATATGAATATAGAAAGTTGTAGATTTCTGGGGAAAAAGTAATCTTTAGAAAGAAATTCTATGTGTTGTCAGGACTCACTAAGATTAGAATGAATTTAATTGAGTAAATGAATTTTAAGATTAAAAGTAAAGTGGTACAAAAACTTAAAATTTTTTTCTCTCTCTGTTAAGAGAAAAAAGTTTTCTTGGAATATTGATTTGCTTTTGATTACAGATTGTAAATTTTCTTTACCTTTTAAATAATCTGTTATAACTTTCTCTATTTGCTTTTAAAATCTTTCATTGTAACTTTGGTTAAATGGATACACATTGTTTCACAGTGATCTGTAATCCTATTTGACCAAGTGTCTTGAAACTTTTTAACATTTTGGATAAACTTCTCAAGGATAGAATCCTGATGAAAGATATTTTGACCTCTTGATAGTTTTGGGATGTTTCAGAGGACCCCTAAATCATCTCAAAGAGAGATATTAAACTAATTAGGATGATTTGGTATGTTATGGGAGGCACTGTCAATTGATTAGAGATAAATGTATCTCCAACATTTTAGGTTATCCATTTAGATTATACTAAATATCATTAATATAGATATTCTTATGTTATATGAAATTAAATAAAATTTCTAAAATTTGAATATGTCAAATTTGTATGTTACAGAAGTAAACAAATTTTTTTTTGTCAATTGCATTTTAACAAGCTCTTTAATTGTGTCTTTTTAAGTCTTTTTATCATTCATAGATGCTTTTGCAAAAGTGCTTCATCTTCAGGAAGATTCATACTAAAGACTTTCTGACAAGTGCAGGTTTCTGATAACTTTCAAATCATACCATTGAATTGGGTAAGAAATTAAAGAATTCTAATGGAAATCCCGATGGTTTCATAAAGGTTAAGGCTGCAAACTGTAAACAGCTCAAATGTTCATCATCAAGTGAATGAGTAATTCACATCAGCAATAAAGGGGGATGAAATATTAATATACACAACATGGATGAATCTCAAAACATGCTGAGTGAAAGAAAACAGGAACCAAAGACACACTGTTAGATTCTATTTATGGAAATTTGAGAATGGGAAAACTATAGTCACTGAAAGCAAATCATCATATCACTTTTGTAGGAAGGTGAGGATTGACCACAAAGCAGCCTAAGGAAACTTTCTGGGTAATGGAAATTTTCTGTATCATGATTGTGGTAGTGATTACACAACTGTACATATTTGTCAAAATTTATCTAACTGTGCTATACACTTAACATGAGTGCTATTAGTTGTATGTATATTGTACCCCAGTAGGGGTGATTAAAAGGAAATATATATTATGTATGACATATAAATATATGTTTACATATATTACATATATATCATGACAATAGAATAAAATATGTTCTTAGTGATTAAATTGCCATTTAGCCAACAACCAGAATGCCAAACATCCTTATTTTTTTCTTGTTTTTCCTTTCTCTAACCTTTCAAAAAGCATCATTTTTAAGAGTCACATCAACATTGCTGATTAGATTTGCAGTAATTTGAAAACACAGAAGACATTCCTTTTAAAAATATAAACAAAAGCTTCTTTCATCTGCTCTCTAGATCTTTTTATTCTTATGCCACATTCTTTACACCAGTTGACCAATTGAGTTAGGCACTCATTTCCTTTTGCACAAATCTTTGTTGTGTTTCTGCTAGTTCTGCATTAGGGACTATTAAGGAGGAAAACCACTGACACAAAATGGTTTCATTTGTGCTGAAGCCCACGATACCACGCATGTATTTAATACCTAACCTACTTGCAATTTCGACCTTCACCAGAAATGTTATCTTAATTCTGAAATCTGGAATTTTCTGGTCGGCACCAATGTGGTAATCTATCACAGGGGCCCTCTCCATCTCCCCCAAACCAAGAAGAAGAGGCAATCTGCATGATAAACTCAAGGCTTCCCTTCCCTACAAAGAGAAGATAGTACTGGTCCCAAATAACCTTTTTTTCTTTTGCTAATGACTTTCTTGCCCACCCTCCTTTCTATAAAAACCTTCCACTCTGTATAACTTCTCAAAGTGCCCTTCTATTTACTAGATGAGATGCTGCCCAATTCATAAAGCATCAAATAAGGCCAATCAGATTTTCAAATTTACTCAGTTGAACTTTGTTTTTGAACAAGACATGATCTTAAACAAGATAAACATTGCCCCTGTTTTCATCTCAGGTGGCTTCAGCCTGCAGCTGCTTGAAGCAGGAGTTTGGTTCCTGGCCAGAGATTGAAGTCAGGCCGGGGCAGTGAAAGCACTAAATCCCTAGCCACTAGACCACCAGGGACTAGTGGCCAGTGACAAGTTCCTGACCTGTCTGCTGTGTAGAAATGAATTTCCACAGACATGGAAAGTACTGAAACAAGTAAAGTGTTTATTAGGAGGACAAAGAATACATGTGGCTAGACACATGGGTGGGCTCAGAGAGAGAGTTGTGCTCACTTGGTAGTTTGAATCACTTTTATGGGGAATTTCTTCCAGGTTTCCTTTGACCAATCATCTTGCTTTGCCTGCTTCTGAGTCCATATTTGGTATACCTCAGGGTCCTCCCGTGTTCATGTGCATCTCTTAGCCAAGATGGATTCTAGCGAAGAGGCCTATGGGTAGTTGACATCACTTGCTATGGGGTGGTGCCCTCTCCCTTTTTGACCTCCAAGGAACCTTTCTGCACATGTGTAGCTGGGAAGGTCTCCTTGACTACGAGAGTGAGGAACATCTAGTCTTTTATCTCTTATCTGGGCAGGGCACAGCCTCCTTTCTTGATTGCCCTGTTATTGATATTTTGGAGTTTCTGTCCAGAGGGAATGAACTCCTGCTGCTTACCCTGGGGCCCATCTATCTCCTGCCTCACTTTCACAGAACTCACAATCTGCTGTGAGAGACAGTCAGAATATGAGCACACACACACAAATAATTTTAAAGCCCGATAGATTTGAAGTCAATAGAAAAGACATTGAGGGCTTCCCTGGTGGCACAGTGGTTAAGAATCTGCCTGCCAGTGCAGGGGACACGGGTTCAAGCCCTGGTCCAGGAAGATCCCACATGTGGTGGAGCAACTAAGTCCGCGAGCCACAACTACTGAGCCTGCGTGTTGCAACTACTGAAGCCCATGAGCCTAGAGCCCGTGCTGTGCAACAAGAGGAGCCACCACAATGAGAAGCCCTCACACTGCAACGAAGAGAATCCCCCGCTTGCCACAACTAGAGAAAGCCCACGTGCAGCAACGAAAACCCAATGCAGCCATAAATAAATAAATTAATTAAAAATAAATTTTAAAAAAGACATTGAAAAAGAAGTGGGCCTCCTTTTGATAAGGAAGTCAGAGGTTTCTCTGTAACTTCTTTTGAGAACAATAAGCCACGTCTTTTCCTTCTTCTACATTTTCTCTCCCCACTGCTGACCCCAACAAAATGCTGAAGGCAGAATTTGCACTCAATAGATTACTTTTTAAATTGATGTAAAAGTATAAAGTATATTTATGTGCCTTAAAGTATGGAAGGGCATATATTTGGAGCATAAAATCTCAATACCTGCTGGAAATATCACAAAATTGATGAATATAAAACTAATTATATAATAGGGAAATTAAAAAGAAATTTCAGGCTGTGTAGAGACTAAATTAAGAGAACAATAACATATATAATAGCTGAATATTTTGGCATTTGAAATTGGAATTTAAAAAATAGATAAGAGAGGAAGAAATAGGAGTCGTAATTAATAACTGAAGGACAAAGGGGGGATAGGTAGCTTATTTAGCTTATTTCTGCCTTTTTAGTTGCAGAAAATATCAGTTTTGAAACCAGATATGGTTGCAATGTATTAGTTCTGCACAAAGTGCTAGGATGAGTTTCCCCACACCCACAGTTTGGGGATAGTGCTTTACTCATAACTCATCTTTCATGCATTTGCCTAAATTCTTGTGGAATACAGCTGGACGTGCAGCTCATAAATATGACCTTTGGATGTGTTTTAAACACTACTGAACTCCATTTTAATTTTACATATTAAAGCCTCTGGGCTCTATTTACTCTTTCATTGTATAACATTCATTTATCTTATGAAAAACGCTGTGATTCACTGTTGGTCTAGCTTTTTTTTTTCACTTATTTGGAAGATTTTTAGAATCCAAACTGTATTGTTATTTATCTTGGAAATCAGAAACACTTTCGGGAGTCAATTCTCTGAGTCCCAAACCCCTCACCTGACACCATCTTGTGGTGCTGTGCCCTGGGGGGAGGACACAGCAGGATCTGCAGGTGGAGCGGCCTAGAGAGCTGAGGGTATTATGTGTCTGTTTTATCGCCAAGATTAGTCAAGCCCCAAATTATAGTGTTGAGGGAGAAATTTTTCACCTAATGAGGTATGGGGAAGTCATTTAGGCTTATACATGGTTCAGTGTAAACTTTGTGTGAACTGAAAGAGCCTGTCAAACACACACAGCACATCTGCTTTAACCATTAAGGAAAAGAAATGTCTGACTCACAAAGAAGGATAAATGACTCCCTTCTTACGATGCCCATGTTCACACCCTCTCGAAGATGAGCTTCCTTTCCCACGTGCCAGGGTCCTGCTGTCTCACTAGATATGTCCTCAATCTGTCTCTTTTGAAATCTTTAAGGAATAGCCCCATAACGTTTGATGTATGTTCTTTGTTCTGATAAAGCATAAGACTACCATGCTTCAGTGGAGAAGTTCCTTAGAGCCTTTTGAGGGGCTGCCTCCCAGATTATAGCCCTCAGCTTGGCTCAAATAAAACTATTTTCTGCTCCTATTATAAATTCTTTATTATTTCCCTCCACAGTGTGTTATTCCTTATGAAGTCCAGCTGTTCTAGGCTGACACCAAGCCACCCTGAAGCAGCCATCGTGTCTTCATTGCCTCTTTCTCACATCTGGGTCCTTGAAGGTTGCTGAGATCACACTTGCTTGTCTGTGTCCATGGAACCCAGGGCAGAGCCCAGGTCCTCCCACCAGGGCCCTGGATTCTGGTACCAAACCCAGGAGAAGGTGTGCTCTAGTGATATCAGCCTCACCTGGCACCAAGGCCAAGATTGTCATGTGTTTTTTCCCAGACTACTTCTGTGGGAAAGGGTTTTGTGATGTTTTGTTTTCCCTAGTTCACCCTAGAGAGATGCAAGGAGGAAGTCTGATGCAGACTTTCCAGCTTACAAACATCTGAGGGCTGTGTCTCAGGTCAGGATCAATGTTCCCTTTTCCATGGGCATTCAAGTCAGTGAGGCAGCCTGACTTGAGGGCCAGGACTCTGCCTCTGTAGTCCTGGAGTTGATGGCTGAAGGCTGGGGACAGGGGCGCTGCAGTTCTGCCCAAGGGGAATTAAAGGCCAGAAAGCCCTGGTTTCTGCAGGAGTCTGATCATCGCCTGGAATGTATGCCAGTTTACATATAATTTCTTTATCCTATTTATTCATTATTGTTATTTCTCATTGTACTTTGGGACTCAAGTTTTTATTGTTATAGAAATCCAATGTTTTCAAAGATTCTCCCTCAAGGATTCTACTGTTAACATTTTTCATTAAGAGAAATGCCTGTCTATTCCAATCTTTCTTTCCCTCCATTATTGACTCTGTCTTTTCTAGGTCTTGTCCTTGTCTCCTGGGCCACAGTCAGTAATGTCTCCACTTATGTATTCTGAGTGTGTGATCATTTGGTCCAAGGGATTCTGCTGAATGAAGTATAAATTCTGATATCTTTCTCTTGCAAACTTTCAAAACCTACAAATAAAATGAAGATATGGGCAATATAAAATGAAAATATAATGTTCCATTCTTATTAATATCTATCTCTATTTCCATAGAATTCAATTATTGGCCCCCGATGACTATATTTTTCAAAAGAATTCCCTAAATAATTACCAGTAATTCACTACTCCAATGTAATGTAGAAGATATTCTTAGTGTATTCTTCAAATTCATGTTGATGGAATGCTCAAGTTCCCTATATCAAATTGAGCTCCTATATTCCCTCTGAATAATAAAACTAAGATATGTTTGCTAAAGGTTGTTGAAAAACAACATTTTAGCTTGACATGGATGGTACAAATATAGTATCACTAAGGGTGAAAATTTAGTATATGTCCTGTGGACTACCAGTTTCATGTTCCACAAGCACAATCGAACCATTTAAATACAGAATTATTTCCTAATTCTCTATGATATAAATCTCATTATAAATAACAAGCATTTTGAAAGCTTTAAATTTTTAACTATAGCTAATTAATTTGTACCTTTTCTCCTCTATCAACAAAAATTGACTTTCATGGTTAACTCAGTTAAAAAATAAAACAGCACAATAGGAAAGAAGTAAAATATCTCCATTGCCTACAATATATAAAAATATATATAAATATGTTGATGAAAAAACGTGGGTCTGCTCTCCCATGTGCAGTAAAGCAAATCTACTGACACCAGGTTATGGTGAAGGAAAGTGCAGCGTTTACTGCAGGTGCCAGGCAGGGAGTTCAGGTCAGCTAGTGCTCAAAACACCTGAACCCCCTTTCCTGGGGGGTTTCATGAAAGCATTTTTAAATACCAGGTGAGAGAGGGGAATCACAGGGTGTGTGATCGGCTCCTGCACAATTCTTTGGTTGATGTGAGGTAACAGAGCAGTGCCACAGTGATTAACGTTATCAATCCTCAGGCTCCAGTAAAAGATATCCTACTTAAAAGTTTTAAAAGTTAAAAAAAAATAAACATTAACTGAGTAGAGGGAAGGTATCCTCAATTTCAGAACAGTGTAAAGTCAGCAAATATCACAACTGGTGCACCCCTTGAAGATACTGATCTTGACTGGTTGCAATTTTTAAGAAAACACATTTGTGTAAAATTAACTCTGCACTTAAAAAATTGAGTCACAGGTTTTAGGTTTTCTAAATGCTCTAAAAGTACTTATTTTTCCTTTCCAAGAAGGGACTTTCAACCTCCCCCAAAGTAAAAGGGCAGTGCCTCTTGTATTGCTTTCTCTCACTGAACACACCGAAGAAAAATTGCATCATGTTGGTGTCTATCTGAATAATGTGCTCAGGGCTCTCCCTGAATCACTGCATGGTTCTCATTTGCACGTGGGAGCCAATGGGTCTAAGTGCAGGCCACCACAAGATGTGCCACTATGGCATGTGGATTATTTTGAGCTGAAAACAATCAAGGCCCAAAAGACTCAGGAAGAGCCTTTGAACTCCCCCACTTATTGCCTAAAATAATTTAAGACAGGAGGCCTGTCCCAGGAAGAAGCTATCACTAGAGATAAATGTAGTATAACACTAGGTGTGGTAAAACCGGAGGAACATTGAAAAGCCCATTTGATAAAATCCTCTCTGTGGGGCTTCCCTGGTGGCGCAGTGGTTGAGAGTGCACCTGCCGATACCGGGGACACGGGTTCGTGCCCCGGTCCGGGAAGATACCACATGCCGCGGAGCGGCTGGGCCCATGAGCCATGGCTGCTGGGCCTGTGCATCCGGAACCTGTGCTCCACAAGGGGAGAGGCCACAACAGTGAGAGGCACGCGTACCACAAAAAAAAAAAAATTCTCTCTCTGTCTCATTGTCTTTGGATGGATCAGCAAACATTTGTTTACCAAACATTAACTCTTTTTAACTTCCTGTGAATTACCTTACTTCCCCTTGAAATTTCAGACCCATACCTCCTTCTGATGCAAAAATTTGGCCTCTGTGCACTGGTATGGAATCGAATTCGGGGGCAGAGTTTGTGTGAAGTAGAAAAGAATAGGTTTATTGCGTTGCCAGGCAAAGGGGGACATTGCAGGCTAATGCCCTCAAAACTGTGTGTCCCAACCTGGGGGGATTTGGTGAGGAGTTTTATAGCAATGGTTCAAGGTCAGGGTTGCTGATAAGGATTATGGTGTGTTCAGGGCCTGCAATCCTTTAATCTGGCCTCAGGTGGTCTCCTGATGAGCTTCTATGCTTCTCAAGGTTATCAAACTGTGACATTCTCTCTAGAATGAAGGATGCTTCATCAAGTAGTTAACATTTTCCATTTGTTGGGGGTTTGAGTTCTGTAGAAGAGCTCAAAGTTATTGTTATATGTTTCCCTTGAGGCAGAACCAGGATCTTGTCCCAAAGCTGCACTATTGTTTCTTGACAGTTCCTCCCTTGTCTCTGCAGCCCCTCCCTTCCCTGATTAGCAACTATTTGACCCTACCCTTTGGAATTCAGGGCAGGTAGTGGAGGCTGAAGCCTAGTCCCTGCAAACAAGAAATGGGAGACACAGAAAGACTTTAGTGCCCAGGAGCGCCACAGGGTCCTGCTCAGTTTCACTTCTCTTTAGTCAAGAATATATATATGTCACCTTTTCTTGCTGTCTTTGGAATTCTTCATACTTACGTGAATTCCCCATGTGCACATAATAATTTAATTTTCTCTTGTTAATCTGCCTTATGTCATTTTCATTGCCCGCCAAAGAGCTAATGTTACCCAAAAACCTGGGTTTGCCTCTTGGTGGGCGTCAAGCTGAAAGGCACAACAAAAACAAAGATTGGGAGAAGAAAGGATTTGTTACTTGCAGCAAGTAAAGAGAACACCGGGGGTCTTTCCCAAAGCAGTGTCTTCCTGAACAGCAAAATTGGGGAATTTTTAAGCTAAGGGTATATGCATATTCATGAAGGGGTTTGGGTGGTCCACAGAGTCCAAGCTTTAGTGGACTGAAGTCATGAGGGTCAGAAAAGGTCAATATCATCATTCCTTATGTTCCCAGTTGATCAGGCTAATCTTTACCATTGAAAGAGAACTGGGAGTCTTTACAATTATCTTTGTTATTGTTAATTCTTTGACCTGAAAACAGTCCTTTGATTCTGCATTATTTTGTTCCCTTAAGATCATTAATTACCGAGACCCTTTCAACGGCAAGCATCCTGGCCAGGCTTAGATTGCAAAATGGCTTAGGCCAAAAATGACTCCTAGATATACATATTATTAAACTTTTGTTTTATTTTCTCCTGTTAATCAGTCTCACATCAATTTAATTCTTAGACCAGCTCAAAGTGTTACCTGAAACACTTCTTTTGTTGAGCCAAAAGAAACAACCAAGCCAAAGGGCAGGAGAAGGAAGGGTTTATTACTTGCAGCAAGTAAGGAGAACAGCAGGGATTTTCCCAAAACGGTGGCTCCTTGAACAGCCAAATTGGGAAAGTTTTAAACTGTCAACTGAAAAAAAAAAAAAGCACAAACTGAGAGTTGTGAGTTAACTTTTATTTGGGGCAAAATGAGGACTATAGCCAAGGAAACAGCCTCTCAGATAGCTCTGAGGAACTGCTTGAAAGAGTTAGGGGGAAGGTCAGCATGTATGTGATTTTGGTGAAGGGGGACACATGTAATCAGGGACACATTTTGGCAGAAATTTGCTGCTAGTTACGAAATGGTGGCTGCTAGTCACAAGGAGCAGATGTCTCCATTAATGATTTTAGTGGTTTTCTAGATATGAGAAGCTAAAAGAAACTGGGCTCATAAAATCTGAAAATATCGAACTATCTGAAGGCCTGTTCTGCCGGGTTTTCTCAGAGCATAGACTGCCTCATTCCTGATCTCTGTCCTGAATTCCATTCAGGGTGTGTTGAAGGTTGTGAAACAAAATTTATATTTTATGGCAAGACAAGAGAAATTTAAACATAAATTCTTCTCTGCCCTTTGGTCTCCTCTCTCCCCACACTGTGCATTGTGCATCTGCATTATACATTGACCAAACCTCCCCCATAGGCAGGGACACTTGCTCAACCATAAAGAGCAACATTCTCCTAACATCAACGAGACAACTCCCTCCTTAAGAGATAACATTTCTTCTTGACCTTGTAAGGGGTTACATGACCAGCAGGATGGCACTTAGATCTGAATTATGTAAACGTTCAATAAAATGTCATTTGATGTACAGCCCTCTGTCTCAAAAAAAAACTTATATACCTCCCTGGGTTTCTAATGGGCAGAAGAGTTTTCAGAGTTTTCTGAGATGCTCTTCCCAGGTTATAATCCTCAAATTTGGCTCAAAGAAAAATTTCCAGTTCTCTTTTAGATCAAGTGATTACTTTTTTGTCAAGGTCAGAGACTACAGTGGCTAGTGACTTCCTTCTTATAGAACCAGATGGTAAGGGACAATTTTATTTCACAAGATCATTAATTACTGAGATCTGTTCAAGAGCAAGCATCACGACCAGGCTGAGATCACAAATGATTTAGGCTTAAAATGGCTTCTCTTATGTCAAAAAGTTATGTTTGATTCTTTTTCTTTGGGGACCCCCTACTCCATTTGCCTACAGAAGGGCAGAGGAAAAGTTCTTCCTCTCTGACAGTCTTCATGACTGCCTGGAGAAACAATGATGGACTCAGGAGTTCTCAGCCTCGATGTGCACAGAAATCTTTATGCCTATGGTAAAGGGGCATGGAAAGGAGAGGGTTCTCAATGTGTAGAAGTTCAGATGCTTTCGAAGGCAGGCAATGTGCCCTGCACTATAATGCCTGTTGGGCAGGAAGAAAGTTTCCTGTACCCTTCTAGATTTTTCTGGTTAGTCTAGGAATTAAATTGGCATGAGACAGATTAAGATTAACAGGAGAAAATCAAACAAAATTTAATAAAATGTATACATGGAAGAGACCCAGGAGAACTCGGTAAATCTCCCAAATGGCTGAAATCCTCACCTTAAATACCACTTTCAACTAAAGACAAAGATGTTGGGTGTAGTGGTTTGGGACTCAAAGGGTAGGAAGGCAATTCTTCCTCGGACCTCATACGTGAAGTCACCATACCTCAAGGGGAAATTCAGTTTGCACTGCAACTTCAACTAAAGAACAGTTCTTCGTGTAACACTGCCGGATATTGGAAGATACACAGGCCCCTCGGCCGACCGAAGGCATTCCTTCATTGAGGCAGTTCGCTAGCCGCAGAACACCCTGCTTTAAAAAGTTGATTCAGTTTAGGGCACAGTGGGTAGCTTGTGTCTCTTTTACTTGTTAGAAAACACACGTATTTAGGCTGCATGTCAGTCTAGACATGGTGTCTATAGCGAAAAGCCTGGTTTTCCCATTTTGAAAGCTCCATTCTTGCAGCCGGAAAAAAACCTGAAAAACACTGTTGTTGCCGTGTTTCTAATCCCTGCAGGCATGGCTCTGAGAAAAAAAAAAGAGTTTTCTCGAAAGGAAGAGGGGGCTTCCAGGTCCTGGGTGGGAGCTCTTCCTGCCCTGCTCTAGAGCTAAGGGGAATCTCAACGGGGGCCCTAGCCTCAACGTAAGGTCTTGATTTGGCATCCAGAAGGGTAGGCGTGAAGCAGGTTCCCTGAGGCCTTAGTCGCAGTTCTGCATTCGTTTAACGGCAGTAAGTGTCTAGAGACTCGAGGCCCCGTCGCGTCAGCGCCAGTTTCAGGACAAGGACTCTGAGGACCCACCGGCTCCCCTGGGCTTGCTGGACCACACTCAGACCCGTAGGCCCTACAGGGTGCCCCAGGGTAGGCCGAGGGAAGGGGAACACACTGCAGTCTACCTTGGGGGAGCTAGATGTTGATGTTCCAACTACCGGGTTTTTTTTTTTTTTGCAAGAACCCCTAAATATCCTGTGCCCTCCCTTACCTCTTCAAAACAGTCCCTCAGAGCTATCTGAGAGGCTGTCTCCTGACTTAAGTCCTCAGTATGTCCTCCAAATAAAACATAATTCTCAACTTTTAGGTTGTGCATTTTTTTTCAGTCCACATTTAATTGTATGGCTCATGTAGGCACTATGCCTAAATGTAATGGGATGAGCTGTAAATTATTAAAACTAGATAAATTCTGTCAGCTCTACCACTAGCTGAGATCAGGCTTTCTTCTCTGGATACTTCTGTCATAGACCTTGGCAGATAGGGGGTCTGTGTTGGTCTTTAAATTATTCTTAGAATTGTGGGGACTCATTCATTCTTTCAACAAATTTTACTGCTTATATTCTATGTGTCAGTTACAGTGCTGGGTCTTGAAATACAGAAGGCAACACATGAAAGTACAAGGATAAAACACATTTTCTACCATATTAACTTTTTTCATTCATTAATTCATCCTTAAGTCATTCAACACACATCTTCTTATTGAATACTGATGAGGGATCAAATGCTAGGCTAAACACTGAGTATATAACTGCAAATGAGATGGATAGGCCCTGATTTTGATGTCACTACTATCTTTTGTCGTGCCATATAGTGGGACAGCTTCATTATTCCCTTTACCGTAAGTTTTGGTTTTTTGGGGTACACGGGCCTCTCACTGTTGTGGCTTCTCCCGTTGCGGAGCACAGGCTCTGGATGCGCAGGCTCAGCGGCCATGGCTCCTGGGCCCAGCCGCTCCGCGGTATGTGGGTTCTTCCCAGACGGGGGCACAAACCCATGTCCTCTGCATTGGCAGGCAGACTCTCAACCACTGCGCCACCAGGGAAGCCCTACCCTAAGTTTTTATCACAAATTGCTAATGAAAATAAAACTGTTAGTGGAGTTTCAACATGCATAGGTAAATGAGAACACAGAACTCCCCTTTCGCATGCCCCATTCTCCTCCTTCTAACTCCCTATGTGAACTCACTTTGTGCCAAGACCAAGAAGATGTGCTCCAATAAGAACCAAGCTGATTTCCTCACACTGACAGGGGCTATCGCTTACTTAGAAGACTTGATGCTTAATTTTGATAAGCAACTAGAAGACCATGGAGACAAGCTATAAAAATCATTTGTATTGGGAGAAAATACTAAAAAGGGTTAATGTGCTGTTTCACATGTCTAACCTCCTGGGATTAAACCACAGGCACCAAGGTCACCAAGGGTACTTGGCAACAATGAGCTAAAAATGAAAAAAAAAGAGCATCATACTGTTATTTTATTCATCTTGCCCCAAGGCACTGTCTGATAAACACCACAACCACTAAGGGAATTGAGAACAGCTTCCTTGTGGGGCAGGTTATATATGCATCTTTTTCCAAGAAGTTAAATCATATCCAGCTATCAGCACACCTTACTTAAGGTGATTGTAATGTATGAGATTAAATGTTCCTGACTGGAATCCTTCTTGTCCTCAATTCATTGCCTATACTGGATTTTTTTTTGGGGGGTGAGACCTTCAGACTTCTACCAGAAATCGTTCCTTTGGGGAAACCAGGCCTTCCCAGAAACTCAGGAAACTGAAATGCAGACAGCAAGAGAGAAGGAAATTATTTGGACATATAGACCTCAATTGTTTGGTTTTAAGTAAACGTCCCAGCAAACATCTTCTAAATGGCATAATAACTTTAGGGAAATTCACGGTTTATAAGTTTGTGTACTCATAAACTGAACATATTATGATAAGAGTACAGGTTGCATTTTGTGTCTTCAACTCAAGCAAAGACTTCAAAAAAGGCCCAGTTATCCTTTGTTCATTAAGACACCAAGAAAGGGCAAAAAGGACAAGTTTCTAAGTCTTTTTCTTTAAAATTTACTTCCTTTCTTCAGTCTTCATCAAGATCTTCAGGAAGTTATCTTTACTAAAGTTAATTATTCATACAATAAACATAGGAACCTGCAGAAGACTATCTCACAGAGACCTGTAATGTACAATATCCATTGCATACATGCACCATGAGCTTGTCTTTTCTAGCACTGGCATACACAAAACTCTGTGTGTGTGTGTGTGTGTGTGTGCACATGTGTGTCTTTTTTGTGTGATGGAGCCATAGGGAGAAAATAAATCTATTGGCTGCAATTCAGTGATATAGAAAGATTTAAGGGTAAAGGAAAAGGCTACATCAAGTGAAGCAATAAAGTCATGAGGATGTGCTTCCATAATAATAACAATAGCAGTCTTCTGTAACCAAGGGAGCAGGCTCCTCAAATTATAGTCACACCTGTTAGAACATCTGCCCATAAATTTCACACTATCATTAATGGAAAACAAATGGCACTGTCTCTCCTTCCCTTTATCCATTGGCCATTCTCATATAAACGATTTTTCTCTTCAAGGTCATGCTCTTTCCTATCTGTTTAAAAATATTAGGATTTAGGAGGAGTGATACATAATGTGCCATGCCTTGGTACTTGTACCAGTGATGGCTCTGTAAGGAGCACTGGATTGTTAGGAGGCTATAAATTGAATTCCCCTAGAAGCAGAACCTGAGGCAATAATTTGAATGCAAACTGTTCATCTGGGAGGTGCTTCCAGAAAACTCAGAAGTGGAGTGGGAATTGAGAATGGAGGCATGGAAGGAAGCCAACAGAGGTGCATTACTGAATCAATTACTCCTGCAGGGAACTGCTGCCAGTACTTCAGGGGAGTTCTGTGAAACTCTATAGAACATGTCTCAGAGTTATCCCAAGAATGGGTGAGAAACTTGAAGTACTTATCTTCCAGTCCCCTCTGTCCTTGGTTGAAAGCTACACCCAGATACATTAACTCCTGTACATTTCTGGCCTGCCCTAAGGTGGATAATTGCAGGTGGTAGCATGAGTCTATCAGCATATACTGGAATGATGAGTGCTGGGGAGATATGAGTGGAGCATTGAAACCATCTAATACAGTGGGGGCAGGAGATATTAATTATTGGCTTGCAAGTCCAAATGGTAACCTTAAATTCCTGGGTTAATGGTTTTACTTTGAGGCATTTAAGCATGATGTATGAGTAAAAATTTCCTCTATTAAATCAAGTTGAAGATCCTAAGTCCCTAATCTTCTGGAAAACTGTGGGTATCTTTTTAACAGATTTTTGAAAAGTAACATGATTAAGATTCCAAACTGACCATCCATTCATTCATTCATTCACTCATTCAACAAACATTTATTGAACACCTAAAGTAGGCCATGGGTTAAACTAGGCACCAGTGTTACTGTTACTAAAATCATTATCGTGCCACCTAGAAGTCAATGTATTGTGACACTCAAATAAGAAAATCCATAGTTACCGTAAAAAAATATTACAGAGTGATATAGGAAGACATGATAAGACGTTAATTCATGCTGTGGACAGTAGTATATGGGGGATATCAGTAGGGCTTCCTGTAGAAGGCAATTGAAATGGATACGTAACATGAAGGAAGGGTGAATTTTTGAGGAAAAGAGAAGATAAATTCATGTTTGCCAGAAAATGAATGGCTAAGGATCAGTCCAGAAAGGAGTTCCATTCATAATCAGTATAAGAAATGTCACTGGGGCTTCCCTGGTCGCGCAGTGGTTGAGAGTCCGCCTGCCGATGCTGGGGACACGGGTTCGTGTCCTGGTCCGGGAAGATCCCACGTGCCATGGAGCGGCTGGGCCCGTGAGCCATGGCCGCTGAGCCTGCGCGTCCGGAGCCTGTGCTCCGCAACGGGAGAGGCCACATCAGGGAGAGGCCCGCGTACCGCAAAAAAAAAAAAAAAAAAAAAAAAAAAGAAATGCTCACTGGAGTGTAAGAAAAGAAGACAGTGGAGAGGGTGGTAGAAGCCAGACCATGAATGGTCCATGTGTGTATAGTAAGTGCTATGGTGTAGTCTTTGTGTTCCCCTCCAAATTTATACGTTGAAATCTTAATTTCCGGAGGTTATAGTATTAGTAGGTGGGGCCTTTGGGAAATGATTATGGTATTAGTGCTCTTATACAAGAGACGCCCCAGAGCTCCCGAAGCTCTTCTGCCATGTGAGGTTACCATGAGAAGTCTGTGACTCAGAAGAGGGCCCTCATGTGACCATACTGCCACCCTATTCTTGCATTTGCAGCCTCCAGAACTGTGAGAAAAAAATGCCTGTTGTTTATGAGCCACCCAACCTGCACCATAATCTTACAGCAGCCCAAAAGGACAAAGAGAGTTTGGATGTGAGATTTTACTCCAAGAAAGATGGGAATCCATTGAAGGATTTTAACTGGTAACTTAGAAGAGAGAAAAGTTTCATAACACAATCAGGTATTTTTATAAGAAAAAGTTGTTTCATTTTCAGAAAGATCACTCTGGAAATACTGTGACTAGATTTTTGGAGAAGGGTGACGGCAGTCCCGGATATAGAAAGATGAGTTAGTAGTCCATTAATGTAAGTCAAACAAGAAAGTGGATATAGAAAGCGTGAATTTGTGGCTGAGCGTTCTTTTCTTTTAGCACTTGAAAAATGTTATGTCAATGCTTCTGACTCCAGAGTTTTAGACAAGAAATATGCTGTCATTGGAATTGGTGTTTCTCAATAAGTAATGCATCGTTTCTTCCTGTCCACTTTCAAGATTTTTTTTGTCTCTACTTTTCAGAAGTTTAGATATGACGCGTCTTGGCAAGGATATCTTTGCGTTTTTCCTCTTTGGGTTTGTTCAGATTCTTGAATTTGTTTTTATGTCTTCTAAAAAATTGGGAACTTTTTAGCCATGATTTCTTTGAATACTTTGTCAGTCCTACTTGCCCTCTGTTTTCATTCTGGAACTTTGATGATATGAATGTTAGTGCTTTTGTTACTGTTTACACGTTCTTGATATCCTGTTCTTTCTCCCGTCTTTACCCCTCAGTCTATTTTTCTCTGTACATTTGGTACATTGTATTGATCTCTTCTAAGTTCATGATTCTATGCTTTGTAATCTCCACTCTACTCTTGAGCAAAGTTTTTTGATTGTTGTAGTTTTCAGTTCTACTGTTCTGATTTGTTTTTATTGTTATAGCTTCTAGTTCTTTGTTTACATTTTCTATTTTTCCCATTTCTGCCAAGGAACACATAATTACTAATTGAAGCACTTATGTGACAGCTTATTTAAAATCCTTGTCTGATCATTTCAACAGATGTTTTATCTCAGTGTTGGTGTATGTTTATTGTCTTTTCTCATTTATTCTGTGATTTCCTGGTTCTTGGTGTCATAAGTATTTTTCCATTGTATTCTAAACATTGTGAGTTATTATATGACTCTGTATCCCATTCAATTTTATTATTACTTTTTAGAAGGAAGTCATCCTATTTGAGGCGTAGTATGAGGACTGGGAGGTTACGTACAGATTTCCATTGGGCCCTACTGACGATACCCCAGCAAAAGTGGGCACTTACATTGTCCCACTGCAGACAGATCAAGTAGAAGTTCAGCTATCCTATTGGCCTTTCTGACACCTTCCCCTCAAAAGTGGGAACATTAATATCATTGTGTTGCCTTTTAGTAGGAGTGGAAGTTCATCTCCCCACTAGATTTCTTGACACAGGGGTGTGGAGAAGTGAAGTGTTTGCTGTCCTTCCTCCCACTTCATTCCTTCTTGTTGATGCTGGGTGTGGGTAGAGGGTCAGCTACCTGCTGGCCCCACTGACACCAGTGTAAGAGGAAGACAACTTACAACTAGCCCTGCTTGTGCCATCTCATTCTGTCTTATTGCCTCAGGATGGTTATGGGGATTCAGCACCTCATTGGGTCTCACTGACATCATGTGTTGGGGGTTAGTGGGGTGCCTACTCCCTCCAACCTGTAACATCCTATTCTTATTGGTGTCAGGGAGAGATGGACACTATGTCCCACCATTGGACCCCACGACTGTGTGAGAGCAGCCCAGTGTTAACAAGACTGTCAGGCACCCCCTTTTTTTTAATAAGTAAATTTATTTATTTATTTGGCTGTGTTGGGTCTTCATTTCTGTGCAAGGGCTTTCGCTAGTTGCAACGAGCGGGAGCCAGTCTTCATTGTGGTGCGCGGGCCTCTCACTGTTGTGGCCCCTCTTGTTGCGGAGCGAAGGCTCAGTAGCTGTGGCTCACGGGCCCAGCTGCTCTGCGGCATGTGGGATCTTCCCAGACCAGTGCTCGAACCTGTGTCCTCTGCATTGGCAGGTAGATTCTCAACCACTGCGCCACCAGGGAAGCCCAGGCACCACCTTTTAAAGTCTGTTTGCTAATGGAAAGGGGTGGAGGCTCAGCTCACCACTGGACCACACTGAAACAAACTTGGTAGGGAATCAGAACACTGGCTCTACTGGAGGGCAGGAGTGGGGTGGTGTGGAAGATCAAATCCTACCTTGGCCCAACTGAAACGACAGGACATAGGGGATGGGTGCAATATTCCTCTGGCACTTGGCTCGAGTAGTGTGTATATTCCACTGGCACTTGGCTCGAGTAGTGTGTATATTATTGCCCAAATGGTCTTCTGTCTTTAGCAACCCCTTTCCTCATACTTTGGCTAGGGGGAACAGGGTTTTGTGTTTTTTTCTGAAGCTTTTTTGCCTGTTGTTCTGTTGGTGGTTATTGATTGGGGGTTCCTGTAATACCCTCTCCAGGATGTATGGGAAGCAACAGGAAACACAGGGGACTCATCACCATGTTATTCCTCAAGTCCCAAAGTCCCTAGTTAAGTCTGCCTTCTCATTTCCACCTTTCAGCGTCTTCCTATGTTTGTTTGTTGTTATGTTCAGGGTTTTAGTTTTAAGTGGGAGAACCTGGGAGAAATGGGCTACTTCATCTTCTTGGAAGCAGAGGTCTGGTGGTCTACTGATGTTAAAAAGTACTGCTGACTGTAAATTAAAATTTGATGATATACACCTTGCCCTTTAAGAATTATTCTACTAGATGATGTGGCTTCCCAAAGTTGCTACAATTTGATTTTCATACTTCTAAAAGCCAAGTGTTTTGCTGGAGTTGAAATTTAAAGATAAGCAAGAGATGAGGCTAAGATGATCTATGTGGTAACAGATTAAAGTTGGAAACATCAATATACGTTCATGTTTAGCTTAATATTGCTTCATATTACCTTAATACACATGGTTATGTAGAGAGATACTTATAGATATGTGCCTATACGTGGGTCATGTACACACATATTATGTCTTTGCTCTGTCAGCTGAGAAGATCTAGAAGCAATGACATCCGAGCAGCAATTAGCAGACCCCACACCCAGATCCTGCTGTCTAATACCGTTCTCCACTAAAAAGACCTAGTTATCCTTGAAGAAATAGCTGATTCTAGGACTAGGGCAGTAAATATACAAGATTTATAGACAAGATCATCTTATAGTGTCAGAAAGTAAGGAAGTTCCAAAAAAAAAAAATACAGGATGGGGACACCTCAGAGTGGCACAAGAGCCAACTGAAAAGAGTTCACAAGGGTCAGGACTAGAGCAATTTGAGGAACAAAGTAACTAAAGCAGAATTAGATTATAACCCATAGTATAAAATAAAAATCCATGAGTTCTTCTGATATAAATAAATAATTGGATACATAAATAAATGCAGGAGAATAGATAAATCTCCAGTGCAAAGGAATTCCAAATAGTTTATGTAGTACTCCATCTGAAGCATAACTCCCTATTCCTTAGTTGTGGGCTGAGCATATTGACTTCCTTCCAAAAAGTACAGCATGAAAATGGGAAAACAGTAATCTTACGATGGAGAAACCTGAAAAACACTACCTCAGCCTGGTGATCAAGGTCGACCTCAGCATTCATAATGCATATTGATACTTTGTACACTTGATGTGATCTGACAGAACGACCCTTCTACTCTGTGGTCTTCCTCCCCAAAACACATAATCCCAATATTATCATGAAAAATGCATCAAGCAAATTCTAGTAGTGGGCATCCTACAAAAAACTAACTACTCAAAATTGTCAAGGTCATCCAAGGAAACTATGAGAAGTTATCAAACCCAAGAGGAGCCTAAGGAAACATGGCAACTAAAGGTAATGTGATGTTTTGGATGAAATCCTGGAATAGAAAAAGGACATTAGGTAAAAACTAAGGAACTGGACTAATGGATGGGCTATAATAAATGATAATGTATCAATATTTGTTAATTGATTGTAACAATGTAACATACTAATATAAGTGGATCATCATAGAGGGAAATGGGTATAGTGTATATGGAAACACTTTATACTATCTTCTCAATTTTTCTGTAAAATTAAAACACTTCTAAAAAATAAAGTCTATAAAAACGCTGTGTTTTCTTGTTTTATGATTATGTGCCTGTATTTCCTAATGAATATGTCAATTTGCTTTACCTTCCTTGATACTCATATTAAAGAAAATACTAAGTAACTCTGAAAGAATTTGTAACTCCAATTCAACAAGCAATAATTCTTGTATTAACTTTTTGGAAGAACCCACTGAATAAATCAAAGCAAATTGTCTTTAAAGGCTGAATTTCTTTTCAGTGTTTAATCTTTTATATGATTAATGCATACCACAAAAAAGATTCTGTTGCAAAGGGCAGAAAACGTTGATTGTAGGCAATGTTTAAAGTTCAGTGAAATATTAATGCATGATGCTATAACAACTTTAATGTATTTTATGTTTTCAAAATGATGAATTTTTATTTCAGTCAATAAAGTATTCACTTGTATACATTTCCTACCCACCTTTTCCGAAAACACCCACAAGGAAATGATACTATCATCTGACATTAGGTTCATCAATTTAAATTGGAGTTTTTGGTAGCTTTGGTTGCCAATGGTACTGGAATGTGTGATACTTTTACAAATCCTGTCCATGGCAAAATCTGATCTTCACAAGGTAAATCACAGTAGGTGCCTAAAGCCAAATGACACATAGCTTTGTAGCTAGATGACCAAGCATTTTACTTAGAGGCACAATAGAATGTAGAAAAGGCCATTTCTCTTTCTGTCTTTTTCTGCTCAAAGGTCACTCACCATCTTACTTTTTATCAGCCATTTCAGAAGTTTTCCATAAATTTAGACCATATAATGTCACTTAATGTGAATGTAGCTCAACCTTCTGTTTTAGTACAGCTAATCTCACATTATTTGATTGGTGCTAAATATGTAAATCATCAGCAAATTTTTGTACTTAACTTTTTTTTTTTTGATGTGGACCACTTTAAAAGTCTTTATTGAATTTGTTACAATACTGCTTCTGTTTTATGTTTTGGTTTCTTGGCTGTGAGGAATGTGGGACCATAGCTCCCCGACTAGGGATTGAACACACACCCCCTGAATTGGAAGGTGAAGTCTTAACCACTGGACCGCCAGGGAAGTCCCTGTACTTAACTTTTTTTTTGCGGTACGCGGGCCTCTCACTGTTGTGGCTTCTCCCGTTGCGGAGCACAGGCTCCGGACGCGCAGGCTCAGTGGCCATGGCTCACAGGCCCAGCCGCTCCGCGGCATGTGGGATCTTCCCGGACCGGGTCACAAACCCGTTTCCCCTGCATCGGCAGGCGGACTCTGAATCACTGCACCACCAGGGAAGCCCCCTGTACTTAACTTTTAAAAATAATTAAAATAAGCTATTCAACACATTTTTCCTTAAAAAAAAAAAAATTCTCCTTAGGCTGGCCCTGGGCACATATGTGACTTTGCCATTTTTTCCATGGACTATTTTCTTATCTGTTTTACGGTGTCACATTTGTTCTACCTTCTCAAAAAGAAGCATTTAAAAATTCATCTACGCATTCATGCATTCATACATTTATTAAATAAATCTATTGAACACCTACAGACGGCACAGAAAAAAAGGCAGAAAACTAATCTGGGTTGCACAGAAAGTAATGAACTCAGTTAAATTTTTTGGTGAAAATAGGTATTACTCAATCTACTGGAAATTACATTTCATTATGGGGACTCACAGACTCAAGGAAAACCAAGACCTAAATAATAATAAAGTAATAAAAGCACTAGCCATTTACTGAGTGCCTGCTTGTACCTGACTCTGAAACTCTAAAATCATTACGGATGTTCTGATGATTGTCTTATATAATTGTAATCTCCATTTTACAGATGAAAATAACAAGGTTCAGAGACATTAGGTTACTTGCCTAAAGTGAAGTGGCCCAGAAACTACAGAACTGGAAATTGAAACTTAGACTTCATAATGCCAAAGTCTCTGCTTTTAATCACAACGTGTGTGTGAGAGAGAGAGAGAGAGAGAAAGAGAGAGAATGTGTTTAATAGAGAACCTCTGAGAAATGGCAAGAAAACTGCCAGGTATCCATAAAACAATAATTTAGGAGCTTCTTACTATACAAGTAATTGTTAATCATATGGCTGAACTAAGGATCTCTCACTTTTGAACTAAGAAATCAAAAGCTTCCAGAAGTTGAGTCTAAATTTTACACTTACATAAGATACTTCATACAGAATGCTAAAGTATAATAACTAAAGAGCTCTGAAAATACTGGAAGCATTCATATAAGTATGATTTCATAATGTGGATAATAGAGGATTTAAGAAATTGGCAGATGCAACTGCAGACTCATTTGTTATCATTTCTGTGAAGAGCAAGATAAATGAATAAAATGAGAAAAATGAAAAAAGAATGGCTAGCAATTTTAGGTAGTTTGCTTAATCTCCATACTAGGAAAGACTAAGCAAAAAAAAAAAATTCTCGAAATATTATTTTGAAAGCACCTACAAGTGTATATGGTCTTTTTATACCAAATAACTTAGAATTATGAACTGTCAAATAAGTCTAATCTTCTCTGATGATAAAATTGCTGACTTTATTTGAAACTATGGAATGAAAAATGAGGTAATAATCAGAAATTCTTAGAAAAGGAGTAGAAAAAACAAAATTATAAGAGTTATGTTAAAAAATATTTTGAAACAAACATGAAATCCCCATTACTGGTACAGAGCTTTTAAAACTTTATTTTGGTTTTAAGTTTTAATAAATATTTATATGTTTACATAATTACTGTCATAAGGAAGAGACAATTGTAGGTCAACTTTCTTCATTCTTTCTTTATTAAGCATTATTCTATTTTGCTCCATCATCTTGTAATTATAATATAGTAACTGTGTAACTTTCTACTAAGTGGATATTTCCTAAACTGTTTTCCTATTGTTAACAATTAAAGGTGTTTCCAATTTTTGGTTATTACAAATGACATGACAATGAGCATCTTTATATAATAATTTTCTGGATTATAAAGTATTTATTGGCATAAGCGTCCAGAATTAGAATTAATGTGTAAAAAGCTATTAACATTTTTATCTTGCTAGACATTGCCAAATTACTTGTCAAAAGATGGAACCAAATTATATTGCAAAAATCTTTGCCAACGGAAGACATTATATATAATTTTTGATTTTGCTAAATTAATAAGTTGGAAACCTATGTTCCATTTCTTTGAATTCTTTGATAACAGAGTGCTGCTGGAGGCTGGGAGGGCAGCCATGTCTGTGAAGGCTCCCCACAGTTGGAGCGGGGAAGTGGAAAAAGGTAAAAAGAAAAAAATACTAATTGTATTTTCCCTCCATTATTATCTCTCACTCTCTTCTGCCTCTGTGTAACTTATATCCAGGTAGCTGGAGAAAAATCATGTGGCAGGGCAAATTGGTATTCCAATAAATTAATAATCACCAACTTCAAATGGATTTTCAAGACTGGAAATATTGCTCTGACTTACAGTAAGCTCTTTCTAATTCTCCTTAAGGACTATTTTCTTAGAAGCTTTACTTAACCTCCATCCTCTCTACTTCCTTCACTCTGAGCTAGTGAGGTGCTTCATAACTCATTAAGAACACAGAAGTCAGTAAATAGTCCACTGCCAAATCCAATAATTCATTAGCATTTGCATTGATCTTTGTATTCCCTTTTACTACAGGAGTTAATGTTAAAAGGCCATGTGCACTACAGATAGCATTTCATTTTCCCTCATCTTCTCAAGTACTTCACAGCACTGCATTTTCTACAACACATGAATGATTCTTGCCAAAATTCAACCTCATTCTAGACTAGTAACTCCAACTTAAAATGTTAAAAACTATACGTGTAACATGAAAGCCTCCCTCCTCCCCTAATCCCTGCATATCTTCTTTAGCCAATTCATGTCTGAACTTTTCAAAATTGTTATCTTCATATATTGTTTCCATTTCCTCACGTCCCATTTACACTATAATTTACATCCATCTGACTTCTCTCACCATAATCTCACTGCCCACTGTCCTGAAATTTTACTTATGAAGGTCACCAGCGATCCCATGTCAGTATAGCCAATGAAGAGTTTTTGTCCTATTTCTAGGCTCTTTCCTTCTTTAAAAAAGAAAAAGAATAAGAGAAACAAAAACCATTTTTTTCTTCTATGTTTTTACACTCTCATCATCTTCTGTCTTGGTATATTTTATTGGCTTTCTGTGTTTAATCTGATTTCTAACATTCTATTAGTTTCCTTTATCTTCAGTGGAATAAACCAGTATATGAAGGATTATTCTCAACAGTTAGTTCTCATAATAGCAGTACTAGTAGCAGCAGGCAATACTCTGTAATGCTTATCATGTGCCAGACACTATTCTAAGACACTGTTTAAATACATATATATAGACACACACACACACATACATATATGAGGTTTTCCTCATAGGCCTATGAAATAAGCCTATTATTATACCCGTGTTACAAATGAGAAAACTGAGGCAATGAGAGGCCAAGGTCACATGATCAGTACTTGGTGAAGCTACGCCTGAGTTAATGCTGGAACTTTAGAGTAGACAAGATAATAATGTCTCATATATAGAGAATAATTAATAAAAAAAGCAGTTATTACTAACAAAAGACAGGCACTGTGCTAATGCTTAACATGCACCATCTCAAGTTACATTAATTTACACACTAACCATATGGGGTAGATGCATTTATTATACCATTTTCCGGGTGAGAAATCTAATCCCTTTAAGGGGCTTAAGTTACTTCTCCAAGGTTACACAGCTAGTTAGGGGCATAGGCAGGATTTGAACTCAGGTCTGGTATCAGCACCAATTCTCTTAGCCATTATGCTCTATAAGGAACTTACCTGAGAAGATCAGGATTATACATATATGGGTACAACCAACCCTAAGACCATCTGGCAAAACTGCCTGCTTGAGAAGTCCTGGATTTATGTAAGATGCTCTTGGAATGGAGAAGATCGTGAAGGAGGGTCCCCAAAACACACTCTCTATACTAAGGGGCAACAGAAGAGAAAAAGAAGTAGCCTACAGCAGTATGATATTGAGGACCAAGAAACAGTGTTTCTCTCTTTTGTGAATAGTTATTAAATTATTTCTACTTCAAAATATCAGAACGAAATCACAGTACTATGGACAGTTTGCGGAGCCACCCTATCTTAGCGTGAATCCTGGCAGGTGTAGAGTTCATAGTATGACCCTGGCACCTAAGTGTAGTTAAGTAAGCTTTCATTTTTCTTTAGGCTGAAAGCAAAGTAGCTTTCTGATAGGTATAGTTTAGGAAAGTCTTCAAAGAAAATATTTAAAGTCCACTATCTCAGAGAAAAGCAATTTTGCAAAAGATCTATCAGCAAAAGCAAGGCCAAACACACCAATTATTTAGTGAGACTTGTATTGTTATATCATTGCTCATGTTGTTTCTTTACGCATTTACCTGGAAGAAGGCTTTTAATGTTCAACAATTCTCAAAGAGATAAAGACCCACACTGATGTGTCAGAAAGAGCTATGCCCTGGAATTAGATCAGTTTAGGTTTGGCTACTTACTAGAATTAGGTAACATTCTTAATCTTTCTGAACCTGTTTCCTTTCTGCAAATAGGGATAACACTATCTATTACAGAGGGATGCGGTTAAATTAAATGACACATGTAAATGAAATATATCCTTCCAGACTGAGAACATACCTAGTAAATGTTAAGTGATCTGCAAATATTCTGCTTTCTTGAAATGGATGAAACCTGTTATCATGCTCTTAATCAATGGTCTAAATATCAAGACAATATTTAGTTAAAAGTTATATTTGTTCTTTCACTGTCCATCTGCATTTTAACATATTCTAACATATTCTCCTTGATCAATTGTGTCAATATTAGTAACATTTGTCATTTAAGCTATTACTGTTCATGTGTTTAAAATATTTCAATGCCATATAAGTCATTACTCAAAGGGATGCCTAGCTGGCTTTGTCAAAGATTTATTTTAAGTAAAAATGAAAGACACATTTTTCATTTCCACCAAGTTTTATTGAACAGTGTATTCATTAACTGTATGAACTTTGTGGCCAACCCAATACAGTAGCCAAGACATGGAAACAACCTCAGTGATTTTTGTGGATGAATGGATGAAGAAAATGGGGTGCATACAACCTACTATTATTCAGCCATGATAAAGAAGGAAATCTGGCTATTTGTGACCACATGGGTGGATTTGGGGGGCATTATGCTAAATGAAATGTCAGACAGAGAAAGATAAATACTTTAGGATCTCATATGTGAAATCTAAACTGCTGAACTCATGATAGAAAGAATGGAATGATGGTTGCCAGAGCTGGGGGTTGGAGGTGAGGAAAATGAGTGAAGATGATCAAAAGATAAAAACTTCTAGTTATAAGATAAGTGAGTAATCGTGATGTCATGTACAGCTTGGTCGCTACAGTTAACAATACCGTATTTTATGTTTGAAAGTTGTTAAGAGAGTAGATCTTGAAAGTTCTCATAACAAAAATAAAATTTGTAATTATGTGAATTAAGGTTAACTAAATTTATTGTGGTAGTCATTTCACACTATATATATATATATATATATATATATATAAAATATATATATATATATATATATATATATATATATCAATCATCACATTGTACACCTTGGACAGATACAATATTATATATCAATTCAACCTCAATAAAACTGGAAAAATCTCATTTATATTTTAGCATAAATATATCAAATGGGTTTCTTGAAAAGATGAATAATAACTATAGATAAAAAGAAATAAGATATTGTTGCTGTTGTTTGCTTTTCCAGAGTGCAAAACACTAAAAAGGGGGGAGGTGAGTATGGGCTTGCAGATGCTGCTTCATGGGCCCTAATGCTATGATACAGACATTTAGTCCAGATCTGAAAGAGAACTTGAGTCATTTCAACAAATCTGCAAAACAGTCAGGTTCAAACATGAAGAGATATCAGTAAATTCTTTTTCACACTGCAAGAAATCTGCCTTCAGCTTTCAGCAAAACCTCAGTTTTTGGGTTATGAGGGTAACAGTTCTTAAGCAAGCAGTACAATGCTTCCACCAGTGCTTTCTCCCTATGATGAATAAGTTTTCAGTCTCCCCACCAGTGCTCATCCCTTCTCCCCTTAATGTCTTGGCCAAAATTCAACCATCAGCCCAGAAAACTCCTTCCCAGTTTCATTGACTGTACATGACCACGTTATTTCAATCACCTTGGCACATTTATATTACCTACTTCCTAAGGTAGGTATTATATATATGAGATTTTAAATAAAAGAATGCCTGTAAAGTACTTAATGCTCAACTCCTAGCACAATATGAATATTCTGTAACTGCTGACTAGCATTATTATTATATCATTTACATTAAAACTAATCTGTGCTTTCTTTCACCCACCCATGTTCTTTGTCCCCAACTGGGGTAAAGGAAATAAATGAACATTTATTGATTATCTACAGTGAGAGTATAGAATGCAGTGTAGGCTATAGAATTAGTGGTGTTCAACACTGAAACTGGCCTGGATTTGAATTCCAGACCTCTCACTTACTTAGACTTTATGACGCCTCAGTTCCCTTACTGATAATTAGAGATAATAGACATTTCAGGGACCACGGTAAGGATTAAAAATATTATAATGTTTGGATCCAGAAAGGGCATTCATTACCTCATTTCATGTAAACTCTTAGATAATCTGATTGAGTTTTGAGAATCTGATAACGGTTCTGCATCCTTTTGATATTTGCTAACTATTCATAGCATTTTGCATAGAATTCCAGGGCTTTGTTAATATGAAAATCAATCAAAGGCTTTAGTTGGCACAAAGAACTCAGAGAAATTGTTATGGGGCAAGAATTAGAATTCTTCTTGAAATACAGACTATCATCCTGGAGAAGAAAGAACAACATTTTAATGTGGTCAAATTTGGGTCAAAACTATGCACTGCAATAATGGTGTTTCTACCAGGTCTTGATTTGACTGGGATTGAAATTTCTGACATTACTGTCCCCATCACAGACTTGAAAACCTGGCAGACAATCACGTGCAACCTACAGTTAAAGGTCGCTCATCTAAAAAAAAAAAATGGGTATGTTACTACCATTCTGACAAGAGCATTATGAAGATTAAGAAAAAGCACAAATAAACTCTCCTACCACCTGACAGCCAAGTAATCCATCTTTCAGCTCTTTCAATTCTTTTTCCTTCTTACCTGACTTATTTCCTTCCTTGCTCTGAGTTCTCACTGTGTTTCATGTCCCACAATGCTGAAGTCATTGTAATGCTTTTACTCAGAAATCTCATTTAACATTTAGCATAGTAAATAAGAAAGCCTAAGAAGTGATTGAGGTAAACTGCCCTTATTACATCATTCTGATAACCTGATTTGTCCAGAAATGTAACTATGTGATTCTCCTTTACTTCTAGTTGCTCACCATTCATGGGCACAAATTGAGTGTATATCAGATATATTAAATTCCTGCAAAATTCTCTGTGGTGTGATTTGGGGTTCTCTTTGTGTACTACAGCTTTCCTAAATCTAAACTATTATCATTTCTACTCCTCTTCTGTCTGAAAATCCTCAAAACATAATTTCTAATTAATAGTTATACTAATTGGCATTATAGTCATTCTTTTTTGCTTTTTCTCTGATTATAAGTATCTTCTGATGCTTAAGTCAATCAAATGGGTTCTCTACATATGAGGAAGTTCAAAGAGGAAAGTAGGAGGAGTAGGGTAAGAAGACATTCACACATAGAATTAGTGGAAGCCTTAGCAGTAACAAAGCTAGTGAAATTAGAGCTAATTAATCAGCAGTCAGGAAAATTTCATCATGTGTTGTCATTAATTGGTCAACTAGGGTAATTAGTATTACAAACAATAGAAAGCAAAGAATGGAAAATCTATTGTTTCTGCCAGCTTCTCCTGCTTGTTATAAGCGTAATTTTCTCCTAGTTTATGAAACAATAACAGTTTGGTATTAGAATTTAAATGCCATCAATATAAGATATGGAGATATGTGAAGCCTACTACACTTTCTTCGTAAACTAGTACTATAGCATCAGAAATTCCAGTAGAATGATTTAGTTGAAAGATAAAATTCATGCAGAGTATACTCTTTGTTTAAACTTCAAAAGAATCATAAAAGATTGCTATATCTTGGCACAGTCTTCTTTGTAGAATATGTTAGAGCTGGCCTTTTTTTGATTAAGAGCTACTGTTCTGTAGAGAACACTTTTTTCATATTCATAAACATCAGGCAAATCAAGGATCTGACTTCCTTAGAATCAGTAAATGTTTTTTTCCTCACTTCTTACCAAAGAACAGAACAGCTGATAAGAAAAGTAAAATACCTCTTTTTATTGATGTATAGATGACTTACGATATTATACTAGTTTCAGGCGTACAACATAGTGATTCAATATTTTTATAGATTATACTACATTTAATTATTATAAAATGATGGCTATGCTTCCCTGTGCTGAACAATAAAATCCCTCTTTTGTTTAAAAAAAATAGCAAATGATGGATGTTAGAAAATTAATTTGTTTCCCATGAATAATGATCAATAACTATGGGACACTGGCCCATGTAAATTAAGAGGCTTCTTTTTCCATGTGATTCTGAATACAAAATGTATCCATATTCAGGAATCGTTTTCAAAGTGAATTTTTATTGGTACCTTAATAATCATAATGGGTAGTAAGATCAATTTGATTTAACACTTATGTAGATCAGTGTTGAATATAAAATGATAAAACGTAGGGTCTTTTCACTTTTTAATTTTAACTCTGTATATGAGACAAAGAAAACGAACTGCTTTCTATCATACTGTAGTTTTTGCTCAACTACTACGACCAAAATCCTTGAAAGAGAGAATTACCTGTTTGTGTCCTTTCAGAACAACCCCCTTGCATACCAGGGCCATAAAAAAACAATAGCCTTGAGAGACCATTCAAGGAAATCATGGTTATTGATTCATCCTTCAAATAGGACCCAATTGAGCAACAAAATGACTCTGAAGTTTATCGTTTCTTCTCAGTGAATTAATAACTCTAGAAGATTTAAATGTCTTTTCCTAGATGACAGCTATACACATACACGATGGACACATACACACAAATAACATCCTGATATCCATTTTACATCTGTAATTCCACTCTGAATTCTCCCTGCCATTAACCAACTCAAAGGCCACATTATTCAACTCCTTTCCCTTGCTGGTTGGATTGGGTTCAGGAAACAGGGAGCAATTTTAATGTCCTCTTTAGTAAACCTACACCCTATTTATGAACTAAGAAGAAATAGTTTTGGTTTCTATTTTCTGATATCTTGAGCCTTTCATATGATTGCATCTCTCCAACTATATGTCTTCTCATCTACTAACTGATGGTTGGCACTCAACTCCCAGCCCTTTATCTCAGAATCTCATCCCTTTAGCTTAAATCTTTTTTTTCCCATTAAAATTCAAATACTGGTTGTGCTTTAAGATCGTAGTCATTTTTACCTCAGCCTGAATGATCCAAAAGCAAGTTTTGATGATGTGCAAGAGGGAAGGGAACTTGAGGGCATAAGTGTTCTGCAGAGGGTATTAGGGAATAGAGAAGACAGAGCAATAAATAGACTCACAGGGGAAACTCAGAAAGTGGAGCTTGATGAAACAAGCAAACATCACGGTTTTGCTAAGGTCTATTCTAATTAGTTGTTATTCGTGTGTAAAAGTTTGCCTACAAAGCATAACCTATGAGTGATTTGTGCCCCTGCATATTACGGATGTATAATATAATTCAAACAGTGCAAGGAACACACAGATTACCACATGGCCTCAGCCATGCTCCATTTTGTAGCCTGCCCACTTTGAGCATCAGAAAATGGATTGTAGAAATCTGGTTCATCTTATTTTAAACTTCTCATCCCCCAAATTTGAAATAGTATTTATTTAAAAACTAGGCTCTTTATAAAGATCGCAAAAACACTATAAAGTATTCATTGAAAAGAACTTAACATTTACTACTGTAGTACATTATGTACAATTTATTGACTATTTCTACTGAATATACATTTATGTATTACATAATCTAACATTTCTATTAAGTATAACTATAATATGATTCTTGTGTCAACCTTGACAAAGCTGGTGAAATCCTTTGCTACAAAAAATATGTCTCTGCCTTATAATTTTGTTTCTGTATTAGTTTCCACATTTGCCAGCAAGATACTTTTCATCCTACTAAACTAATAGGCCACTTAGTTGAATACTGGATAAAATACAAATTGCAGAGAATTCTCCATTTCTGTTTATAATTTTTAAAATTTCAACTACAAGTGCAAAGCTTTTATCAATTTCTGTAGCTTGCTCTCTTCCTAAACCTACTTGCTTCTTCCATCAATATTTAAGTTTCTGGTTTTAAATAACTGTGACTCTCCTTTAATGTGTTCTCTGTTAAAGGCTTTCTCTCCCTTTAGAATTGTTAGTAGGAGAAGTGGTATTTTTGTGGGAAGAAAACTGCATCTTCTCTACTACTCAGCTGTCAGGACTATAGAGCTACATCCTCAGTTGTATAATCAAAAACCGGGCCTGGCATCAACTAGTGAGATTAAAAACCACTTTTTCAATTCCTTGCAATTAAAATATTTACATCAACTTCTCTTGGTTGTAACAATAGCATAGAGAACCCAGTGTGGGTGTGGCTCATGATTCTGCTTCTCTGACTCATGATCTTAGACTTCTTGCTTCCAACTTCCTAATGAATGTGCCCTTTAGCAATTGCTGGGGGCCAGGTTTGTTTACTGCTACTCCTTTCCAACAGTTCAAGGCCATGAGGCATCTCTTGAATGTATTTCTTTGTTACAAAGTATTTCTCTCCCCTGCCCTCAGCCCACTCTCAGGTTCTGTTGCTTATTTAAGATTTGCATCTGTAAAGAGTCCTTTGGGTTTGTTTCCTTGGTGGACGGGCTGTCTTCCAAGATTTTGTTGTTAATCTTGTCTGACATTTTAAAGATGACCTTTCGGTGTTGTTATAAAACTTCTCAAGGAAAGGAAGACAGAAGTGCTCATCTAACCCTCTTCTAAGACTATGCAAAAAAGCCAGTTGTTTTAAAACATTATGGCTGGTGATATAAATGGCTGCAGCACATTATATCTACACCAGCATGTTTTTAACCTCCAGAAACTAAAAATCAGCTCTGCAACATGCAATCAGCAGTGAAGAAAGAAACAAACAAACAAAAACCCAGTATTGAAAATTTTCTGCCTGATACTTGAATGTATTGGCGAACAAGCCTGCTACTTCTAGTATTTACATAAAGACAGTAGTCAAATAACCAATGCACTAAAACAAACAATTCTTCTGTGAGAAAAAAGAATGATGCTACTTAGAGTTGATGGACATGAACTTTAGGAATTTTAGAGCTGAAAATAATCTTGGAGACCTCCTTTTAGAGATGAGGAATATGAGGTCTATGGTGGTTAAGTGAATTGTCCAAGCCAGAGATGGGACTAGGGTCAAAGTTGAAGTCTTCTGCCAGGATGTTGAGCTTACTCTTTGAACTTGCTGGGTGTTTACATATTGCATCAACAGAGCCTATATGTACTGGATTTTCTTCCATTTACTAATAGAAGCAAGTTAGTGCCTTTACAGGTATTGTAGTATAAAATCAGCCCTTTCAGCCAAAAATTAGTCAAACTAGGAGTCCCAAAGAGACAATGCTTTGCAAGCTTTTTCTTTTCTTTTCTTTTCTTTTCCACTGGAAATGGGAATTACATAGATAATGCATGTTTGTGTGTATGTATGTATACATATATATACATATATATATACTTATATCTTGTTCAAATTTAAAAGAATACAATTTTTATAGTCTAATTACATATGACATAAAATTAAAACATCGTTAATCAAATACATTTGCAGTATTTATTTTTGTAAGTAACTTCCTTTCTTTATATATCTATACAGTTTTAAAGATAATGGGACGACACAGAAATATTATTCATTTTCAAGCTAACACTGATAAATAATGTTTTGTAAGTGCCCTAAATTATGTAAAGACTAAAAGTTCCATTGTTCTACCTATTCTATGGAAAGTGGTTGATGTTTAGCTATGAAATAATATATCAATCTCAGGAGACAATTCTTAGGTTAAAAAACATATTTTCCCTGTGATGTCTTTTCACAAAGATTTAATTCAAAGAATTTACCTTTGTAAGATCTCCATCACTTTTCACCATTGTTCCCATGCATGTTCCTGTTAAGAGTGCCTGATTCTGTTGCTAAGCAACCTTGCAGTCTGGTTGGGTCATGATGGTGAACTAATAATTATTTAAAATGTGTCTGTTTGGATAGGGTCTTTTAAAGAATATCGTGATACTTTTGTGTAAGAGGCTGGGCAAGAGGGTTCTTCATTTCAACTTACAGTTCTACAGGAATATAAGTGATAGAATGATGTTTTCCAGAAGAGTTGGAAGAATGCCAAGAGTACACTAAAAAGCACTAGGTCTTACTTCCTCCCGGTATGCTTTTTTTCTAGAAAAGGGTAAAAGTCAGTCAGATGACAAGTCAATAAATTTACCAAAGGATTTCAAAGAAATAAGAGGAACATCAATATTCCTTTTATTGACTAGATTAAATTATTATGTTTTTCCTTCTCATCCCAAATTCTTAAGAAAAATTGTCAAGCCATATTATGTTGAAAACTAAGTCCCATGTAAGCGAGACATGGGTATTTGAATTTTATCAGGCTTCCAGATAAAACCAAATTGTTGATTAAATCCTCTCCATCCTGCTTGCTCTTGTCCCAGACATCCCTCTCCAGTTCAGGAATATCCTCCTTTAAACAGCTTATTTAACCATATGGGACTGATGCCAGTAGCCTTAATATTTTCTGTACGGTATACAGGGATATATAAGGGGACTACCATCATATCTCTAGCATGTAGTGAGAGTTGGTAAATAGCATTCCCAGTGTGTATCTGGAAAAACAAAAAGGTTGTTCCTTTAAACAACCTTTTCTGGTGATAAAGCAAAGATTCAAAGGTATTTCATTACTAAAGAATCCGAGAATGTCCTAACTCTAAGAGAAGAGCACTTCTAATGTCATCTCAATATCCATCCAATCCAGAAGCAGAGCTGATGGTGCTACCAAGAGACAGAGTCTCCTTGTGGGGACACCACCTTCAAAAGTTTTGGAAGGTACCCCCAAACATCACCAGTTTTCTTTACACCATTGCTTGTCTCTAGTATTTAAAGACACATCTGATACTTATTGATTCTATTTATATTTTGAGGGTGATCCCTTCTTAGGGATATCATCTCATATGCAAAGTTAAAAGTATTGATCATTTTTCTCTCCTAAACTTAAACTATTATAATTTATGTTTAAGGCAGCCAAGTTTAATAGCTTTATGACTTGGGGCCATAAAGGTGAGTGTTTCAATCTTGGTTCACTGTTCTGTAGGTGGTATATGGCCACTCCAGGTATCAGTTTTCTTACTTATAAAATAGGGTTTGCAGTGCTTTCTTCACAGAAAAACGATTAAATTTGATATGCTAACATAGTGTCTACCATATAGTGTACATTAAATGTGAGCCCTCTTTCCTATCTCCACTGGGTATGGCCAACTTCTAGTTTTCTAGGATTTACTAGAAAATTTCATAACTTCTAGGAATATATGGCTTCTGATCATATTCCCTTACCATCTTCATTTTACCAAACTAAAGGCTCTTAATTTTTTTGTAATTCCCACATTTTTATTTCCTATCTCAGCTACTTTTCTGTAAATTTTTCAGAATTCAGTTTATTCTAGCAGGCATTAATTGAGGTAAGGGGAATTACAGTAGGTCCTATGGTTACAAATGTAAACAGGATACCTGCTCTAAGGTACCTTACAGTCCAGTGTCAAGAGTAGTAAACAGACAAAAAATTGCAATTTGACCTGATAAATTCTGTGATATTGGTAAGCCTGTGACAACACAAGTGAAATACCTAAATCAGATTAGGGAGGATAGGAAATTAAAGGTAAAGGAGCTGGTCGTACTTGTAGGCTTTTCTCTAGAGTTCGCAAACATCTGTACCTATGTTCAAGGTTTAGATTGACCAAGACAGCCTTAACATTCCTTTCAGATTAATAAAACTTTAGACAGGTTTCTTCCTGACTTATAGGCCCTTGACCTCCCCTTATTTAGAACATTTACTCTAAAAAACATGCAAATTCTTTTTTCAACCCTTTGACTCATAAATCTTCTTCTAGTAATCTTGCCAGATTTACAACCCAGGAATGTCTTTCTCACGGACATGGGAGCCAGTTTTTGAAATGTAATCATCAAGAAAGATAGCACCGCATTCTCTGTGGGAATGCAAGAGTCTAACTTCAATAAGTGCTGATTAGCAAACACAGATGGCCTAATCACATTAACCAGTCTCCTCCTAATGTCCTCCAGTACCAGTCCACTAGCTCACTCCAGAACTGATAAACTGTCCCACGTTTTGTTTCAGCAGAGTTTAGTCCAATCTCTCTCTCCAATTGCAAGTTTTCAATAAACTTTCCCTTGCCTGTTTAAGTCTGTCTTTGGACAGGATGCATCCAGGTTTTGTACAAGGGGAAAAAACGGATTTTTGCCCAATAATCTACTCACTGATGCCTGGCACTTGGTCAACTTTTGTAATTGCTGATTAAAATAAGTCCATCATGTCAATGTCTAGGGGGAAATGTTTTCAATGGCTCTAAACACTTTGAGCAGTGATAAATGAAATCTCTGAGTTCACCATCTTCTAACTGGAACTAGAATTATTTTTCCAAAAATATATTTCTTTACACTTATGCACAAAGTGAGCCTCTGCCTCAGAGAGACTGTGAGTAGGCTCAAGTATCCACTTGTCCTAATAGCTTTATACTCATTCTTTTGGTATTTCAATTATCTCAAGTGTTCAGAATCATGAATAAAGTTGGGAGCAATTCATGATGATGTTAATCAATTATAAATTACTCAACAAGGGCTCCTCTTATTATACTCTCCATGAAGCTCTCTAGAGGATCAGCTCAGGTACTGGCCTCAGGCACAGTCTAGATTGAGAGAGGATTTCAAATAATTGATGGTTTTAGCCAAAATTTTGAATTCTAAAAATGGATGGAAATTTGGAAATTCTAAATCAATCATAGCAAATTACAAATTATCATCAAGAAAGACTGCATAATAAAAATTTCTAAAGGTTACTGTAGAAATTAAGCTTAAATTCAAATTTAATTCTAAGGTAAATAAAACTATGTATTCCATTTTCTTTCTTCATTATAAAATTTATAAAACCAGAATTTTCCTTCTAATGTGCGCATTTGGTGTACTTGCTTTTTATTTCCAAAAAAAGTTTCCCTAACTTAAGGACATATACAACATAAGGTACCTTAGAATTAAGGAAATATGGGAGAATGATTTTGATTACCTCTTCATGCTACATGAAAATTCATTACTTCAAACTTTCTTGAACAGTTTTTTTAAAAGATGCCAGTTACCTAACTCATACAAACACCCATATACATATGTACAACTTTCTTATTGGGGAACAGACTTATATTAGTGTAAATAAGTGGTCATTAAAGTTAATGTGTTCATTTTATATAGTCATAATTTAAGATATAGTAGAAATTCGTTTGAACATGATATATACCTTTTTAAAATATATTAGAGACTTATAGAACCACCTCACAGTGACTATATTTGTCCATTATGAGGTTTAGAATATACTTTACTACTTAAATGAGTTGAGTATGATATTTTATCATTATACCTTTGCTTTTATCATATATCGTGGATGTAGAGTCTTTGGTCAGAAACATACCCTCTATATTATAAAAACATCATTATAGAAAAATGTAGTATTCTTTTAATATATAATTTAACATGAAACTAGGACAGATTTTCAGCAAAAGAAGGGAGCTGCATATAGTTGGCTTTTACTGGCAGGCCTGTTTCTGCCCAGTAATTACCCAGTCTTTACATACATGTTACAGTTCAGTGCTTTTAAGGAAATCCAGTTTTCTTTGCTCTCTGATCTTTTCTTCTCACAAAATACTTAGCAAACACATAGCTATTAACTCCACAGGAAGTGGTTGTATACATCAGGTATTTTTCACAAGCCCACGTAACCAAGGTACCAAGTAATTTGACTAGAATCCAAACCAAATCAGTTGAAGAGCTAAGTGTGCAAAAAGTCCTGTAACACACTAGATTCCAATGAGCCACAGTTTTATTAACACTGCATCACTTAGCAAACTCAGATGGGGTCTTGGGGTCTTTAGGTTGAGTTTCTTTAATTGGCAAATGCTTAAGAGCACACTTTATTGATTGATTGATTTATTAAAGAATCATCTTTTTTTAAATTTATTTATTTTTGGCTGTGTTGGGTCTTCGTTGCTGCACGCGGACTTTCTCTAGTTGCGGGGAGTGGGGGCTACTCTTCATTGCGGTGCGCGGGCTTCTCATTGCAGTGACTTCTCTTGTTGCAGAGCACTGGCTCTAGGCACGTGGGCATCACTAGTTGTGGCACACGGGCTCAGTAGTTGTGGTGCATGGGCTTAGTTGCTCCACGGCATGTGGGATCCTCCCGGACCAGGGCTCGAACCTGTGTCCCCCGCATTGACAGGCGGATTCTTAACCACTGCGCCACCAGGGAAGTCCCTAAGAGCCCACTTTAAATGCAGTTACACAATGACATCATGATAAGAAATGCTATAGGAATATAGGCATAGAAAAAAAATATCATCACTCACATATGCCCTGAGCATTTTCTGCTGGAGAATCTGAACTTCGTAATGAGGGTACTAATATATTACATGCTTCTGATAGTAAGTTCTTATCACTTGAGAAATATCATTAAACGTTATATCTCTGCAGCTTAATCCTTCTTAACCTGAAATATACCTTTAGAAATAATATTTTAACAGTTTGAGAAAATTCAGCTATTACATAGCTATTTACCTAAATATTTACGTGAGATAATTATGAAAGCATTCTATTAATAATTTTTTGAAGACATTGTAATAACAATTTAGTCTTAGAATTTTAGAAAAAAAAATAAACCAATAAAGGTACTTCTTCTGGTTCAAACTGTACAACTGAAAATTCTGAAGCTAAGTAAATTGGGCAAAGTATGTTGCTGTTTCATAAGTTAATGAAAGTAAATTTATTTATTAAATTTTTATTTATTTATATTTTCATGGGTTTATAACACATAAGGTTCATGTGTATAATATTATATTTTGACATTTATATAAACTACAGTGTGTTCACCACCAAAAGGTTAGTTGTCAACTGTCATCATATTGTTGACCCCGGCATTGGGTGTCCAGCACTGTAGCTTGCTGGTCATTGAATGAAGCTGGGTCTTGGTGTTGAGATAGAGATCTCTGGGAGATTTTCGCCATTTGATATTACATGGAGCTGGGAGGTCTCTTGTGGAACAGTGTCCTGAATTTGGCTCTCCTACCTTAGATGCACAGCACTTACGCCTGGCTGGAGCACCAAGAGCCTTTCACCCACACGGCTCAGAATAAAAGGGAGAAAAAGTGAATGAAAAAAGCTTCGCTCAGACAGGATGGGTTTAAAGGAGCCACTGATTCGGGGGCTCTGGCTCACTCAGGCAGAGGGGAGGGAGGGGCACGCAGTGCGGGGTGGGCCTGCGGCGGCAGAGGCCGGCGTGATGTTGCACCAGCCCAAGGTGCTCCGTGCGCTTTCCTGGGGAAGCCATCCCTGGGTCCCGGAACCCCAGCAGTGGCGGGCTGCACAGTCTCCCCGGAAGGCGGGGTGGACAGTGACCTATGCTCGCACACAGGCCTTGTGGCGGCGGCAGCAGGGACCCCAGCATCCCACGCCCATCTCCGGTTTCCGTGCCTTTAGCCGTGCCTTGCGTCCGTCTCTGGAGCTTGTTTAAGCAGCGCTCTTAATGCCCTCTCCTTGCGCACCAGGAAACAAAAGGGAAGAAAAAGTCTCTTGCCTCTTCGGCAGCTCCAGACTTTCTCCGAGGACTCCCTCCGGGTTAGCCATTGTGCACTAACCCCTTCAGGCTCTCTTCCTGCCACCAGCCCCAGTCCTCTCCCTGCGCTCCCGACTGAAACCCGATACCAGAGCCTCAGCTCCCAGCCCCACCCGCCCCGGCGGCCGAGCAGACAAGTCTCTCGGGGTGGTGTGTGCCTGAGGGCACCGATCCTCTGTGCCAGAATCTCTCCGCTTTGCCCTCCACACCCCTGTTGCTGTGATCTCCTCCGCTACTCCGAAGATTTCCCCCTCCGCCACCTGCAGTCTCCGCCCCTGAAGGGGCTTCTAGTGTGTGGAACCTTTCCTCCTTTACGGCTCCCTCCCACTGGTGCAGGTCCCGTCCCTATCTTTTTGTTTCTGTTTATTCTTTTTTCTTTTTCCCTACCCAGGAGTGTGGGGAGTTTCTTGCCTTTTGGGGGGTCTGAGGTCTTCTGTCATCGTTCAGTAGGTGTTCTGTAGGAGTTGTTCCACGTGTAGATGAATTTCTGATGTATCTGTGGGGAGGAAGGTGATCTCCGTGTCTTACTCTTCCACCATCTTCCTCCCTGCTGCTGCTTTTTATTTCTTAGCCCTAGACAGTTTTTTAAAGGGCTCACCTGATTAGGTCAGGCCCACCCAGGGTAATCTCCCTTTCAACTAACTCAAAGTCAACTGATTTTGCGTCCTTAATTACATCTGCAAAGCCCCTTCATTTTTGCCATATAGCATAACCTAACTACATCACTGATATCCCATCATATTCACAGGCCAGGAGGCCAAGGGGATCCCCTCAAAACGAGATTATACAGGATATGCACACTATGAGGGAGGAATCTTAAATTCTGTTTGCCACACTTCCTCTATGATTCATTCCCTTTACCTCCAACTGGCACTTCAGTTGATTGACATTCTATGCCTGCTAAGGGACCCAAACCTTCATGCCTAGGGAATACTGGTCCCTGATGGTCCTGCCTGATTAAGGTTACAGGGGTCTTCCATGAACTTTGACCACTGGGCATGGCATCACTAGGAGGTGCCCCAAGTGCCCAGGGATTACCCCCACATACATAGCTTCTCACACCACTTGCCTTCCACTGCCTCACCCACATCAGGATTAATCACAAAGCCCTGTCCCTCCTGAGCCTCTGTGCTTGCTGTTCATTCCACCTGGAATGTCCTACCTCCTGCCTCACCCATCCTCAAGGCTCTGCAGAGCTCCCTGTTACATGGAGCCTCCCTTGCCTTCCCTCTGGCCACCCTACCCACCAGGCTCATCACCAGTGACACAGGTCACCTTCTGCTTGGTTTCAGAGGCCCTTGTTTCCTGCACGTCTCCTGAGAAGGCTCAGTCCAGGCCCAGAAATCCTGGGGCCCAGAGTGGCCCAAACTGCAGAAAATGAAAGAGAGGGGGTGTTCAGGAAATCCTGGCAGTGACTGAGGCAGTCCTTCAAGATGCTGAGGGCAGGAGGCAGAGAAGGAGGTGTACTATTGCTCAAGACTTCCCCCCATCCTGATGTCCAGTCACCTCCAGAAGTGCTGTGCAATATCCTACCCACACTTGGACTAAAGGGACAAGCTCTGCCCTGCAGGCTGGGTCAGGAACCTCTGGATGTGGACAGAGGGTTTGGAGAAGGATTTGCGGGGTGAAGCAGACCCCCTCCTAGGATCAGGGACTTTCAGAAGCTGAGTCATCAGGCTTCTTGCTCATTTCCAGCTCCTTTCTGGAATAAGAGAGCCCAGGCTCCTCAGACCAGAGCCCCACTTCCACAGGCCACACAATCTATTTTTCTCTAGACACTATATGCCCTCTGCAGGCCCCATGAGGTTGGAGCACAGGCCAGGGGACTTGCATCCCCTTTCCCTGTGCACTGGATGCCCCCTGCAGGCCTTGTGAGATTGAGAGCCACAATGGGATGGATTAAACAGAACACACATATACACACAAGCACAAAAGTGGGGACACCCTTACCCACTTACATACGTCCATACCCACGCACACATACACAGGCATATAATCAATCACACAGCCAATCACTCGCATCTACCGAGGACACACCACAGACAGTTAAGCATATAATCACAGTACGGACACAAGGGGACATATAGACACACATACACAATTACACACAAACCGTCATGGGCACACAGACACAAAGACACATATGGACACAATCCTTCCTCCCAGAGCAGAGTATTTGTTTGGAATAAATAGGTTAAAAAGCCACCTGGGGAACAGGGTAATATCATGAATGGTGGACTCGATAAAAGAAGGTACCTAAACTGCCTCTCAGTCTAATGGGGCCTGTTGACTAGAGAGCCTTTTGTTTTGCTGGGCACTGGAGTGGTTACAGTTGTGGAACAGTATGGACAAGAGCTGGGGTAAAGCTACTAAAAAGAGAAATTTGGAGTTTGCAAGAGCTTAATCTATATAACTTGTATGAAAGCACATTCTTAGAAGTTGGGCTCCTGAACCCAGAAAGCCAGATTGAACTATCCTCACTGCATCCCAGGACACCCTAAAAAGAGAGAGGCCTCCTGATGCTGGTAATATACGGGAGGTGATGAATGAGAAAAGGGGATGGACCTAACTACCACTGAATGCACCCACTGTGTGTCAGGCACATGGACCACCTCACAAGATACATATTATTCCCATTTTACAGATCCTGTTCCCTCGACTGTCCAGGGTTCTAAAACCGGATTCAAATACAAGAGTTTGAGTATAACAACCCTGTTGTTTCCACTACATTAGTAATGGCAAATGCAAGGAATATACGTTTCCATTCCCTACTCATGTTCCCAACAATGACAGAACGTATATGTTTTCCCCAATGATCCAGATCAGTGATTGGCAAACTATGGCCCAGCCAGCCTGCTTCCTGTTTTTGTAAATAAAAGTTTATTGGAATATAGCCATGCCTGTTCATTTACATATTGTCTGTGGCTGCTTTGGGGCTACAACAGCAAAGCTGAGAAGTGACTACAGAGACAGTATGGCCTGCAAAACCTTATTTCCTAGCTGAACCTTTAACAAAAAAGTTTGCTAACCTCTGATCCAAACCCAGCCTCAAATTGGAGTTGGCAAGTCTTATTGCCTTTGGTGCCTTGGCATTGAAGGATGGTCAGATAAATAAATAACTGGGATGGATGGATAGATGGATGGACTGAACCAACAGATGGACAGACATATATGGGTAATATGTCAGAGTTTTGTTCCAAATATGTACCAATGTTCTGCCATTTATAAGCGGTGAAACATGAGGTAAATTAATCTTTCTGGATATTAGTTTCCTCATCTGTAAAATGGGGATAATAATACAATGATCATTATCTAGGGCTCTTTCTATTGTGAGTGAAAAAAAACCCAACTTAAAGTAGCTTAAGCAAAAAGTTAAATTTGTCATATCACATAACTAGATTAAGATTTGGTCTACTTCAGCACTGGTTGGACTCAGGGAATCAAATTATGTTATCTCCATCTTTTAACTTGACTTCTCCCTAATTTTTTTTTTTGTGGCACGCAGGCCTCTCACTGCTGTGGCCTCTCCCATTGTGGCGCACAGGCTCCGGACGCCCAGGCTCAGTGGCCAGGGCTCATGGGCCCAGCTGCTCTGCGGCATGTGGCATCTTCCCGGACTGGGGCACGAACCCGCGTCCCCTGCATCGTCAGGTGGACTCTCGACCACTGCACCACCAGGGAAGCCCCGAATTATCTCTATTTTTTTTATGTGGAGGCTTCATTCTGGTTATAGACAGGTGATCTTCTAGCAGAAGAAAATATGACCACTGGAAGCCTCAAATCCACATTTGTATAGTGAGTGATCCAAAACACAGGGCCTCTTTCTCCTAACATCAAAGCTCATGAAAAGCTTTGAACTGTGCTTGTGACACATACTCAGTTCTTCAATATATTACAGTGCCCAGGGAATGGAGTACTCTGATCAGATCACTATAGTGAACATAGCCACAAAGACCACGTGAAGTGAGAGAGAACTTCCCAAAAGTAAACAGAAAAAGGAGTATAAAAAAGTGTCTGCATGAACAAAAACATCACTCACAGCATTCTACTTCATATATTTGTCATGAGAAAATGATTTTAGAGCTCTTAGCATGGTGCATGGCACTTAAGTATCAACAAATGTTCATTATTACCGTAACTGATAAATAGATGAATGGATGCATTAAATACACAGCTAATGGTTAAACATACAGATGAATAAATGAAGAGAAAGATGTGAAAACACAGATGAAAGTAAAGATGGGAGAATGGACCAATGAAGAGACAAAGATGGGGAGACATATGGACACATAGATGAACGGATCGATCAATGGATAAATGGATGGATGGATGATGGAAAGATAAGGCAGAAAAAAAGGGGTCACAGTTAAGTTTGTCACATCATATGCTCTAGGGCTGGGAACGGGAAAGGGACAGCACTCTACAATTGGTGGATCCTGAGAGGTCTCCTCCTCTGGTCTCTGTCTCTTGGGTCCCTCTCATCAGGCGGGGGAAACACTTGCTCCCCTCCCTCATCTCTAGTTTCCTTGTGTCCCTGGGAACTAACCAGCCCCTCTCCTCAGAAATCCCCTTTCAATTACCAGGGTAGGGAAGGCATGGCAGAAGGGGGTGTTCTAAGCCAGGTTCCCCTCATGCTATCGATAATTCTCTGACTCAGTTTGGGGCACAGGAAAATAATGGGGGAGAGGGACAGTGCTGGCTGGGCCAGGAGGGGGAAGCCCTAGAGTCCTGAGATGTGAGATATGGGAGCTGGACCTGCTTCCAAAGAACTTTCCCTTTAGCCCTGCTTGTCGAAGAGAGGAGTAGGTCTCAGCTGAGGGATGTGTAGTCACTGTGATAGGCCTATGGAGACCTGGGAGGAGATCTTCCCCAGTCTTACCCTGCTACTTGCCATTGTCCTCAGGGAATCTGGGGGACCAGCTGGGTCCCATCTTTCCCACTCCAGTAGTCTTAGGACCACAGAGAAGAGGTGGGAGTAAGGAGAAACCTGGGAAAGAGGGAGCCACCCAACCATATTGCTCTGACCTCTAATCCTGAACCAAGCTCTGACCCCTAGCCTTAAAACTCATGTTCAAATGCCTTCAAGGGGACGACACTGCAAACCTTCCCCTAACAGGGACAATGCAACCCACTTCCCTTGTCCAAAATGTTGAGTGCTGAGGTTCTCAGAGCTAAAGACAAAGAGTGGGAACTGGGGACAGGGAGGCTACTAAGGAGTTATGAAAGGGAGAAAAGGTTCCAGATAGATGGAGACAGTGGGGAGTGCACTCAGTGGAAAGGTATTCTGCTGCCAACCCATGTACTGCAATTCAATGCAGACACTAACTACCCAGAGCTAGTGTTAGACTCCACAGGTTTAAGGGCACAGTCCCAACAAGCCTGCCTCCACTTGAGCTGCCAGTCACAAGTGGGGTCCCCAGGACACCTGCATTTCTGCCTAACTAGCTACAAGTCCAGAGGTCTTCAAACCCCCCTCAGGTCCAATGGTTCACTAGAATGACTCACACAACTCGGAAGTGCTCTCCTGACAACTAGTGTTTTATAAAGTACATATATCAGGAACATCCAAATGAAAAGACACACAAGGAGGGTCTCAGTGCAGAGCTCCCATGCTCTCTCCCCATGGAGACACAAAGGGCATGTCACCCTCCCAGTACATCCATATGTTCACCAACCAGGAAGTTCCATGAGCTTTGGGGTACAGAGTTTTTACTGAGATTTCATACATAGGCAGGAATGAATTGTTGGCAACATGACTCGATCTCCTCTGACGGATTGGCTCAAAACCCCAATTCTGCAGTGATATGGTTGGTCTTTCTGCTGACCAGGCCTCAGCCCAAGTCACCTCATCTCTTAGCATCAACTCAGGTGCGAGCCGAGGGACTCATAGATAACAAAGACACTCGTATTACTTGAGGTATTCCAAAGATTTAGAGTCTCCCTCTCAGGGACCAGGGACAAAAGCCAAATTGTTTAGTATACAACAGACAGAGCCCTGCATCTGAGTGAAGGGATGTGAATTACTGAAGCCCTGGGGACCAGGCCTCCTCTTCCCGTGCACCAGACTTGACCCAGCTGCAGCAGGGCAGGAGTGTCCCTGTGAGTGTGAGTGTAAGTGAGGGTGAGTGCGGTGGAAGCACAGCTTCTCCATGCCCAGACTGCAATGCTTCCCACTGGCATCCGTGGATCTGTCTGTCACCTGTCTGTCTGTAGCCCAGGCAGGGGAAGATAGGTATGAGAGGGGAAAAGAGTGTGGAATGGTGGGAAGAGGATAGGTGAATCCATTCTCCGCACTTCAGCCTGAGGGGACTTTTATTTCACTCATTTCTGGTCATTCTCTCCCATACCGTCCAGCCACGAGGCTCCCTTCCCCCCTCCCCAGACCAAATAGGGCAGCTATTTCCAACCTCCCACACTGGGTTAATTGCTCTTTCTTGGCTTTGCCAAAGCACCCTCCACGGCCCCCAGCCAGTCAGCTTCGTCTATTGTAGTGATCTTATTGTCTCTTTTGATTCCCCTGCCCTGTCCAACCCAGATGACAAGCTCTCTGAGGGAAGAGTCTGTGCCTGTCTTCTCTGCTGTATCCTCATGCCCAAGCACATCACCCGGCACCTAGTAGTCACTCGATAAATATTTGTTGATTAGTGACTGCAGGAACAGAAATCACATGAAAGGAGGTCTCAGCTCAGAGAGGAAGGGCTGTGACCCTCTAACCATGAAGTGACTTGGCCAAGGCCACTCAGCCAACAAGTGTTCCCATAGCCTGGCCTGTCTAGACTGGGCCCTCTCTGGAGCCCTATTCCTCCTCTGCCCAGAATCGTACAAACAGAATGGGGCAGACAAGAAAGGTAATTGTCGGAGCAGAAGCCAGGAAGACAGAGAGGAGAGGGGATTGGCAAAACAATACTGGACAGCGTCCCAAAGCTCTTTTCTTGCTGCCTGGTGCTGAGGTCTCCGTCTTCCCAGGGTGCAGCTCTGAAATCTGACTCCACCCTTAAAAAAGAGGGTCCGTGCCCTGCCTCTTTGTAACAAACCCTAACTCCACCTCTTTATTGATAGGCTCTGGCTCCACCTTCTGGACTACCCCTCCTCTGAAGAAATGCCCTGGCTCCGCCCCTTCCTGGGAATAGGTAAGCCCCACCCCTAGTGCGTGATGCTGTCTTTGTGACCTAATGCACCGGCGTGTTTCCAGGGTGGAGCCAGAGAGGGTGGGCATTTAGGCTGTGCCGAACCCTCAACCCCCATCCGGGTGACCACAATCCCCGAATATCCTCACGCGGGACCCCAAACATCCCAGCCCCATGACCTCGAAGGCCTTTGGCTCTAACCCCCTAAATGCCCCATGCCCCCGAGAGGCCCTACCACCCAATCCCTTAACGACTAGTGCCTCCCAAATCTTCAGTCCAACCCTGTCCCAATGTGGCAACTGAGTCTTCCCGGGGGCACCTGTCTCATATTATCTGAGAACAATTCAGACTGGTCCAGAGAATGACAGAGAAGGGGATCCTCCCAAGGATTTGGGGAATCCTTGATCCAATCATGCCGCTCACCAGGAGACGTTGGGAACCCAGGACATGTCGGGATTGAGGAGATACCAGGTGATGCAGAAAGCTGAGGAGGAGGAGGAGGAGGCGTGAGTGGAGGCGGGGTTCTGTGGAGGAGGAGCCTAGCCGCTCCCGGTTGGTGGGGAAGGGGCGGGGAGGGCGCGAGTTCTCTGGGGCGGGAGAAGCGGGAGGGGCGTGGCCTCTTAGGGGGCGTGGACTGGAGGAACCGCCTCTAAAAACCGCCTGTAAACCGCCTGTAAACCGCCTCTAACCGCCTCTAAAAGGGCGGAGCCTCTAAAGACCGCCTGTAAACCGCCTGTAAACCGCCTCTGAAAGGGCGGAGCCTTCCACGAGAGGGTAGAAGCGTCCAAGGGGCGGAGTCAGTGGGGTCAGCCCCGCCCCGCCCCGCCCTGCCCTGCCTTCTCTTTCCAGGATCGGCTGGGGCTGTTTCTACTTTTTCCCCTGGCTGCACATGTGGTGGAGGGAGCGGAGGCGAAGGGCTTGGGATACCGCGCACCCGCCCGGGGCATGGACGAGGCTCAGTCCGCGAGAACCGGTCGCGGGGAAGCCAGGAGCCCCCGCCCCGCCTCATGCCTGTGTCGGGTCCCCACACAGCTCAGCGCACCCTCGGGAGCAGAAGCTGGAGCTTCTGCGGGGCCTGATGAGCTGTTTGTCAAGCGGACTGGGCACTGCTCTCCAGGGCTCCGGTCGCAACATCCCCCACCGCACCCCTGCTGCCGCTGCCTAGCCAGCTGGTGAGTTAAAGATTTAAACCGAAGCCACCGTCCTGCCCTCCTGATTCTGCCGCCGCTGCTGCCATTCGGGCTGGGAGCCATTCTCCATGCCGGCTGTTTCCATATCGACAGGGCCTCTCTCCCTGATAAGGGGTCCATCCGTGTCCAGGCTCCCATTATTCCTAAGGGCCCCTCATCAGAGTCAGGCCTCCCCTTACTACCAGTGATTGCCTTCCACCACCTAAGCCCCCCGCCCCACCACACACACACTCGTCTCTGTGAGTGGCCTGTATGGAGGGAGCTAAATAATCCTGGCTCTATCTTCCTCCCAGCCTTGTCCCCACGTCCATAAATCCTCACAATCCCAGCACTCTGCTGCCACCTTCCTCCTGGACAGGACTTTGCCTGGTGCCTGAAGCATCTTCTCCTCCTGGGAGTGGATCGAAAATATTTCAAGCCCACAGTTGTAGGAAGTAGGCTGTGAGAGGAGGGAAAGATTCCTAGAAGCTGCCACCCTTGGCCTGCCATAGGGGAATGACTGAGAACTGTTGGAGGTCTTTCCTAGAGTTAACACCCCAGCTTCTGGCTCCTTCAGTTGGATCCCGAGTTGAAAGATACTGGGCATCAGGGACTTCCCTGATGGTCCAGTGGATAAGACTCCATGCTCCCACTGCAGGGGGTATGCGTTCTATCCCTGGCTGGGGAATTAAGATACCGCATGCCGCGCGGCACAGCCAAAAGGTCAAAATAAAAGGGTACATAGATACTTGGCATCAGCCCCCCGAAGTGTAACCTCCCTAGGAGAACCCAAGGGCCACTGCTCCCTACCTTTGCTTTCTGTGTTGTCACCGAGTTGGGCTGAAATCGACTAGCAACTGAAGTGATGAAGGGTCAGGGACTCCTAGTGGGTCTGCTTTCAGTTAGGGACTGGCCCCAGCACCGGGGAGGGCACCACAGAATTAAGTTAAAGGGACAGCACTCTACGATTGGTGTCTCCTGAGAGGTCTCCTCCTCTGGTCTCTGTCTCTTGGGTCCCTCTCATCAGGTGGGGGAAACACTTGCTCCCCTCCCTCATCGCTAGTTTCCTTGTGTCCCTGGGAGCTCACCAGCCCCTCTCCTCAGAAATCCCCTTTCAATTCCCAGGATAGGGAAGGCATGGCAGAAGGGGGTGTTCTAAGCCAGGTTCCCCTCATGCTATCGATAATTCTCTGACTCAGTTTGGGGCACAGGAAAATAATGGGGGAGAGGGACAGTGTTGGCTGGGCCAGGAGGGGGAAGCCCTAGAGTCCTGAGATGTGAGATATGGGAGCTGGACCTGCTTCCAAAGAACTTTCCCCTTTAGCCCTGCTTGTCGAAGAGAGGAGTAGGTCTCAGCTGAGGGATGTGTAGTCACTGTGATAGGCCTATGGAGACCTGGGAGGAGATCTTCCCCAGTCTTCCCCTGCTACTTGCCATTGTCCTCAGGGAATCTGGGGGACCAGCTGGGTCCCATCTTTCCCACTCCAGTAGTCTTAGGACCACAGAGAAGAGGTGGGAGTAAGGAGAAACCTGGGAAAGAGGGAGCCCCCCAACCATACTGCTCTGACCTCTAATCCTGAACCAAGCTCTGACCCCTAGCCTTAAAACTCATGTTCAAATGCCTTCAAGGGGACGACACTGCAAACCTTCCCCTAACAGGGACAATGCAACCCACTTCCCTTGTCCAAAATGTTGAGTGCTGAGGTTCTCAGAGCTAAAGACAAAGAGTGGGAACTGGGGACAGGGAGGCTACTAGGGAGTTATGAAAGGGAGAAAAGGTTCCAGATAGATGGAGACAGTGGGGAGTGCACTCAGTGGAAAGGTATTCTGCTGCCAACCCATGTACTGCAATTCAATGCAGACACTAACTACCCAGAGCTAGTGTTAGACTCCACAGGTTTAAGGGCACAGTCCCAACAAGCCTGCCTCCACTTGAGCTGCCAGTCACAAGTGGGGTCCCCAGGACACCTGCATTTCTGCCTAACTAGCTACAAGTCCAGAGGTCTTCAAACCCCCCTCAGGTCCAATGGTTCACTAGAATGACTCACACAACTCGGAAGTGCTCTCCTGACAACTAGTGTTTTATAAAGTACATATATCAGGAACATCCAAATGAAAAGACACACAAGGAGGGTCTCAGTGCAGAGCTCCCATGCTCTCTCCCCATGGAGACACAAAGGGCATGTCACCCTCCCAGTACATCCATATGTTCACCAACCAGGAAGTTCCATGAGCTTTGGGGTACAGAGTTTTTACTGAGATTTCATACATAGGCAGGAATGAATTGTTGGCAACATGACTCGATCTCCTCTGACGGATTGGCTCAAAACCCCAATTCTGCAGTGATATGGTTGGTCTTTCTGCTGACCAGGCCTCAGCCCAAGTCACCTCATCTCTTAGCATCAACTCAGGTGCGAGCCGAGGGACTCATAGATAACAAAGACACTCGTATTACTTGAGGTATTCCAAAGATTTAGAGTCTCCCTCTCAGGGACCAGGGACAAAAGCCAAATTGTTTAGTATACAACAGACAGAGCCCTGCATCTGAGTGAAGGGATGTGAATTACTGAAGCCCTGGGGACCAGGCCTCCTCTTCCCGTGCACCAGACTTGACCCAGCTGCAGCAGGGCAGGAGTGTCCCTGTGAGTGTGAGTGTAAGTGAGGGTGAGTGCGGTGGAAGCACAGCTTCTCCATGCCCAGACTGCAATGCTTCCCACTGGCATCCGTGGATCTGTCTGTCACCTGTCTGTCTGTAGCCCAGGCAGGGGAAGATAGGTATGAGAGGGGAAAAGAGTGTGGAATGGTGGGAAGAGGATAGGTGAATCCATTCTCCGCACTTCAGCCTGAGGGGACTTTTATTTCACTCATTTCTGGTCATTCTCTCCCATACCGTCCAGCCACGAGGCTCCCTTCCCCCCTCCCCAGACCAAATAGGGCAGCTATTTCCAACCTCCCACACTGGGTTAATTGCTCTTTCTTGGCTTTGCCAAAGCACCCTCCACGGCCCCCAGCCAGTCAGCTTCGTCTATTGTAGTGATCTTATTGTCTCTTTTGATTCCCCTGCCCTGTCCAACCCAGATGACAAGCTCTCTGAGGGAAGAGTCTGTGCCTGTCTTCTCTGCTGTATCCTCATGCCCAAGCACATCACCCGGCACCTAGTAGTCACTCGATAAATATTTGTTGATTAGTGACTGCAGGAACAGAAATCACATGAAAGGAGGTCTCAGCTCAGAGAGGAAGGGCTGTGACCCTCTAACCATGAAGTGACTTGGCCAAGGCCACTCAGCCAACAAGTGTTCCCATAGCCTGGCCTGTCTAGACTGGGCCCTCTCTGGAGCCCTATTCCTCCTCTGCCCAGAATCGTACAAACAGAATGGGGCAGACAAGAAAGGTAATTGTCGGAGCAGAAGCCAGGAAGACAGAGAGGAGAGGGGATTGGCAAAACAATACTGGACAGCGTCCCAAAGCTCTTTTCTTGCTGCCTGGTGCTGAGGTCTCCGTCTTCCCAGGGTGCAGCTCTGAAATCTGACTCCACCCTTAAAAAAGAGGGTCCGTGCCCTGCCTCTTTGTAACAAACCCTAACTCCACCTCTTTATTGATAGGCTCTGGCTCCACCTTCTGGACTACCCCTCCTCTGAAGAAATGCCCTGGCTCCGCCCCTTCCTGGGAATAGGTAAGCCCCACCCCTAGTGCGTGATGCTGTCTTTGTGACCTAATGCACCGGCGTGTTTCCAGGGTGGAGCCAGAGAGGGTGGGCATTTAGGCTGTGCCGAACCCTCAACCCCCATCCGGGTGACCACAATCCCCGAATATCCTCACGCGGGACCCCAAACATCCCAGCCCCATGACCTCGAAGGCCTTTGGCTCTAACCCCCTAAATGCCCCATGCCCCCGAGAGGCCCTACCACCCAATCCCTTAACGACTAGTGCCTCCCAAATCTTCAGTCCAACCCTGTCCCAATGTGGCAACTGAGTCTTCCCGGGGGCACCTGTCTCATATTATCTGAGAACAATTCAGACTGGTCCAGAGAATGACAGAGAAGGGGATCCTCCCAAGGATTTGGGGAATCCTTGATCCAATCATGCCGCTCACCAGGAGACGTTGGGAACCCAGGACATGTCGGGATTGAGGAGATACCAGGTGATGCAGAAAGCTGAGGAGGAGGAGGAGGAGGCGTGAGTGGAGGCGGGGTTCTGTGGAGGAGGAGCCTAGCCGCTCCCGGTTGGTGGGGAAGGGGCGGGGAGGGCGCGAGTTCTCTGGGGCGGGAGAAGCGGGAGGGGCGTGGCCTCTTAGGGGGCGTGGACTGGAGGAACCGCCTCTAAAAACCGCCTGTAAACCGCCTGTAAACCGCCTCTAACCGCCTCTAAAAGGGCGGAGCCTCTAAAGACCGCCTGTAAACCGCCTGTAAACCGCCTCTGAAAGGGCGGAGCCTTCCACGAGAGGGTAGAAGCGTCCAAGGGGCGGAGTCAGTGGGGTCAGCCCCGCCCCGCCCCGCCCTGCCCTGCCTTCTCTTTCCAGGATCGGCTGGGGCTGTTTCTACTTTTTCCCCTGGCTGCACATGTGGTGGAGGGAGCGGAGGCGAAGGGCTTGGGATACCGCGCACCCGCCCGGGGCATGGACGAGGCTCAGTCCGCGAGAACCGGTCGCGGGGAAGCCAGGAGCCCCCGCCCCGCCTCATGCCTGTGTCGGGTCCCCACACAGCTCAGCGCACCCTCGGGAGCAGAAGCTGGAGCTTCTGCGGGGCCTGATGAGCTGTTTGTCAAGCGGACTGGGCACTGCTCTCCAGGGCTCCGGTCGCAACATCCCCCACCGCACCCCTGCTGCCGCTGCCTAGCCAGCTGGTGAGTTAAAGATTTAAACCGAAGCCACCGTCCTGCCCTCCTGATTCTGCCGCCGCTGCTGCCATTCGGGCTGGGAGCCATTCTCCATGCCGGCTGTTTCCATATCGACAGGGCCTCTCTCCCTGATAAGGGGTCCATCCGTGTCCAGGCTCCCATTATTCCTAAGGGCCCCTCATCAGAGTCAGGCCTCCCCTTACTACCAGTGATTGCCTTCCACCACCTAAGCCCCCCGCCCCACCACACACACACTCGTCTCTGTGAGTGGCCTGTATGGAGGGAGCTAAATAATCCTGGCTCTATCTTCCTCCCAGCCTTGTCCCCACGTCCATAAATCCTCACAATCCCAGCACTCTGCTGCCACCTTCCTCCTGGACAGGACTTTGCCTGGTGCCTGAAGCATCTTCTCCTCCTGGGAGTGGATCGAAAATATTTCAAGCCCACAGTTGTAGGAAGTAGGCTGTGAGAGGAGGGAAAGATTCCTAGAAGCTGCCACCCTTGGCCTGCCATAGGGGAATGACTGAGAACTGTTGGAGGTCTTTCCTAGAGTTAACACCCCAGCTTCTGGCTCCTTCAGTTGGATCCCGAGTTGAAAGATACTGGGCATCAGGGACTTCCCTGATGGTCCAGTGGATAAGACTCCATGCTCCCACTGCAGGGGGTATGCGTTCTATCCCTGGCTGGGGAATTAAGATACCGCATGCCGCGCGGCACAGCCAAAAGGTCAAAATAAAAGGGTACATAGATACTTGGCATCAGCCCCCCGAAGTGTAACCTCCCTAGGAGAACCCAAGGGCCACTGCTCCCTACCTTTGCTTTCTGTGTTGTCACCGAGTTGGGCTGAAATCGACTAGCAACTGAAGTGATGAAGGGTCAGGGACTCCTAGTGGGTCTGCTTTCAGTTAGGGACTGGCCCCAGCACCGGGGAGGGCACCACAGAATTAAGTTAAAGGGACAGCACTCTACGATTGGTGTCTCCTGAGAGGTCTCCTCCTCTGGTCTCTGTCTCTTGGGTCCCTCTCATCAGGTGGGGGAAACACTTGCTCCCCTCCCTCATCGCTAGTTTCCTTGTGTCCCTGGGAGCTCACCAGCCCCTCTCCTCAGAAATCCCCTTTCAATTCCCAGGATAGGGAAGGCATGGCAGAAGGGGGTGTTCTAAGCCAGGTTCCCCTCATGCTATCGATAATTCTCTGACTCAGTTTGGGGCACAGGAAAATAATGGGGGAGAGGGACAGTGCTGGCTGGGCCAGGAGGGGGAAGCCCTAGAGTCCTGAGATGTGAGATATGGGAGCTGGACCTGCTTCCAAAGAACTTTCCCCTTTAGCCCTGCTTGTCGAAGAGAGGAGTAGGTCTCAGCTGAGGGATGTGTAGTCACTGTGATAGGCCTATGGAGACCTGGGAGGAGATCTTCCCCAGTCTTCCCCTGCTACTTGCCATTGTCCTCAGGGAATCTGGGGGACCAGCTGGGTCCCATCTTTCCCACTCCAGTAGTCTTAGGACCACAGAGAAGAGGTGGGAGTAAGGAGAAACCTGGGAAAGAGGGAGCCCCCCAACCATACTGCTCTGACCTCTAATCCTGAACCAAGCTCTGACCCCTAGCCTTAAAACTCATGTTCAAATGCCTTCAAGGGGACGACACTGCAAACCTTCCCCTAACAGGGACAATGCAACCCACTTCCCTTGTCCAAAATGTTGAGTGCTGAGGTTCTCAGAGCTAAAGACAAAGAGTGGGAACTGGGGACAGGGAGGCTACTAGGGAGTTATGAAAGGGAGAAAAGGTTCCAGATAGATGGAGACAGTGGGGAGTGCACTCAGTGGAAAGGTATTCTGCTGCCAACCCATGTACTGCAATTCAATGCAGACACTAACTACCCAGAGCTAGTGTTAGACTCCACAGGTTTAAGGGCACAGTCCCAACAAGCCTGCCTCCACTTGAGCTGCCAGTCACAAGTGGGGTCCCCAGGACACCTGCATTTCTGCCTAACTAGCTACAAGTCCAGAGGTCTTCAAACCCCCCTCAGGTCCAATGGTTCACTAGAATGACTCACACAACTCGGAAGTGCTCTCCTGACAACTAGTGTTTTATAAAGTACATATATCAGGAACATCCAAATGAAAAGACACACAAGGAGGGTCTCAGTGCAGAGCTCCCATGCTCTCTCCCCATGGAGACACAAAGGGCATGTCACCCTCCCAGTACATCCATATGTTCACCAACCAGGAAGTTCCATGAGCTTTGGGGTACAGAGTTTTTACTGAGATTTCATACATAGGCAGGAATGAATTGTTGGCAACATGACTCGATCTCCTCTGACGGATTGGCTCAAAACCCCAATTCTGCAGTGATATGGTTGGTCTTTCTGCTGACCAGGCCTCAGCCCAAGTCACCTCATCTCTTAGCATCAACTCAGGTGCGAGCCGAGGGACTCATAGATAACAAAGACACTCGTATTACTTGAGGTATTCCAAAGATTTAGAGTCTCCCTCTCAGGGACCAGGGACAAAAGCCAAATTGTTTAGTATACAACAGACAGAGCCCTGCATCTGAGTGAAGGGATGTGAATTACTGAAGCCCTGGGGACCAGGCCTCCTCTTCCCGTGCACCAGACTTGACCCAGCTGCAGCAGGGCAGGAGTGTCCCTGTGAGTGTGAGTGTAAGTGAGGGTGAGTGCGGTGGAAGCACAGCTTCTCCATGCCCAGACTGCAATGCTTCCCACTGGCATCCGTGGATCTGTCTGTCACCTGTCTGTCTGTAGCCCAGGCAGGGGAAGATAGGTATGAGAGGGGAAAAGAGTGTGGAATGGTGGGAAGAGGATAGGTGAATCCATTCTCCACACTTCAGCCTGAGGGGACTTTTATTTCACTCATTTCTGGTCATTCTCTCCCATACCGTCCAGCCACGAGGCTCCCTTCCCCCCTCCCCAGACCAAATAGGGCAGCTATTTCCAACCTCCCACACTGGGTTAACTGCTCTTTCTTGGCTTTGCCAAAGCACCCTCCACGGCCCCCAGCCAGTCAGCTTCGTCTATTGTAGTGATCTTATTGTCTCTTTTGATTCCCCTGCCCTGTCCAACCCAGATGACAAGCTCTCTGAGGGAAGAGTCTGTGCCTGTCTTCTCTGCTGTATCCTCATGCCCAAGCACATCACCCGGCACCTAGTAGTCACTCGATAAATATTTGTTGATTAGTGACTGCAGGAACAGAAATCACATGAAAGGAGGTCTCAGCTCAGAGAGGAAGGGCTGTGACCCTCTAACCATGAAGTGACTTGGCCAAGGCCACTCAGCCAACAAGTGTTCCCATAGCCTGGCCTGTCTAGACTGGGCCCTCTCTGGAGCCCTATTCCTCCTCTGCCCAGAATCGTACAAACAGAATGGGGCAGACAAGAAAGGTAATTGTCGGAGCAGAAGCCAGGAAGACAGAGAGGAGAGGGGATTGGCAAAACAGTACTGGACAGCGTCCCAAAGCTCTTTTCTTGCTGCCTGGTGCTGAGGTCTCCGTCTTCCCAGGGTGCAGCTCTGAAATCTGACTCCACCCTTAAAAAAGAGGGTCCGTGCCCTGCCTCTTTGTAACAAACCCTAACTCCACCTCTTTATTGATAGGCTCTGGCTCCACCTTCTGGACTACCCCTCCTCTGAAGAAATGCCCTGGCTCCGCCCCTTCCTGGGAATAGGTAAGCCCCACCCCTAGTGCGTGATGCTGTCTTTGTGACCTAATGCACCGGCGTGTTTCCAGGGTGGAGCCAGAGAGGGTGGGCATTTAGGCTGTGCCGAACCCTCAACCCCCATCCGGGTGACCACAATCCCCGAATATCCTCACGCGGGACCCCAAACATCCCAGCCCCATGACCTCGAAGGCCTTTGGCTCTAACCCCCTAAATGCCCCATGCCCCCGAGAGGCCCTACCACCCAATCCCTTAACGACTAGTGCCTCCCAAATCTTCAGTCCAACCCTGTCCCAATGTGGCAACTGAGTCTTCCCGGGGGCACCTGTCTCATATTATCTGAGAACAATTCAGACTGGTCCAGAGAATGACAGAGAAGGGGATCCTCCCAAGGATTTGGGGAATCCTTGATCCAATCATGCCGCTCACCAGGAGACGTTGGGAACCCAGGACATGTCGGGATTGAGGAGATACCAGGTGATGCAGGAAGCTGAGGAGGAGGAGGAGGAGGCGTGAGTGGAGGCGGGGTTCTGCGGAGGAGGAACCTAGACGCTCCCGGTTGGTGGGGAAGGGGCGGGGAGGGCGCGAGTTCTCTGGGGCGGGAGAAGCGGGAGGGGCGTGGCCTCTTAGGGGGCGTGGACTGGAGGAACCGCCTCTAAAAACCGCCTGTAAACCGCCTGTAAACCGCCTCTAACCGCCTCTAAAAGGGCGGAGCCTCTAAAGACCGCCTGTAACCCGCCTGTAAACCGCCTCTAACCGCCTCTGAAAGGGCGGAGCCTTCCACGAGAGGGTAGAAGCGTTCAAGGGGCGGAGTCAGTGGGGTCAGCCCCGCCCCGCCCCGCCCTGCCCTGCCTTCTCTTTCCAGGATCGGCTGGGGCTGTTTCTACTTTTTCCCCTGGCTGCACATGTGGTGGAGGGAGCGGAGGCGAAGGGCTTGGGATACCACGCACCCGCCCGGGGCATGGACGAGGCTCAGTCCGCGAGAACCGGTCGCGGGGAAGCCGGGAGCCCCCGCCCCGCCTCATGCCTGTGTCGGGTCCCCACACAGCTCAGCGCACCCTCGGGAGCAGAAGCTGGAGCTTCTGCGGGGCCTGATGAGCTGTTTGTCAAGCGGACTGGGCACTGCTCTCCAGGGCTCCGGTCGCAACATCCCCCACCGCACCCCTGCTGCCGCTGCCTAGCCAGCTGGTGAGTTAAAGATTTAAACCGAAGCCACCGTCCTGCCCTCCTGATTCTGCCGCCGCTGCTGCCATTCGGGCTGGGAGCCATTCTCCATGCCGGCTGTTTCCATATCGACAGGGCCTCTCTCCCTGATAAGGGGTCCATCCGTGTCCAGGCTCCCATTATTCCTAAGGGCCCCTCATCAGAGTCAGGCCTCCCCTTACTACCAGTGATTGCCTTCCACCACCTAAGCCCCCCGCCCCACCACACACACACTCGTCTCTGTGAGTGGCCTGTATGGAGGGAGCTAAATAATCCTGGCTCTATCTTCCTCCCAGCCTTGTCCCCACGTCCATAAATCCTCACAATCCCAGCACTCTGCTGCCACCTTCCTCCTGGACAGGACTTTGCCTGGTGCCTGAAGCATCTTCTCCTCCTGGGAGTGGATCGAAAATATTTCAGGCCCATAGTTGTAGGAAGTAGGCTGTGAGAGGAGGGAAAGATTCCTCGAAGCTGCCACCCTTGGCCTGCCATAGGGGAATGACTGAGAACTGTTGGAGGTCTTTCCTAGAGTTAACACCCCAGCTTCTGGCTCCTTCAGTTGGATCCCGAGTTGAAAGATACTGGGCATCAGGGACTTCCCTGATGGTCCAGTGGATAAGACTCCATGCTCCCACTGCAGGGGGTATGCGTTCTATCCCTGGCTGGGGAATTAAGATACCGCATGCCGCGCGGCACAGCCAAAAGGTCAAAATAAAAGGGTACATAGATACTTGGCATCAGCCCCCCGAAGTGTAACCTCCCTAGGAGAACCCAAGGGCCACTGCTCCCTACCTTTGCTTTCTGTGTTGTCACCGAGTTGGGCTGAAATCGACTAGCAACTGAAGTGATGAAGGGTCAGGGACTCCTAGTGGGTCTGCTTTCAGTTAGGGACTGGCCCCAGCACCGGGGAGGGCACCACAGAATTAAGTTAAAGGGACAGCACTCTACGATTGGTGTCTCCTGAGAGGTCTCCTCCTCTGGTCTCTGTCTCTTGGGTCCCTCTCATCAGGTGGGGGAAACACTTGCTCCCCTCCCTCATCGCTAGTTTCCTTGTGTCCCTGGGAGCTCACCAGCCCCTCTCCTCAGAAATCCCCTTTCAATTCCCAGGATAGGGAAGGCATGGCAGAAGGGGGTGTTCTAAGCCAGGTTCCCCTCATGCTATCGATAATTCTCTGACTCAGTTTGGGGCACAGGAAAATAATGGGGGAGAGGGACAGTGCTGGCTGGGCCAGGAGGGGGAAGCCCTAGAGTCCTGAGATGTGAGATATGGGAGCTGGACCTGCTTCCAAAGAACTTTCCCCTTTAGCCCTGCTTGTCGAAGAGAGGAGTAGGTCTCAGCTGAGGGATGTGTAGTCACTGTGATAGGCCTATGGAGACCTGGGAGGAGATCTTCCCCAGTCTTCCCCTGCTACTTGCCATTGTCCTCAGGGAATCTGGGGGACCAGCTGGGTCCCATCTTTCCCACTCCAGTAGTCTTAGGACCACAGAGAAGAGGTGGGAGTAAGGAGAAACCTGGGAAAGAGGGAGCCCCCCAACCATACTGCTCTGACCTCTAATCCTGAACCAAGCTCTGACCCCTAGCCTTAAAACTCATGTTCAAATGCCTTCAAGGGGACGACACTGCAAACCTTCCCCTAACAGGGACAATGCAACCCACTTCCCTTGTCCAAAATGTTGAGTGCTGAGGTTCTCAGAGCTAAAGACAAAGAGTGGGAACTGGGGACAGGGAGGCTACTAGGGAGTTATGAAAGGGAGAAAAGGTTCCAGATAGATGGAGACAGTGGGGAGTGCACTCAGTGGAAAGGTATTCTGCTGCCAACCCATGTACTGCAATTCAATGCAGACACTAACTACCCAGAGCTAGTGTTAGACTCCACAGGTTTAAGGGCACAGTCCCAACAAGCCTGCCTCCACTTGAGCTGCCAGTCACAAGTGGGGTCCCCAGGACACCTGCATTTCTGCCTAACTAGCTACAAGTCCAGAGGTCTTCAAACCCCCCTCAGGTCCAATGGTTCACTAGAATGACTCACACAACTCGGAAGTGCTCTCCTGACAACTAGTGTTTTATAAAGTACATATATCAGGAACATCCAAATGAAAAGACACACAAGGAGGGTCTCAGTGCAGAGCTCCCATGCTCTCTCCCCATGGAGACACAAAGGGCATGTCACCCTCCCAGTACATCCATATGTTCACCAACCAGGAAGTTCCATGAGCTTTGGGGTACAGAGTTTTTACTGAGATTTCATACATAGGCAGGAATGAATTGTTGGCAACATGACTCGATCTCCTCTGACGGATTGGCTCAAAACCCCAATTCTGCAGTGATATGGTTGGTCTTTCTGCTGACCAGGCCTCAGCCCAAGTCACCTCATCTCTTAGCATCAACTCAGGTGCGAGCCGAGGGACTCATAGATAACAAAGACACTCGTATTACTTGAGGTATTCCAAAGATTTAGAGTCTCCCTCTCAGGGACCAGGGACAAAAGCCAAATTGTTTAGTATACAACAGACAGAGCCCTGCATCTGAGTGAAGGGATGTGAATTACTGAAGCCCTGGGGACCAGGCCTCCTCTTCCCGTGCACCAGACTTGACCCAGCTGCAGCAGGGCAGGAGTGTCCCTGTGAGTGTGAGTGTAAGTGAGGGTGAGTGCGGTGGAAGCACAGCTTCTCCATGCCCAGACTGCAATGCTTCCCACTGGCATCCGTGGATCTGTCTGTCACCTGTCTGTCTGTAGCCCAGGCAGGGGAAGATAGGTATGAGAGGGGAAAAGAGTGTGGAATGGTGGGAAGAGGATAGGTGAATCCATTCTCCACACTTCAGCCTGAGGGGACTTTTATTTCACTCATTTCTGGTCATTCTCTCCCATACCGTCCAGCCACGAGGCTCCCTTCCCCCCTCCCCAGACCAAATAGGGCAGCTATTTCCAACCTCCCACACTGGGTTAACTGCTCTTTCTTGGCTTTGCCAAAGCACCCTCCACGGCCCCCAGCCAGTCAGCTTCGTCTATTGTAGTGATCTTATTGTCTCTTTTGATTCCCCTGCCCTGTCCAACCCAGATGACAAGCTCTCTGAGGGAAGAGTCTGTGCCTGTCTTCTCTGCTGTATCCTCATGCCCAAGCACATCACCCGGCACCTAGTAGTCACTCGATAAATATTTGTTGATTAGTGACTGCAGGAACAGAAATCACATGAAAGGAGGTCTCAGCTCAGAGAGGAAGGGCTGTGACCCTCTAACCATGAAGTGACTTGGCCAAGGCCACTCAGCCAACAAGTGTTCCCATAGCCTGGCCTGTCTAGACTGGGCCCTCTCTGGAGCCCTATTCCTCCTCTGCCCAGAATCGTACAAACAGAATGGGGCAGACAAGAAAGGTAATTGTCGGAGCAGAAGCCAGGAAGACAGAGAGGAGAGGGGATTGGCAAAACAGTACTGGACAGCGTCCCAAAGCTCTTTTCTTGCTGCCTGGTGCTGAGGTCTCCGTCTTCCCAGGGTGCAGCTCTGAAATCTGACTCCACCCTTAAAAAAGAGGGTCCGTGCCCTGCCTCTTTGTAACAAACCCTAACTCCACCTCTTTATTGATAGGCTCTGGCTCCACCTTCTGGACTACCCCTCCTCTGAAGAAATGCCCTGGCTCCGCCCCTTCCTGGGAATAGGTAAGCCCCACCCCTAGTGCGTGATGCTGTCTTTGTGACCTAATGCACCGGCGTGTTTCCAGGGTGGAGCCAGAGAGGGTGGGCATTTAGGCTGTGCCGAACCCTCAACCCCCATCCGGGTGACCACAATCCCCGAATATCCTCACGCGGGACCCCAAACATCCCAGCCCCATGACCTCGAAGGCCTTTGGCTCTAACCCCCTAAATGCCCCATGCCCCCGAGAGGCCCTACCACCCAATCCCTTAACGACTAGTGCCTCCCAAATCTTCAGTCCAACCCTGTCCCAATGTGGCAACTGAGTCTTCCCGGGGGCACCTGTCTCATATTATCTGAGAACAATTCAGACTGGTCCAGAGAATGACAGAGAAGGGGATCCTCCCAAGGATTTGGGGAATCCTTGATCCAATCATGCCGCTCACCAGGAGACGTTGGGAACCCAGGACATGTCGGGATTGAGGAGATACCAGGTGATGCAGGAAGCTGAGGAGGAGGAGGAGGAGGCGTGAGTGGAGGCGGGGTTCTGCGGAGGAGGAACCTAGACGCTCCCGGTTGGTGGGGAAGGGGCGGGGAGGGCGCGAGTTCTCTGGGGCGGGAGAAGCGGGAGGGGCGTGGCCTCTTAGGGGGCGTGGACTGGAGGAACCGCCTCTAAAAACCGCCTGTAAACCGCCTGTAAACCGCCTCTAACCGCCTCTAAAAGGGCGGAGCCTCTAAAGACCGCCTGTAACCCGCCTGTAAACCGCCTCTAACCGCCTCTGAAAGGGCGGAGCCTTCCACGAGAGGGTAGAAGCGTTCAAGGGGCGGAGTCAGTGGGGTCAGCCCCGCCCCGCCCCGCCCTGCCCTGCCTTCTCTTTCCAGGATCGGCTGGGGCTGTTTCTACTTTTTCCCCTGGCTGCACATGTGGTGGAGGGAGCGGAGGCGAAGGGCTTGGGATACCACGCACCCGCCCGGGGCATGGACGAGGCTCAGTCCGCGAGAACCGGTCGCGGGGAAGCCGGGAGCCCCCGCCCCGCCTCATGCCTGTGTCGGGTCCCCACACAGCTCAGCGCACCCTCGGGAGCAGAAGCTGGAGCTTCTGCGGGGCCTGATGAGCTGTTTGTCAAGCGGACTGGGCACTGCTCTCCAGGGCTCCGGTCGCAACATCCCCCACCGCACCCCTGCTGCCGCTGCCTAGCCAGCTGGTGAGTTAAAGATTTAAACCGAAGCCACCGTCCTGCCCTCCTGATTCTGCCGCCGCTGCTGCCATTCGGGCTGGGAGCCATTCTCCATGCCGGCTGTTTCCATATCGACAGGGCCTCTCTCCCTGATAAGGGGTCCATCCGTGTCCAGGCTCCCATTATTCCTAAGGGCCCCTCATCAGAGTCAGGCCTCCCCTTACTACCAGTGATTGCCTTCCACCACCTAAGCCCCCCGCCCCACCACACACACACTCGTCTCTGTGAGTGGCCTGTATGGAGGGAGCTAAATAATCCTGGCTCTATCTTCCTCCCAGCCTTGTCCCCACGTCCATAAATCCTCACAATCCCAGCACTCTGCTGCCACCTTCCTCCTGGACAGGACTTTGCCTGGTGCCTGAAGCATCTTCTCCTCCTGGGAGTGGATCGAAAATATTTCAGGCCCATAGTTGTAGGAAGTAGGCTGTGAGAGGAGGGAAAGATTCCTCGAAGCTGCCACCCTTGGCCTGCCATAGGGGAATGACTGAGAACTGTTGGAGGTCTTTCCTAGAGTTAACACCCCAGCTTCTGGCTCCTTCAGTTGGATCCCGAGTTGAAAGATACTGGGCATCAGGGACTTCCCTGATGGTCCAGTGGATAAGACTCCATGCTCCCACTGCAGGGGGTATGCGTTCTATCCCTGGCTGGGGAATTAAGATACCGCATGCCGCGCGGCACAGCCAAAAGGTCAAAATAAAAGGGTACATAGATACTTGGCATCAGCCCCCCGAAGTGTAACCTCCCTAGGAGAACCCAAGGGCCACTGCTCCCTACCTTTGCTTTCTGTGTTGTCACCGAGTTGGGCTGAAATCGACTAGCAACTGAAGTGATGAAGGGTCAGGGACTCCTAGTGGGTCTGCTTTCAGTTAGGGACTGGCCCCAGCACCGGGGAGGGCACCACAGAATTAAGTTAAAGGGACAGCACTCTACGATTGGTGTCTCCTGAGAGGTCTCCTCCTCTGGTCTCTGTCTCTTGGGTCCCTCTCATCAGGTGGGGGAAACACTTGCTCCCCTCCCTCATCGCTAGTTTCCTTGTGTCCCTGGGAGCTCACCAGCCCCTCTCCTCAGAAATCCCCTTTCAATTCCCAGGATAGGGAAGGCATGGCAGAAGGGGGTGTTCTAAGCCAGGTTCCCCTCATGCTATCGATAATTCTCTGACTCAGTTTGGGGCACAGGAAAATAATGGGGGAGAGGGACAGTGCTGGCTGGGCCAGGAGGGGGAAGCCCTAGAGTCCTGAGATGTGAGATATGGGAGCTGGACCTGCTTCCAAAGAACTTTCCCCTTTAGCCCTGCTTGTCGAAGAGAGGAGTAGGTCTCAGCTGAGGGATGTGTAGTCACTGTGATAGGCCTATGGAGACCTGGGAGGAGATCTTCCCCAGTCTTCCCCTGCTACTTGCCATTGTCCTCAGGGAATCTGGGGGACCAGCTGGGTCCCATCTTTCCCACTCCAGTAGTCTTAGGACCACAGAGAAGAGGTGGGAGTAAGGAGAAACCTGGGAAAGAGGGAGCCCCCCAACCATACTGCTCTGACCTCTAATCCTGAACCAAGCTCTGACCCCTAGCCTTAAAACTCATGTTCAAATGCCTTCAAGGGGACGACACTGCAAACCTTCCCCTAACAGGGACAATGCAACCCACTTCCCTTGTCCAAAATGTTGAGTGCTGAGGTTCTCAGAGCTAAAGACAAAGAGTGGGAACTGGGGACAGGGAGGCTACTAGGGAGTTATGAAAGGGAGAAAAGGTTCCAGATAGATGGAGACAGTGGGGAGTGCACTCAGTGGAAAGGTATTCTGCTGCCAACCCATGTACTGCAATTCAATGCAGACACTAACTACCCAGAGCTAGTGTTAGACTCCACAGGTTTAAGGGCACAGTCCCAACAAGCCTGCCTCCACTTGAGCTGCCAGTCACAAGTGGGGTCCCCAGGACACCTGCATTTCTGCCTAACTAGCTACAAGTCCAGAGGTCTTCAAACCCCCCTCAGGTCCAATGGTTCACTAGAATGACTCACACAACTCGGAAGTGCTCTCCTGACAACTAGTGTTTTATAAAGTACATATATCAGGAACATCCAAATGAAAAGACACACAAGGAGGGTCTCAGTGCAGAGCTCCCATGCTCTCTCCCCATGGAGACACAAAGGGCATGTCACCCTCCCAGTACATCCATATGTTCACCAACCAGGAAGTTCCATGAGCTTTGGGGTACAGAGTTTTTACTGAGATTTCATACATAGGCAGGAATGAATTGTTGGCAACATGACTCGATCTCCTCTGACGGATTGGCTCAAAACCCCAATTCTGCAGTGATATGGTTGGTCTTTCTGCTGACCAGGCCTCAGCCCAAGTCACCTCATCTCTTAGCATCAACTCAGGTGCGAGCCGAGGGACTCATAGATAACAAAGACACTCGTATTACTTGAGGTATTCCAAAGATTTAGAGTCTCCCTCTCAGGGACCAGGGACAAAAGCCAAATTGTTTAGTATACAACAGACAGAGCCCTGCATCTGAGTGAAGGGATGTGAATTACTGAAGCCCTGGGGACCAGGCCTCCTCTTCCCGTGCACCAGACTTGACCCAGCTGCAGCAGGGCAGGAGTGTCCCTGTGAGTGTGAGTGTAAGTGAGGGTGAGTGCGGTGGAAGCACAGCTTCTCCATGCCCAGACTGCAATGCTTCCCACTGGCATCCGTGGATCTGTCTGTCACCTGTCTGTCTGTAGCCCAGGCAGGGGAAGATAGGTATGAGAGGGGAAAAGAGTGTGGAATGGTGGGAAGAGGATAGGTGAATCCATTCTCCACACTTCAGCCTGAGGGGACTTTTATTTCACTCATTTCTGGTCATTCTCTCCCATACCGTCCAGCCACGAGGCTCCCTTCCCCCCTCCCCAGACCAAATAGGGCAGCTATTTCCAACCTCCCACACTGGGTTAACTGCTCTTTCTTGGCTTTGCCAAAGCACCCTCCACGGCCCCCAGCCAGTCAGCTTCGTCTATTGTAGTGATCTTATTGTCTCTTTTGATTCCCCTGCCCTGTCCAACCCAGATGACAAGCTCTCTGAGGGAAGAGTCTGTGCCTGTCTTCTCTGCTGTATCCTCATGCCCAAGCACATCACCCGGCACCTAGTAGTCACTCGATAAATATTTGTTGATTAGTGACTGCAGGAACAGAAATCACATGAAAGGAGGTCTCAGCTCAGAGAGGAAGGGCTGTGACCCTCTAACCATGAAGTGACTTGGCCAAGGCCACTCAGCCAACAAGTGTTCCCATAGCCTGGCCTGTCTAGACTGGGCCCTCTCTGGAGCCCTATTCCTCCTCTGCCCAGAATCGTACAAACAGAATGGGGCAGACAAGAAAGGTAATTGTCGGAGCAGAAGCCAGGAAGACAGAGAGGAGAGGGGATTGGCAAAACAGTACTGGACAGCGTCCCAAAGCTCTTTTCTTGCTGCCTGGTGCTGAGGTCTCCGTCTTCCCAGGGTGCAGCTCTGAAATCTGACTCCACCCTTAAAAAAGAGGGTCCGTGCCCTGCCTCTTTGTAACAAACCCTAACTCCACCTCTTTATTGATAGGCTCTGGCTCCACCTTCTGGACTACCCCTCCTCTGAAGAAATGCCCTGGCTCCGCCCCTTCCTGGGAATAGGTAAGCCCCACCCCTAGTGCGTGATGCTGTCTTTGTGACCTAATGCACCGGCGTGTTTCCAGGGTGGAGCCAGAGAGGGTGGGCATTTAGGCTGTGCCGAACCCTCAACCCCCATCCGGGTGACCACAATCCCCGAATATCCTCACGCGGGACCCCAAACATCCCAGCCCCATGACCTCGAAGGCCTTTGGCTCTAACCCCCTAAATGCCCCATGCCCCCGAGAGGCCCTACCACCCAATCCCTTAACGACTAGTGCCTCCCAAATCTTCAGTCCAACCCTGTCCCAATGTGGCAACTGAGTCTTCCCGGGGGCACCTGTCTCATATTATCTGAGAACAATTCAGACTGGTCCAGAGAATGACAGAGAAGGGGATCCTCCCAAGGATTTGGGGAATCCTTGATCCAATCATGCCGCTCACCAGGAGACGTTGGGAACCCAGGACATGTCGGGATTGAGGAGATACCAGGTGATGCAGGAAGCTGAGGAGGAGGAGGAGGAGGCGTGAGTGGAGGCGGGGTTCTGCGGAGGAGGAACCTAGACGCTCCCGGTTGGTGGGGAAGGGGCGGGGAGGGCGCGAGTTCTCTGGGGCGGGAGAAGCGGGAGGGGCGTGGCCTCTTAGGGGGCGTGGACTGGAGGAACCGCCTCTAAAAACCGCCTGTAAACCGCCTCTAACCGCCTCTAAAAGGGCGGAGCCTCTAAAGACCGCCTGTAAACCGCCTGTAAACCGCCTCTAACCGCCTCTGAAAGGGCGGAGCCTTCCACGAGAGGGTAGAAGCGTTCAAGGGGCGGAGTCAGTGGGGTCAGCCCCGCCCCGCCCCGCCCTGCCCTGCCTTCTCTTTCCAGGATCGGCTGGGGCTGTTTCTACTTTTTCCCCTGGCTGCACATGTGGTGGAGGGAGCGGAGGCGAAGGGCTTGGGATACCACGCACCCGCCCGGGGCATGGACGAGGCTCAGTCCGCGAGAACCGGTCGCGGGGAAGCCGGGAGCCCCCGCCCCGCCTCATGCCTGTGTCGGGTCCCCACACAGCTCAGCGCACCCTCGGGAGCAGAAGCTGGAGCTTCTGCGGGGCCTGATGAGCTGTTTGTCAAGCGGACTGGGCACTGCTCTCCAGGGCTCCGGTCGCAACATCCCCCACCGCACCCCTGCTGCCGCTGCCTAGCCAGCTGGTGAGTTAAAGATTTAAACCGAAGCCACCGTCCTGCCCTCCTGATTCTGCCGCCGCTGCTGCCATTCGGGCTGGGAGCCATTCTCCATGCCGGCTGTTTCCATATCGACAGGGCCTCTCTCCCTGATAAGGGGTCCATCCGTGTCCAGGCTCCCATTATTCCTAAGGGCCCCTCATCAGAGTCAGGCCTCCCCTTACTACCAGTGATTGCCTTCCACCACCTAAGCCCCCCGCCCCACCACACACACACTCGTCTCTGTGAGTGGCCTGTATGGAGGGAGCTAAATAATCCTGGCTCTATCTTCCTCCCAGCCTTGTCCCCACGTCCATAAATCCTCACAATCCCAGCACTCTGCTGCCACCTTCCTCCTGGACAGGACTTTGCCTGGTGCCTGAAGCATCTTCTCCTCCTGGGAGTGGATCGAAAATATTTCAGGCCCATAGTTGTAGGAAGTAGGCTGTGAGAGGAGGAAAAGATTCCTAGAAGCTGCCACCCTTGGCCTGCCATAGGGGAATGACTGAGAACTGTTGGAGGTCTTTCCTAGAGTTAACACCCCAGCTTCTGGCTCCTTCAGTTGGATCCCGAGTTGAAAGATACTGGGCATCAGGGACTTCCCTGATGGTCCAGTGGATAAGACTCCATGCTCCCACTGCAGGGGGTATGCGTTCTATCCCTGGCTGGGGAATTAAGATACCGCATGCCGCGCGGCACAGCCAAAAGGTCAAAATAAAAGGGTACATAGATACTTGGCATCAGCCCCCCGAAGTGTAACCTCCCTAGGAGAACCCAAGGGCCACTGCTCCCTACCTTTGCTTTCTGTGTTGTCACCGAGTTGGGCTGAAATCGACTAGCAACTGAAGTGATGAAGGGTCAGGGACTCCTAGTGGGTCTGCTTTCAGTTAGGGACTGGCCCCAGCACCGGGGAGGGCACCACAGAATTAAGTTAAAGGGACAGCACTCTACGATTGGTGTCTCCTGAGAGGTCTCCTCCTCTGGTCTCTGTCTCTTGGGTCCCTCTCATCAGGTGGGGGAAACACTTGCTCCCCTCCCTCATCGCTAGTTTCCTTGTGTCCCTGGGAGCTCACCAGCCCCTCTCCTCAGAAATCCCCTTTCAATTCCCAGGATAGGGAAGGCATGGCAGAAGGGGGTGTTCTAAGCCAGGTTCCCCTCATGCTATCGATAATTCTCTGACTCAGTTTGGGGCACAGGAAAATAATGGGGGAGAGGGACAGTGCTGGCTGGGCCAGGAGGGGGAAGCCCTAGAGTCCTGAGATGTGAGATATGGGAGCTGGACCTGCTTCCAAAGAACTTTCCCCTTTAGCCCTGCTTGTCGAAGAGAGGAGTAGGTCTCAGCTGAGGGATGTGTAGTCACTGTGATAGGCCTATGGAGACCTGGGAGGAGATCTTCCCCAGTCTTCCCCTGCTACTTGCCATTGTCCTCAGGGAATCTGGGGGACCAGCTGGGTCCCATCTTTCCCACTCCAGTAGTCTTAGGACCACAGAGAAGAGGTGGGAGTAAGGAGAAACCTGGGAAAGAGGGAGCCCCCCAACCATACTGCTCTGACCTCTAATCCTGAACCAAGCTCTGACCCCTAGCCTTAAAACTCATGTTCAAATGCCTTCAAGGGGACGACACTGCAAACCTTCCCCTAACAGGGACAATGCAACCCACTTCCCTTGTCCAAAATGTTGAGTGCTGAGGTTCTCAGAGCTAAAGACAAAGAGTGGGAACTGGGGACAGGGAGGCTACTAGGGAGTTATGAAAGGGAGAAAAGGTTCCAGATAGATGGAGACAGTGGGGAGTGCACTCAGTGGAAAGGTATTCTGCTGCCAACCCATGTACTGCAATTCAATGCAGACACTAACTACCCAGAGCTAGTGTTAGACTCCACAGGTTTAAGGGCACAGTCCCAACAAGCCTGCCTCCACTTGAGCTGCCAGTCACAAGTGGGGTCCCCAGGACACCTGCATTTCTGCCTAACTAGCTACAAGTCCAGAGGTCTTCAAACCCCCCTCAGGTCCAATGGTTCACTAGAATGACTCACACAACTCGGAAGTGCTCTCCTGACAACTAGTGTTTTATAAAGTACATATATCAGGAACATCCAAATGAAAAGACACACAAGGAGGGTCTCAGTGCAGAGCTCCCATGCTCTCTCCCCATGGAGACACAAAGGGCATGTCACCCTCCCAGTACATCCATATGTTCACCAACCAGGAAGTTCCATGAGCTTTGGGGTACAGAGTTTTTACTGAGATTTCATACATAGGCAGGAATGAATTGTTGGCAACATGACTCGATCTCCTCTGACGGATTGGCTCAAAACCCCAATTCTGCAGTGATATGGTTGGTCTTTCTGCTGACCAGGCCTCAGCCCAAGTCACCTCATCTCTTAGCATCAACTCAGGTGCGAGCCGAGGGACTCATAGATAACAAAGACACTCGTATTACTTGAGGTATTCCAAAGATTTAGAGTCTCCCTCTCAGGGACCAGGGACAAAAGCCAAATTGTTTAGTATACAACAGACAGAGCCCTGCATCTGAGTGAAGGGATGTGAATTACTGAAGCCCTGGGGACCAGGCCTCCTCTTCCCGTGCACCAGACTTGACCCAGCTGCAGCAGGGCAGGAGTGTCCCTGTGAGTGTGAGTGTAAGTGAGGGTGAGTGCGGTGGAAGCACAGCTTCTCCATGCCCAGACTGCAATGCTTCCCACTGGCATCCGTGGATCTGTCTGTCACCTGTCTGTCTGTAGCCCAGGCAGGGGAAGATAGGTATGAGAGGGGAAAAGAGTGTGGAATGGTGGGAAGAGGATAGGTGAATCCATTCTCCACACTTCAGCCTGAGGGGACTTTTATTTCACTCATTTCTGGTCATTCTCTCCCATACCGTCCAGCCACGAGGCTCCCTTCCCCCCTCCCCAGACCAAATAGGGCAGCTATTTCCAACCTCCCACACTGGGTTAACTGCTCTTTCTTGGCTTTGCCAAAGCACCCTCCACGGCCCCCAGCCAGTCAGCTTCGTCTATTGTAGTGATCTTATTGTCTCTTTTGATTCCCCTGCCCTGTCCAACCCAGATGACAAGCTCTCTGAGGGAAGAGTCTGTGCCTGTCTTCTCTGCTGTATCCTCATGCCCAAGCACATCACCCGGCACCTAGTAGTCACTCGATAAATATTTGTTGATTAGTGACTGCAGGAACAGAAATCACATGAAAGGAGGTCTCAGCTCAGAGAGGAAGGGCTGTGACCCTCTAACCATGAAGTGACTTGGCCAAGGCCACTCAGCCAACAAGTGTTCCCATAGCCTGGCCTGTCTAGACTGGGCCCTCTCTGGAGCCCTATTCCTCCTCTGCCCAGAATCGTACAAACAGAATGGGGCAGACAAGAAAGGTAATTGTCGGAGCAGAAGCCAGGAAGACAGAGAGGAGAGGGGATTGGCAAAACAGTACTGGACAGCGTCCCAAAGCTCTTTTCTTGCTGCCTGGTGCTGAGGTCTCCGTCTTCCCAGGGTGCAGCTCTGAAATCTGACTCCACCCTTAAAAAAGAGGGTCCGTGCCCTGCCTCTTTGTAACAAACCCTAACTCCACCTCTTTATTGATAGGCTCTGGCTCCACCTTCTGGACTACCCCTCCTCTGAAGAAATGCCCTGGCTCCGCCCCTTCCTGGGAATAGGTAAGCCCCACCCCTAGTGCGTGATGCTGTCTTTGTGACCTAATGCACCGGCGTGTTTCCAGGGTGGAGCCAGAGAGGGTGGGCATTTAGGCTGTGCCGAACCCTCAACCCCCATCCGGGTGACCACAATCCCCGAATATCCTCACGCGGGACCCCAAACATCCCAGCCCCATGACCTCGAAGGCCTTTGGCTCTAACCCCCTAAATGCCCCATGCCCCCGAGAGGCCCTACCACCCAATCCCTTAACGACTAGTGCCTCCCAAATCTTCAGTCCAACCCTGTCCCAATGTGGCAACTGAGTCTTCCCGGGGGCACCTGTCTCATATTATCTGAGAACAATTCAGACTGGTCCAGAGAATGACAGAGAAGGGGATCCTCCCAAGGATTTGGGGAATCCTTGATCCAATCATGCCGCTCACCAGGAGACGTTGGGAACCCAGGACATGTCGGGATTGAGGAGATACCAGGTGATGCAGGAAGCTGAGGAGGAGGAGGAGGAGGCGTGAGTGGAGGCGGGGTTCTGCGGAGGAGGAACCTAGACGCTCCCGGTTGGTGGGGAAGGGGCGGGGAGGGCGCGAGTTCTCTGGGGCGGGAGAAGCGGGAGGGGCGTGGCCTCTTAGGGGGCGTGGACTGGAGGAACCGCCTCTAAAAACCGCCTGTAAACCGCCTGTAAACCGCCTCTAACCGCCTCTAAAAGGGCGGAGCCTCTAAAGACCGCCTGTAACCCGCCTGTAAACCGCCTCTAACCGCCTCTGAAAGGGCGGAGCCTTCCACGAGAGGGTAGAAGCGTTCAAGGGGCGGAGTCAGTGGGGTCAGCCCCGCCCCGCCCCGCCCTGCCCTGCCTTCTCTTTCCAGGATCGGCTGGGGCTGTTTCTACTTTTTCCCCTGGCTGCACATGTGGTGGAGGGAGCGGAGGCGAAGGGCTTGGGATACCGCGCACCCGCCCGGGGCATGGACGAGGCTCAGTCCAGGAGAACCGGTCGCGGGGAAGCCGGGAGCCCCCGCCCCGCCTCATGCCTGTGTCGGGTCCCCACACAGCTCAGCGCACCCTCGGGAGCAGAAGCTGGAGCTTCTGCGGGGCCTGATGAGCTGTTTGTCAAGCGGACTGGGCACTGCTCTCCAGGGCTCCGGTCGCAACATCCCCCACCGCACCCCTGCTGCCGCTGCCTAGCCAGCTGGTGAGTTAAAGATTTAAACCGAAGCCACCGTCCTGCCCTCCTGATTCTGCCGCCGCTGCTGCCATTCGGGCTGGGAGCCATTCTCCATGCCGGCTGTTTCCATATCGACAGGGCCTCTCTCCCTGATAAGGGGTCCATCCGTGTCCAGGCTCCCATTATTCCTAAGGGCCCCTCATCAGAGTCAGGCCTCCCCTTACTACCAGTGATTGCCTTCCACCACCTAAGCCCCCCGCCCCACCACACACACACTCGTCTCTGTGAGTGGCCTGTATGGAGGGAGCTAAATAATCCTGGCTCTATCTTCCTCCCAGCCTTGTCCCCACGTCCATAAATCCTCACAATCCCAGCACTCTGCTGCCACCTTCCTCCTGGACAGGACTTTGCCTGGTGCCTGAAGCATCTTCTCCTCCTGGGAGTGGATCGAAAATATTTCAGGCCCATAGTTGTAGGAAGTAGGCTGTGAGAGGAGGGAAAGATTCCTCGAAGCTGCCACCCTTGGCCTGCCATAGGGGAATGACTGAGAACTGTTGGAGGTCTTTCCTAGAGTTAACACCCCAGCTTCTGGCTCCTTCAGTTGGATCCCGAGTTGAAAGATACTGGGCATCAGGGACTTCCCTGATGGTCCAGTGGATAAGACTCCATGCTCCCACTGCAGGGGGTATGCGTTCTATCCCTGGCTGGGGAATTAAGATACCGCATGCCGCGCGGCACAGCCAAAAGGTCAAAATAAAAGGGTACATAGATACTTGGCATCAGCCCCCCGAAGTGTAACCTCCCTAGGAGAACCCAAGGGCCACTGCTCCCTACCTTTGCTTTCTGTGTTGTCACCGAGTTGGGCTGAAATCGACTAGCAACTGAAGTGATGAAGGGTCAGGGACTCCTAGTGGGTCTGCTTTCAGTTAGGGACTGGCCCCAGCACCGGGGAGGGCACCACAGAATTAAGTTAAAGGGACAGCACTCTACGATTGGTGTCTCCTGAGAGGTCTCCTCCTCTGGTCTCTGTCTCTTGGGTCCCTCTCATCAGGTGGGGGAAACACTTGCTCCCCTCCCTCATCGCTAGTTTCCTTGTGTCCCTGGGAGCTCACCAGCCCCTCTCCTCAGAAATCCCCTTTCAATTCCCAGGATAGGGAAGGCATGGCAGAAGGGGGTGTTCTAAGCCAGGTTCCCCTCATGCTATCGATAATTCTCTGACTCAGTTTGGGGCACAGGAAAATAATGGGGGAGAGGGACAGTGCTGGCTGGGCCAGGAGGGGGAAGCCCTAGAGTCCTGAGATGTGAGATATGGGAGCTGGACCTGCTTCCAAAGAACTTTCCCCTTTAGCCCTGCTTGTCGAAGAGAGGAGTAGGTCTCAGCTGAGGGATGTGTAGTCACTGTGATAGGCCTATGGAGACCTGGGAGGAGATCTTCCCCAGTCTTCCCCTGCTACTTGCCATTGTCCTCAGGGAATCTGGGGGACCAGCTGGGTCCCATCTTTCCCACTCCAGTAGTCTTAGGACCACAGAGAAGAGGTGGGAGTAAGGAGAAACCTGGGAAAGAGGGAGCCCCCCAACCATACTGCTCTGACCTCTAATCCTGAACCAAGCTCTGACCCCTAGCCTTAAAACTCATGTTCAAATGCCTTCAAGGGGACGACACTGCAAACCTTCCCCTAACAGGGACAATGCAACCCACTTCCCTTGTCCAAAATGTTGAGTGCTGAGGTTCTCAGAGCTAAAGACAAAGAGTGGGAACTGGGGACAGGGAGGCTACTAGGGAGTTATGAAAGGGAGAAAAGGTTCCAGATAGATGGAGACAGTGGGGAGTGCACTCAGTGGAAAGGTATTCTGCTGCCAACCCATGTACTGCAATTCAATGCAGACACTAACTACCCAGAGCTAGTGTTAGACTCCACAGGTTTAAGGGCACAGTCCCAACAAGCCTGCCTCCACTTGAGCTGCCAGTCACAAGTGGGGTCCCCAGGACACCTGCATTTCTGCCTAACTAGCTACAAGTCCAGAGGTCTTCAAACCCCCCTCAGGTCCAATGGTTCACTAGAATGACTCACACAACTCGGAAGTGCTCTCCTGACAACTAGTGTTTTATAAAGTACATATATCAGGAACATCCAAATGAAAAGACACACAAGGAGGGTCTCAGTGCAGAGCTCCCATGCTCTCTCCCCATGGAGACACAAAGGGCATGTCACCCTCCCAGTACATCCATATGTTCACCAACCAGGAAGTTCCATGAGCTTTGGGGTACAGAGTTTTTACTGAGATTTCATACATAGGCAGGAATGAATTGTTGGCAACATGACTCGATCTCCTCTGACGGATTGGCTCAAAACCCCAATTCTGCAGTGATATGGTTGGTCTTTCTGCTGACCAGGCCTCAGCCCAAGTCACCTCATCTCTTAGCATCAACTCAGGTGCGAGCCGAGGGACTCATAGATAACAAAGACACTCGTATTACTTGAGGTATTCCAAAGATTTAGAGTCTCCCTCTCAGGGACCAGGGACAAAAGCCAAATTGTTTAGTATACAACAGACAGAGCCCTGCATCTGAGTGAAGGGATGTGAATTACTGAAGCCCTGGGGACCAGGCCTCCTCTTCCCGTGCACCAGACTTGACCCAGCTGCAGCAGGGCAGGAGTGTCCCTGTGAGTGTGAGTGTAAGTGAGGGTGAGTGCGGTGGAAGCACAGCTTCTCCATGCCCAGACTGCAATGCTTCCCACTGGCATCCGTGGATCTGTCTGTCACCTGTCTGTCTGTAGCCCAGGCAGGGGAAGATAGGTATGAGAGGGGAAAAGAGTGTGGAATGGTGGGAAGAGGATAGGTGAATCCATTCTCCACACTTCAGCCTGAGGGGACTTTTATTTCACTCATTTCTGGTCATTCTCTCCCATACCGTCCAGCCACGAGGCTCCCTTCCCCCCTCCCCAGACCAAATAGGGCAGCTATTTCCAACCTCCCACACTGGGTTAACTGCTCTTTCTTGGCTTTGCCAAAGCACCCTCCACGGCCCCCAGCCAGTCAGCTTCGTCTATTGTAGTGATCTTATTGTCTCTTTTGATTCCCCTGCCCTGTCCAACCCAGATGACAAGCTCTCTGAGGGAAGAGTCTGTGCCTGTCTTCTCTGCTGTATCCTCATGCCCAAGCACATCACCCGGCACCTAGTAGTCACTCGATAAATATTTGTTGATTAGTGACTGCAGGAACAGAAATCACATGAAAGGAGGTCTCAGCTCAGAGAGGAAGGGCTGTGACCCTCTAACCATGAAGTGACTTGGCCAAGGCCACTCAGCCAACAAGTGTTCCCATAGCCTGGCCTGTCTAGACTGGGCCCTCTCTGGAGCCCTATTCCTCCTCTGCCCAGAATCGTACAAACAGAATGGGGCAGACAAGAAAGGTAATTGTCGGAGCAGAAGCCAGGAAGACAGAGAGGAGAGGGGATTGGCAAAACAGTACTGGACAGCGTCCCAAAGCTCTTTTCTTGCTGCCTGGTGCTGAGGTCTCCGTCTTCCCAGGGTGCAGCTCTGAAATCTGACTCCACCCTTAAAAAAGAGGGTCCGTGCCCTGCCTCTTTGTAACAAACCCTAACTCCACCTCTTTATTGATAGGCTCTGGCTCCACCTTCTGGACTACCCCTCCTCTGAAGAAATGCCCTGGCTCCGCCCCTTCCTGGGAATAGGTAAGCCCCACCCCTAGTGCGTGATGCTGTCTTTGTGACCTAATGCACCGGCGTGTTTCCAGGGTGGAGCCAGAGAGGGTGGGCATTTAGGCTGTGCCGAACCCTCAACCCCCATCCGGGTGACCACAATCCCCGAATATCCTCACGCGGGACCCCAAACATCCCAGCCCCATGACCTCGAAGGCCTTTGGCTCTAACCCCCTAAATGCCCCATGCCCCCGAGAGGCCCTACCACCCAATCCCTTAACGACTAGTGCCTCCCAAATCTTCAGTCCAACCCTGTCCCAATGTGGCAACTGAGTCTTCCCGGGGGCACCTGTCTCATATTATCTGAGAACAATTCAGACTGGTCCAGAGAATGACAGAGAAGGGGATCCTCCCAAGGATTTGGGGAATCCTTGATCCAATCATGCCGCTCACCAGGAGACGTTGGGAACCCAGGACATGTCGGGATTGAGGAGATACCAGGTGATGCAGGAAGCTGAGGAGGAGGAGGAGGAGGCGTGAGTGGAGGCGGGGTTCTGCGGAGGAGGAACCTAGACGCTCCCGGTTGGTGGGGAAGGGGCGGGGAGGGCGCGAGTTCTCTGGGGCGGGAGAAGCGGGAGGGGCGTGGCCTCTTAGGGGGCGTGGACTGGAGGAACCGCCTCTAAAAACCGCCTGTAAACCGCCTGTAAACCGCCTCTAACCGCCTCTAAAAGGGCGGAGCCTCTAAAGACCGCCTGTAACCCGCCTGTAACCCGCCTCTAACCGCCTCTGAAAGGGCGGAGCCTTCCACGAGAGGGTAGAAGCGTTCAAGGGGCGGAGTCAGTGGGGTCAGCCCCGCCCCGCCCCGCCCTGCCCTGCCTTCTCTTTCCAGGATCGGCTGGGGCTGTTTCTACTTTTTCCCCTGGCTGCACATGTGGTGGAGGGAGCGGAGGCGAAGGGCTTGGGATACCGCGCACCCGCCCGGGGCATGGACGAGGCTCAGTCCAGGAGAACCGGTCGCGGGGAAGCCGGGAGCCCCCGCCCCGCCTCATGCCTGTGTCGGGTCCCCACACAGCTCAGCGCACCCTCGGGAGCAGAAGCTGGAGCTTCTGCGGGGCCTGATGAGCTGTTTGTCAAGCGGACTGGGCACTGCTCTCCAGGGCTCCGGTCGCAACATCCCCCACCGCACCCCTGCTGCCGCTGCCTAGCCAGCTGGTGAGTTAAAGATTTAAACCGAAGCCACCGTCCTGCCCTCCTGATTCTGCCGCCGCTGCTGCCATTCGGGCTGGGAGCCATTCTCCATGCCGGCTGTTTCCATATCGACAGGGCCTCTCTCCCTGATAAGGGGTCCATCCGTGTCCAGGCTCCCATTATTCCTAAGGGCCCCTCATCAGAGTCAGGCCTCCCCTTACTACCAGTGATTGCCTTCCACCACCTAAGCCCCCCGCCCCACCACACACACACTCGTCTCTGTGAGTGGCCTGTATGGAGGGAGCTAAATAATCCTGGCTCTATCTTCCTCCCAGCCTTGTCCCCACGTCCATAAATCCTCACAATCCCAGCACTCTGCTGCCACCTTCCTCCTGGACAGGACTTTGCCTGGTGCCTGAAGCATCTTCTCCTCCTGGGAGTGGATCGAAAATATTTCAGGCCCATAGTTGTAGGAAGTAGGCTGTGAGAGGAGGGAAAGATTCCTCGAAGCTGCCACCCTTGGCCTGCCATAGGGGAATGACTGAGAACTGTTGGAGGTCTTTCCTAGAGTTAACACCCCAGCTTCTGGCTCCTTCAGTTGGATCCCGAGTTGAAAGATACTGGGCATCAGGGACTTCCCTGATGGTCCAGTGGATAAGACTCCATGCTCCCACTGCAGGGGGTATGCGTTCTATCCCTGGCTGGGGAATTAAGATACCGCATGCCGCGCGGCACAGCCAAAAGGTCAAAATAAAAGGGTACATAGATACTTGGCATCAGCCCCCCGAAGTGTAACCTCCCTAGGAGAACCCAAGGGCCACTGCTCCCTACCTTTGCTTTCTGTGTTGTCACCGAGTTGGGCTGAAATCGACTAGCAACTGAAGTGATGAAGGGTCAGGGACTCCTAGTGGGTCTGCTTTCAGTTAGGGACTGGCCCCAGCACCGGGGAGGGCACCACAGAATTAAGTTAAAGGGACAGCACTCTACGATTGGTGTCTCCTGAGAGGTCTCCTCCTCTGGTCTCTGTCTCTTGGGTCCCTCTCATCAGGTGGGGGAAACACTTGCTCCCCTCCCTCATCGCTAGTTTCCTTGTGTCCCTGGGAGCTCACCAGCCCCTCTCCTCAGAAATCCCCTTTCAATTCCCAGGATAGGGAAGGCATGGCAGAAGGGGGTGTTCTAAGCCAGGTTCCCCTCATGCTATCGATAATTCTCTGACTCAGTTTGGGGCACAGGAAAATAATGGGGGAGAGGGACAGTGCTGGCTGGGCCAGGAGGGGGAAGCCCTAGAGTCCTGAGATGTGAGATATGGGAGCTGGACCTGCTTCCAAAGAACTTTCCCCTTTAGCCCTGCTTGTCGAAGAGAGGAGTAGGTCTCAGCTGAGGGATGTGTAGTCACTGTGATAGGCCTATGGAGACCTGGGAGGAGATCTTCCCCAGTCTTCCCCTGCTACTTGCCATTGTCCTCAGGGAATCTGGGGGACCAGCTGGGTCCCATCTTTCCCACTCCAGTAGTCTTAGGACCACAGAGAAGAGGTGGGAGTAAGGAGAAACCTGGGAAAGAGGGAGCCCCCCAACCATACTGCTCTGACCTCTAATCCTGAACCAAGCTCTGACCCCTAGCCTTAAAACTCATGTTCAAATGCCTTCAAGGGGACGACACTGCAAACCTTCCCCTAACAGGGACAATGCAACCCACTTCCCTTGTCCAAAATGTTGAGTGCTGAGGTTCTCAGAGCTAAAGACAAAGAGTGGGAACTGGGGACAGGGAGGCTACTAGGGAGTTATGAAAGGGAGAAAAGGTTCCAGATAGATGGAGACAGTGGGGAGTGCACTCAGTGGAAAGGTATTCTGCTGCCAACCCATGTACTGCAATTCAATGCAGACACTAACTACCCAGAGCTAGTGTTAGACTCCACAGGTTTAAGGGCACAGTCCCAACAAGCCTGCCTCCACTTGAGCTGCCAGTCACAAGTGGGGTCCCCAGGACACCTGCATTTCTGCCTAACTAGCTACAAGTCCAGAGGTCTTCAAACCCCCCTCAGGTCCAATGGTTCACTAGAATGACTCACACAACTCGGAAGTGCTCTCCTGACAACTAGTGTTTTATAAAGTACATATATCAGGAACATCCAAATGAAAAGACACACAAGGAGGGTCTCAGTGCAGAGCTCCCATGCTCTCTCCCCATGGAGACACAAAGGGCATGTCACCCTCCCAGTACATCCATATGTTCACCAACCAGGAAGTTCCATGAGCTTTGGGGTACAGAGTTTTTACTGAGATTTCATACATAGGCAGGAATGAATTGTTGGCAACATGACTCGATCTCCTCTGACGGATTGGCTCAAAACCCCAATTCTGCAGTGATATGGTTGGTCTTTCTGCTGACCAGGCCTCAGCCCAAGTCACCTCATCTCTTAGCATCAACTCAGGTGCGAGCCGAGGGACTCATAGATAACAAAGACACTCGTATTACTTGAGGTATTCCAAAGATTTAGAGTCTCCCTCTCAGGGACCAGGGACAAAAGCCAAATTGTTTAGTATACAACAGACAGAGCCCTGCATCTGAGTGAAGGGATGTGAATTACTGAAGCCCTGGGGACCAGGCCTCCTCTTCCCGTGCACCAGACTTGACCCAGCTGCAGCAGGGCAGGAGTGTCCCTGTGAGTGTGAGTGTAAGTGAGGGTGAGTGCGGTGGAAGCACAGCTTCTCCATGCCCAGACTGCAATGCTTCCCACTGGCATCCGTGGATCTGTCTGTCACCTGTCTGTCTGTAGCCCAGGCAGGGGAAGATAGGTATGAGAGGGGAAAAGAGTGTGGAATGGTGGGAAGAGGATAGGTGAATCCATTCTCCACACTTCAGCCTGAGGGGACTTTTATTTCACTCATTTCTGGTCATTCTCTCCCATACCGTCCAGCCACGAGGCTCCCTTCCCCCCTCCCCAGACCAAATAGGGCAGCTATTTCCAACCTCCCACACTGGGTTAACTGCTCTTTCTTGGCTTTGCCAAAGCACCCTCCACGGCCCCCAGCCAGTCAGCTTCGTCTATTGTAGTGATCTTATTGTCTCTTTTGATTCCCCTGCCCTGTCCAACCCAGATGACAAGCTCTCTGAGGGAAGAGTCTGTGCCTGTCTTCTCTGCTGTATCCTCATGCCCAAGCACATCACCCGGCACCTAGTAGTCACTCGATAAATATTTGTTGATTAGTGACTGCAGGAACAGAAATCACATGAAAGGAGGTCTCAGCTCAGAGAGGAAGGGCTGTGACCCTCTAACCATGAAGTGACTTGGCCAAGGCCACTCAGCCAACAAGTGTTCCCATAGCCTGGCCTGTCTAGACTGGGCCCTCTCTGGAGCCCTATTCCTCCTCTGCCCAGAATCGTACAAACAGAATGGGGCAGACAAGAAAGGTAATTGTCGGAGCAGAAGCCAGGAAGACAGAGAGGAGAGGGGATTGGCAAAACAGTACTGGACAGCGTCCCAAAGCTCTTTTCTTGCTGCCTGGTGCTGAGGTCTCCGTCTTCCCAGGGTGCAGCTCTGAAATCTGACTCCACCCTTAAAAAAGAGGGTCCGTGCCCTGCCTCTTTGTAACAAACCCTAACTCCACCTCTTTATTGATAGGCTCTGGCTCCACCTTCTGGACTACCCCTCCTCTGAAGAAATGCCCTGGCTCCGCCCCTTCCTGGGAATAGGTAAGCCCCACCCCTAGTGCGTGATGCTGTCTTTGTGACCTAATGCACCGGCGTGTTTCCAGGGTGGAGCCAGAGAGGGTGGGCATTTAGGCTGTGCCGAACCCTCAACCCCCATCCGGGTGACCACAATCCCCGAATATCCTCACGCGGGACCCCAAACATCCCAGCCCCATGACCTCGAAGGCCTTTGGCTCTAACCCCCTAAATGCCCCATGCCCCCGAGAGGCCCTACCACCCAATCCCTTAACGACTAGTGCCTCCCAAATCTTCAGTCCAACCCTGTCCCAATGTGGCAACTGAGTCTTCCCGGGGGCACCTGTCTCATATTATCTGAGAACAATTCAGACTGGTCCAGAGAATGACAGAGAAGGGGATCCTCCCAAGGATTTGGGGAATCCTTGATCCAATCATGCCGCTCACCAGGAGACGTTGGGAACCCAGGACATGTCGGGATTGAGGAGATACCAGGTGATGCAGGAAGCTGAGGAGGAGGAGGAGGAGGCGTGAGTGGAGGCGGGGTTCTGCGGAGGAGGAACCTAGACGCTCCCGGTTGGTGGGGAAGGGGCGGGGAGGGCGCGAGTTCTCTGGGGCGGGAGAAGCGGGAGGGGCGTGGCCTCTTAGGGGGCGTGGACTGGAGGAACCGCCTCTAAAAACCGCCTGTAAACCGCCTCTAACCGCCTCTAAAAGGGCGGAGCCTCTAAAGACCGCCTGTAAACCGCCTGTAAACCGCCTCTGAAAGGGCGGAGCCTTCCACGAGAGGGTAGAAGCGTTCAAGGGGCGGAGTCAGTGGGGTCAGCCCCGCCCCGCCCCGCCCTGCCCTGCCTTCTCTTTCCAGGATCGGCTGGGGCTGTTTCTACTTTTTCCCCTGGCTGCACATGTGGTGGAGGGAGCGGAGGCGAAGGGCTTGGGATACCGCGCACCCGCCCGGGGCATGGACGAGGCTCAGTCCGCGAGAACCGGTCGCGGGGAAGCCGGGAGCCCCCGCCCCGCCTCATGCCTGTGTCGGGTCCCCACACAGCTCAGCGCACCCTCGGGAGCAGAAGCTGGAGCTTCTGCGGGGCCTGATGAGCTGTTTGTCAAGCGGACTGGGCACTGCTCTCCAGGGCTCCGGTCGCAACATCCCCCACCGCACCCCTGCTGCCGCTGCCTAGCCAGCTGGTGAGTTAAAGATTTAAACCGAAGCCACCGTCCTGCCCTCCTGATTCTGCCGCCGCTGCTGCCATTCGGGCTGGGAGCCATTCTCCATGCCGGCTGTTTCCATATCGACAGGGCCTCTCTCCCTGATAAGGGGTCCATCCGTGTCCAGGCTCCCATTATTCCTAAGGGCCCCTCATCAGAGTCAGGCCTCCCCTTACTACCAGTGATTGCCTTCCACCACCTAAGCCCCCCGCCCCACCACACACACACTCGTCTCTGTGAGTGGCCTGTATGGAGGGAGCTAAATAATCCTGGCTCTATCTTCCTCCCAGCCTTGTCCCCACGTCCATAAATCCTCACAATCCCAGCACTCTGCTGCCACCTTCCTCCTGGACAGGACTTTGCCTGGTGCCTGAAGCATCTTCTCCTCCTGGGAGTGGATCGAAAATATTTCAGGCCCATAGTTGTAGGAAGTAGGCTGTGAGAGGAGGGAAAGATTCCTCGAAGCTGCCACCCTTGGCCTGCCATAGGGGAATGACTGAGAACTGTTGGAGGTCTTTCCTAGAGTTAACACCCCAGCTTCTGGCTCCTTCAGTTGGATCCCGAGTTGAAAGATACTGGGCATCAGGGACTTCCCTGATGGTCCAGTGGATAAGACTCCATGCTCCCACTGCAGGGGGTATGCGTTCTATCCCTGGCTGGGGAATTAAGATACCGCATGCCGCGCGGCACAGCCAAAAGGTCAAAATAAAAGGGTACATAGATACTTGGCATCAGCCCCCCGAAGTGTAACCTCCCTAGGAGAACCCAAGGGCCACTGCTCCCTACCTTTGCTTTCTGTGTTGTCACCGAGTTGGGCTGAAATCGACTAGCAACTGAAGTGATGAAGGGTCAGGGACTCCTAGTGGGTCTGCTTTCAGTTAGGGACTGGCCCCAGCACCGGGGAGGGCACCACAGAATTAAGTTAAAGGGACAGCACTCTACGATTGGTGTCTCCTGAGAGGTCTCCTCCTCTGGTCTCTGTCTCTTGGGTCCCTCTCATCAGGTGGGGGAAACACTTGCTCCCCTCCCTCATCGCTAGTTTCCTTGTGTCCCTGGGAGCTCACCAGCCCCTCTCCTCAGAAATCCCCTTTCAATTCCCAGGATAGGGAAGGCATGGCAGAAGGGGGTGTTCTAAGCCAGGTTCCCCTCATGCTATCGATAATTCTCTGACTCAGTTTGGGGCACAGGAAAATAATGGGGGAGAGGGACAGTGCTGGCTGGGCCAGGAGGGGGAAGCCCTAGAGTCCTGAGATGTGAGATATGGGAGCTGGACCTGCTTCCAAAGAACTTTCCCCTTTAGCCCTGCTTGTCGAAGAGAGGAGTAGGTCTCAGCTGAGGGATGTGTAGTCACTGTGATAGGCCTATGGAGACCTGGGAGGAGATCTTCCCCAGTCTTCCCCTGCTACTTGCCATTGTCCTCAGGGAATCTGGGGGACCAGCTGGGTCCCATCTTTCCCACTCCAGTAGTCTTAGGACCACAGAGAAGAGGTGGGAGTAAGGAGAAACCTGGGAAAGAGGGAGCCCCCCAACCATACTGCTCTGACCTCTAATCCTGAACCAAGCTCTGACCCCTAGCCTTAAAACTCATGTTCAAATGCCTTCAAGGGGACGACACTGCAAACCTTCCCCTAACAGGGACAATGCAACCCACTTCCCTTGTCCAAAATGTTGAGTGCTGAGGTTCTCAGAGCTAAAGACAAAGAGTGGGAACTGGGGACAGGGAGGCTACTAGGGAGTTATGAAAGGGAGAAAAGGTTCCAGATAGATGGAGACAGTGGGGAGTGCACTCAGTGGAAAGGTATTCTGCTGCCAACCCATGTACTGCAATTCAATGCAGACACTAACTACCCAGAGCTAGTGTTAGACTCCACAGGTTTAAGGGCACAGTCCCAACAAGCCTGCCTCCACTTGAGCTGCCAGTCACAAGTGGGGTCCCCAGGACACCTGCATTTCTGCCTAACTAGCTACAAGTCCAGAGGTCTTCAAACCCCCCTCAGGTCCAATGGTTCACTAGAATGACTCACACAACTCGGAAGTGCTCTCCTGACAACTAGTGTTTTATAAAGTACATATATCAGGAACATCCAAATGAAAAGACACACAAGGAGGGTCTCAGTGCAGAGCTCCCATGCTCTCTCCCCATGGAGACACAAAGGGCATGTCACCCTCCCAGTACATCCATATGTTCACCAACCAGGAAGTTCCATGAGCTTTGGGGTACAGAGTTTTTACTGAGATTTCATACATAGGCAGGAATGAATTGTTGGCAACATGACTCGATCTCCTCTGACGGATTGGCTCAAAACCCCAATTCTGCAGTGATATGGTTGGTCTTTCTGCTGACCAGGCCTCAGCCCAAGTCACCTCATCTCTTAGCATCAACTCAGGTGCGAGCCGAGGGACTCATAGATAACAAAGACACTCGTATTACTTGAGGTATTCCAAAGATTTAGAGTCTCCCTCTCAGGGACCAGGGACAAAAGCCAAATTGTTTAGTATACAACAGACAGAGCCCTGCATCTGAGTGAAGGGATGTGAATTACTGAAGCCCTGGGGACCAGGCCTCCTCTTCCCGTGCACCAGACTTGACCCAGCTGCAGCAGGGCAGGAGTGTCCCTGTGAGTGTGAGTGTAAGTGAGGGTGAGTGCGGTGGAAGCACAGCTTCTCCATGCCCAGACTGCAATGCTTCCCACTGGCATCCGTGGATCTGTCTGTCACCTGTCTGTCTGTAGCCCAGGCAGGGGAAGATAGGTATGAGAGGGGAAAAGAGTGTGGAATGGTGGGAAGAGGATAGGTGAATCCATTCTCCACACTTCAGCCTGAGGGGACTTTTATTTCACTCATTTCTGGTCATTCTCTCCCATACCGTCCAGCCACGAGGCTCCCTTCCCCCCTCCCCAGACCAAATAGGGCAGCTATTTCCAACCTCCCACACTGGGTTAACTGCTCTTTCTTGGCTTTGCCAAAGCACCCTCCACGGCCCCCAGCCAGTCAGCTTCGTCTATTGTAGTGATCTTATTGTCTCTTTTGATTCCCCTGCCCTGTCCAACCCAGATGACAAGCTCTCTGAGGGAAGAGTCTGTGCCTGTCTTCTCTGCTGTATCCTCATGCCCAAGCACATCACCCGGCACCTAGTAGTCACTCGATAAATATTTGTTGATTAGTGACTGCAGGAACAGAAATCACATGAAAGGAGGTCTCAGCTCAGAGAGGAAGGGCTGTGACCCTCTAACCATGAAGTGACTTGGCCAAGGCCACTCAGCCAACAAGTGTTCCCATAGCCTGGCCTGTCTAGACTGGGCCCTCTCTGGAGCCCTATTCCTCCTCTGCCCAGAATCGTACAAACAGAATGGGGCAGACAAGAAAGGTAATTGTCGGAGCAGAAGCCAGGAAGACAGAGAGGAGAGGGGATTGGCAAAACAGTACTGGACAGCGTCCCAAAGCTCTTTTCTTGCTGCCTGGTGCTGAGGTCTCCGTCTTCCCAGGGTGCAGCTCTGAAATCTGACTCCACCCTTAAAAAAGAGGGTCCGTGCCCTGCCTCTTTGTAACAAACCCTAACTCCACCTCTTTATTGATAGGCTCTGGCTCCACCTTCTGGACTACCCCTCCTCTGAAGAAATGCCCTGGCTCCGCCCCTTCCTGGGAATAGGTAAGCCCCACCCCTAGTGCGTGATGCTGTCTTTGTGACCTAATGCACCGGCGTGTTTCCAGGGTGGAGCCAGAGAGGGTGGGCATTTAGGCTGTGCCGAACCCTCAACCCCCATCCGGGTGACCACAATCCCCGAATATCCTCACGCGGGACCCCAAACATCCCAGCCCCATGACCTCGAAGGCCTTTGGCTCTAACCCCCTAAATGCCCCATGCCCCCGAGAGGCCCTACCACCCAATCCCTTAACGACTAGTGCCTCCCAAATCTTCAGTCCAACCCTGTCCCAATGTGGCAACTGAGTCTTCCCGGGGGCACCTGTCTCATATTATCTGAGAACAATTCAGACTGGTCCAGAGAATGACAGAGAAGGGGATCCTCCCAAGGATTTGGGGAATCCTTGATCCAATCATGCCGCTCACCAGGAGACGTTGGGAACCCAGGACATGTCGGGATTGAGGAGATACCAGGTGATGCAGGAAGCTGAGGAGGAGGAGGAGGAGGCGTGAGTGGAGGCGGGGTTCTGCGGAGGAGGAACCTAGACGCTCCCGGTTGGTGGGGAAGGGGCGGGGAGGGCGCGAGTTCTCTGGGGCGGGAGAAGCGGGAGGGGCGTGGCCTCTTAGGGGGCGTGGACTGGAGGAACCGCCTCTAAAAACCGCCTGTAAACCGCCTGTAAACCGCCTCTAACCGCCTCTAAAAGGGCGGAGCCTCTAAAGACCGCCTGTAACCCGCCTGTAAACCGCCTCTAACCGCCTCTGAAAGGGCGGAGCCTTCCACGAGAGGGTAGAAGCGTTCAAGGGGCGGAGTCAGTGGGGTCAGCCCCGCCCCGCCCCGCCCTGCCCTGCCTTCTCTTTCCAGGATCGGCTGGGGCTGTTTCTACTTTTTCCCCTGGCTGCACATGTGGTGGAGGGAGCGGAGGCGAAGGGCTTGGGATACCGCGCACCCGCCCGGGGCATGGACGAGGCTCAGTCCAGGAGAACCGGTCGCGGGGAAGCCGGGAGCCCCCGCCCCGCCTCATGCCTGTGTCGGGTCCCCACACAGCTCAGCGCACCCTCGGGAGCAGAAGCTGGAGCTTCTGCGGGGCCTGATGAGCTGTTTGTCAAGCGGACTGGGCACTGCTCTCCAGGGCTCCGGTCGCAACATCCCCCACCGCACCCCTGCTGCCGCTGCCTAGCCAGCTGGTGAGTTAAAGATTTAAACCGAAGCCACCGTCCTGCCCTCCTGATTCTGCCGCCGCTGCTGCCATTCGGGCTGGGAGCCATTCTCCATGCCGGCTGTTTCCATATCGACAGGGCCTCTCTCCCTGATAAGGGGTCCATCCGTGTCCAGGCTCCCATTATTCCTAAGGGCCCCTCATCAGAGTCAGGCCTCCCCTTACTACCAGTGATTGCCTTCCACCACCTAAGCCCCCCGCCCCACCACACACACACTCGTCTCTGTGAGTGGCCTGTATGGAGGGAGCTAAATAATCCTGGCTCTATCTTCCTCCCAGCCTTGTCCCCACGTCCATAAATCCTCACAATCCCAGCACTCTGCTGCCACCTTCCTCCTGGACAGGACTTTGCCTGGTGCCTGAAGCATCTTCTCCTCCTGGGAGTGGATCGAAAATATTTCAGGCCCATAGTTGTAGGAAGTAGGCTGTGAGAGGAGGGAAAGATTCCTCGAAGCTGCCACCCTTGGCCTGCCATAGGGGAATGACTGAGAACTGTTGGAGGTCTTTCCTAGAGTTAACACCCCAGCTTCTGGCTCCTTCAGTTGGATCCCGAGTTGAAAGATACTGGGCATCAGGGACTTCCCTGATGGTCCAGTGGATAAGACTCCATGCTCCCACTGCAGGGGGTATGCGTTCTATCCCTGGCTGGGGAATTAAGATACCGCATGCCGCGCGGCACAGCCAAAAGGTCAAAATAAAAGGGTACATAGATACTTGGCATCAGCCCCCCGAAGTGTAACCTCCCTAGGAGAACCCAAGGGCCACTGCTCCCTACCTTTGCTTTCTGTGTTGTCACCGAGTTGGGCTGAAATCGACTAGCAACTGAAGTGATGAAGGGTCAGGGACTCCTAGTGGGTCTGCTTTCAGTTAGGGACTGGCCCCAGCACCGGGGAGGGCACCACAGAATTAAGTTAAAGGGACAGCACTCTACGATTGGTGTCTCCTGAGAGGTCTCCTCCTCTGGTCTCTGTCTCTTGGGTCCCTCTCATCAGGTGGGGGAAACACTTGCTCCCCTCCCTCATCGCTAGTTTCCTTGTGTCCCTGGGAGCTCACCAGCCCCTCTCCTCAGAAATCCCCTTTCAATTCCCAGGATAGGGAAGGCATGGCAGAAGGGGGTGTTCTAAGCCAGGTTCCCCTCATGCTATCGATAATTCTCTGACTCAGTTTGGGGCACAGGAAAATAATGGGGGAGAGGGACAGTGCTGGCTGGGCCAGGAGGGGGAAGCCCTAGAGTCCTGAGATGTGAGATATGGGAGCTGGACCTGCTTCCAAAGAACTTTCCCCTTTAGCCCTGCTTGTCGAAGAGAGGAGTAGGTCTCAGCTGAGGGATGTGTAGTCACTGTGATAGGCCTATGGAGACCTGGGAGGAGATCTTCCCCAGTCTTCCCCTGCTACTTGCCATTGTCCTCAGGGAATCTGGGGGACCAGCTGGGTCCCATCTTTCCCACTCCAGTAGTCTTAGGACCACAGAGAAGAGGTGGGAGTAAGGAGAAACCTGGGAAAGAGGGAGCCCCCCAACCATACTGCTCTGACCTCTAATCCTGAACCAAGCTCTGACCCCTAGCCTTAAAACTCATGTTCAAATGCCTTCAAGGGGACGACACTGCAAACCTTCCCCTAACAGGGACAATGCAACCCACTTCCCTTGTCCAAAATGTTGAGTGCTGAGGTTCTCAGAGCTAAAGACAAAGAGTGGGAACTGGGGACAGGGAGGCTACTAGGGAGTTATGAAAGGGAGAAAAGGTTCCAGATAGATGGAGACAGTGGGGAGTGCACTCAGTGGAAAGGTATTCTGCTGCCAACCCATGTACTGCAATTCAATGCAGACACTAACTACCCAGAGCTAGTGTTAGACTCCACAGGTTTAAGGGCACAGTCCCAACAAGCCTGCCTCCACTTGAGCTGCCAGTCACAAGTGGGGTCCCCAGGACACCTGCATTTCTGCCTAACTAGCTACAAGTCCAGAGGTCTTCAAACCCCCCTCAGGTCCAATGGTTCACTAGAATGACTCACACAACTCGGAAGTGCTCTCCTGACAACTAGTGTTTTATAAAGTACATATATCAGGAACATCCAAATGAAAAGACACACAAGGAGGGTCTCAGTGCAGAGCTCCCATGCTCTCTCCCCATGGAGACACAAAGGGCATGTCACCCTCCCAGTACATCCATATGTTCACCAACCAGGAAGTTCCATGAGCTTTGGGGTACAGAGTTTTTACTGAGATTTCATACATAGGCAGGAATGAATTGTTGGCAACATGACTCGATCTCCTCTGACGGATTGGCTCAAAACCCCAATTCTGCAGTGATATGGTTGGTCTTTCTGCTGACCAGGCCTCAGCCCAAGTCACCTCATCTCTTAGCATCAACTCAGGTGCGAGCCGAGGGACTCATAGATAACAAAGACACTCGTATTACTTGAGGTATTCCAAAGATTTAGAGTCTCCCTCTCAGGGACCAGGGACAAAAGCCAAATTGTTTAGTATACAACAGACAGAGCCCTGCATCTGAGTGAAGGGATGTGAATTACTGAAGCCCTGGGGACCAGGCCTCCTCTTCCCGTGCACCAGACTTGACCCAGCTGCAGCAGGGCAGGAGTGTCCCTGTGAGTGTGAGTGTAAGTGAGGGTGAGTGCGGTGGAAGCACAGCTTCTCCATGCCCAGACTGCAATGCTTCCCACTGGCATCCGTGGATCTGTCTGTCACCTGTCTGTCTGTAGCCCAGGCAGGGGAAGATAGGTATGAGAGGGGAAAAGAGTGTGGAATGGTGGGAAGAGGATAGGTGAATCCATTCTCCGCACTTCAGCCTGAGGGGACTTTTATTTCACTCATTTCTGGTCATTCTCTCCCATACCGTCCAGCCACGAGGCTCCCTTCCCCCCTCCCCAGACCAAATAGGGCAGCTATTTCCAACCTCCCACACTGGGTTAACTGCTCTTTCTTGGCTTTGCCAAAGCACCCTCCACGGCCCCCAGCCAGTCAGCTTCGTCTATTGTAGTGATCTTATTGTCTCTTTTGATTCCCCTGCCCTGTCCAACCCAGATGACAAGCTCTCTGAGGGAAGAGTCTGTGCCTGTCTTCTCTGCTGTATCCTCATGCCCAAGCACATCACCCGGCACCTAGTAGTCACTCGATAAATATTTGTTGATTAGTGACTGCAGGAACAGAAATCACATGAAAGGAGGTCTCAGCTCAGAGAGGAAGGGCTGTGACCCTCTAACCATGAAGTGACTTGGCCAAGGCCACTCAGCCAACAAGTGTTCCCATAGCCTGGCCTGTCTAGACTGGGCCCTCTCTGGAGCCCTATTCCTCCTCTGCCCAGAATCGTACAAACAGAATGGGGCAGACAAGAAAGGTAATTGTCGGAGCAGAAGCCAGGAAGACAGAGAGGAGAGGGGATTGGCAAAACAGTACTGGACAGCGTCCCAAAGCTCTTTTCTTGCTGCCTGGTGCTGAGGTCTCCGTCTTCCCAGGGTGCAGCTCTGAAATCTGACTCCACCCTTAAAAAAGAGGGTCCGTGCCCTGCCTCTTTGTAACAAACCCTAACTCCACCTCTTTATTGATAGGCTCTGGCTCCACCTTCTGGACTACCCCTCCTCTGAAGAAATGCCCTGGCTCCGCCCCTTCCTGGGAATAGGTAAGCCCCACCCCTAGTGCGTGATGCTGTCTTTGTGACCTAATGCACCGGCGTGTTTCCAGGGTGGAGCCAGAGAGGGTGGGCATTTAGGCTGTGCCGAACCCTCAACCCCCATCCGGGTGACCACAATCCCCGAATATCCTCACGCGGGACCCCAAACATCCCAGCCCCATGACCTCGAAGGCCTTTGGCTCTAACCCCCTAAATGCCCCATGCCCCCGAGAGGCCCTACCACCCAATCCCTTAACGACTAGTGCCTCCCAAATCTTCAGTCCAACCCTGTCCCAATGTGGCAACTGAGTCTTCCCGGGGGCACCTGTCTCATATTATCTGAGAACAATTCAGACTGGTCCAGAGAATGACAGAGAAGGGGATCCTCCCAAGGATTTGGGGAATCCTTGATCCAATCATGCCGCTCACCAGGAGACGTTGGGAACCCAGGACATGTCGGGATTGAGGAGATACCAGGTGATGCAGGAAGCTGAGGAGGAGGAGGAGGAGGCGTGAGTGGAGGCGGGGTTCTGTGGAGGAGGAGCCTAGCCGCTCCCGGTTGGTGGGGAAGGGGCGGGGAGGGCGCGAGTTCTCTGGGGCGGGAGAAGCGGGAGGGGCGTGGCCTCTTAGGGGGCGTGGACTGGAGGAACCGCCTCTAAAAACCGCCTGTAAACCGCCTGTAAACCGCCTCTAACCGCCTCTAAAAGGGCGGAGCCTCTAAAGACCGCCTGTAAACCGCCTGTAAACCGCCTCTAACCGCCTCTGAAAGGGCGGAGCCTTCCACGAGAGGGTAGAAGCGTTCAAGGGGCGGAGTCAGTGGGGTCAGCCCCGCCCCGCCCCGCCCTGCCCTGCCTTCTCTTTCCAGGATCGGCTGGGGCTGTTTCTACTTTTTCCCCTGGCTGCACATGTGGTGGAGGGAGCGGAGGCGAAGGGCTTGGGATACCGCGCACCCGCCCGGGGCATGGACGAGGCTCAGTCCGCGAGAACCGGTCGCGGGGAAGCCGGGAGCCCCCGCCCCGCCTCATGCCTGTGTCGGGTCCCCACACAGCTCAGCGCACCCTCGGGAGCAGAAGCTGGAGCTTCTGCGGGGCCTGATGAGCTGTTTGTCAAGCGGACTGGGCACTGCTCTCCAGGGCTCCGGTCGCAACATCCCCCACCGCACCCCTGCTGCCGCTGCCTAGCCAGCTGGTGAGTTAAAGATTTATGATGATGGGCATGGTGCATTGTGATGACAGGGTTCATGGAGCATTGAGATGACAAGGGCATGGAGCATTGTGATGAGAAAGCCATGGAACATTCTGATGACATGTGTCATGGAGCTTTGTGATGACCAGGACATGGAGCATTGTGAATACAGGTGTCTTGGAGCACTGTGATGACAAGGGCATGGAACATTGGTCTGAAAAGTTTCTTGGATTATTGTGATGAGAGTGGGCATGGAGCATTTTGAGGACAAGGGCACGGAACACTGTGATACATGGGTCATGGAGCATTGTAATGAGAAGGGCATGAAGCATTGTGATGAGAAGCGCATCAAGCATTGTGATGACAAGCGTCATGGAGTTTGTGATGAAAAGGGCATGGAGCAATGTGATAAGAGGGTTCATGGAGCATTGTGATGACAATGGCATGGCACACTGTGATGCCAAGGGTCATGGAGGTTTGTGATGACAAAGGTCATGGAGCATTTTGATGACAAGTGTGTGGTGCACTGTGATGAGAAGGGCAGGGAGCATTGTAGTGAAAGTGTAATGGAGCAATTTGATGAATAGGGTCATGGAATATTTTGATGACAAGTGTTATGGAACATTGTGATGTCAGGAGTGATGGAGCATTGTGATGATAAGGGCATGTAGCATTGTGATGACAGGGGTCATGGAGCTTTGTGATCACAAGGGCATGGAACATTGTCATTACAGGGTTCTTGGAGCATTGTGATGAAAAGGGCATGGACCATTGTGATGAAATAACACGGAGCCTTGTCATGACAGGGTTCAAGGAGCATACTGACGACAAGTGTCAGGGAGCATTGTGATGACAAGTGTATTGAGCATTGTGATGACAAAGGCATGGAGCATTGTGATGAGAAGACCATGGATCATTGTGATGAGGAGCATCATGGGGTGTTGTGTTGACAAGTGTTATGGAACAATGTGATCACAAGGGTTTGGGGCATTATGATGACAGAGGTCTTGGTGCATTTTGATTTCATTGTGATGGCAAGAGCATGAAGCATTATGATGAAGGGCATGGTGCATTGTGATGACAGGGTTCATGGAGCATTGAGATGAAAAGCGGCATGGAGATTTGTGATTGCAGGGGTCTTGGAGAATTGTGATGACAAGGGCATGGAGCCTTGTGATGACAAGACCGTGGAACATTGTGATGTCAGGGGTCATGGAGCATAAGTCTGCAATGTTTCATGGATTATTTTGATGAGCGTGGACATGGAGCATTGTGAAGAAAAGGCCACGGAACACTGTGATACATGGGTCATGGAGGACTGTAATGACAAAGCCATGGAGTATTTTGATGAGAAGGGCACCGAGAATTGTGATGACAAGCGTCATGGAGCACTGTGATGCCACGGGTCATGGAGCTTTGTGATGACAAAGGTTATGGAGCATTTTGATGATAAGGGCGTTGTGCATTGTGATGAGAAGGGTAGGAAGCATTGTGATGACAGGATCAAGGAGCAATTTGATGAAAAGCGTCAAGGAATATTTTGATGACAGAGGTTATGGAACAATGTGATGTCAGGGGTCATGGAGCATTGTGAGGATAAGGGCATGTAGCACTGTGATGACAGGGGTCATGGAACATTGTGATGACAGGGTTGAGGGATTATTGTGATGACTAGTGATGGAACCTTGTGATATCAGTTGTCAGAGAGCATTTTGATGAGAAGTGAATGGAGCATTGTGATGACAAGTTTTATGGAGCAATGTGATGACAATGTTGTAGAGCATTGTGTTGACAAGCACATGGCTTATTGTGATGACATGGGTCATGGAGCATTTTGCTGACATGGGCATGGAGCATTGTGATGACAAGGGTCATGGAGCATTGGGCTGACAAAGGAATGGAGCATTGTGATGACATGGGTCAAGGAGCTTTGTGATGAAAAGTTCATGGAGCATTGTGGTGACAAATGTCACAGAGCCTTGTGATGACGAGGGCATGGACCCTTGTGTTGACAAAAGTCATGAAGCATTGTGATGACTGGAGTCACGGAACATTGTGATGACAGCGGTCATGGAGCATTGTGATGACAAGGGCATGGAGTATTGTGATGAAAAGGTCATGGAGTATTGTGAAGACAGGTGTCAGGGAGCATTGTGATGACATATGTCATGCTCCATTGTGATGACAATGGAATGGAGCATTGTGATGCCAAGTGTCATGGAGCATTGTGATGAGAAGGGCTTCGAGCAATGTGATGAGAAGGCCATGGAGCCTTCTGATGACATGTGTCATGGAGCTTTGTGATGAAAAGGGCATGGAGCATTGTGATTACAGGGGTCTTGGAGCATTGTGATGACAAGTGTCATGGAGCCTTGTGATGACAACACCGTGGAACATTGTGATGGCAGTGATCATGGAGCATTGTTATGACAGGGGTAATGGAGCATTCTGATGACAAGGGCATGCATGGATCATTGGTCTGAAATGTTTCATGGATTATTTTGATGGGAGTGGGCATGGAGCATTGTGATGACAAGGGCACGGATCACTGTGATACATGAGTCAGGGAGGATTGTAATGACAGGGACATGGAGAATTGTGATGAGAAGTGAATCGAGCATTTTGATGACAAGCGTCATGGAGCATTGTGATGACAACGGCATTGAGCAATGTGATGAGAGGGTTCATGGAGCATTGTGATGACAAGAGCATGGAGCATTGTGATGCCAAGGATCAAGGAGCTTTGTGATGACAAAGGTCATGGAGCATTTTAATGACAAGGGCGTGGTGCATTGTGATGAGAAGGGCATGGAGCTTGCTATGACAGTGGTCATGGAGCATTGCGATGACAAGTGCATGTAGAATTGTGATGACAAGAGCATGTAACATTGCGATGAGAAATGTCAGGCAGCATTGTTATGAGGAGGACGTGGAGAAATGTGATGACAAGGGACTTGGAGCATTGTGATGACCAGGGCATGGAGCATTGTGATGGCAAAATCGTGGAGCATTGTGATGAGAAGACCATGGATAATTGTAATGACGAGCGTCATGGAGCACTGTAATGACAAGGGGCATGAAGCATTGTGATGATAGGTGTCATGGAGCATTGTGATGACAGGGGTCATGGAGCATTCTGATGACAAGGCTCATGGAGCATTCTGATGACAAGCTCGTGGAGTATTGTGATGACAATGGCGTGGAGCATTGTGATGAAAAGGGCATGGAGCATTGTGATGAAAAAGGCATGGAGACTTTTCATGATAGGTTTCAAGGAGCATTTTGATGACAAGTGTCAGGGAGCATTGTGATGACATGTGTATTGAGCATTGTGATGACAAAGTTCATGGAGCATTGTGATGACAAGTGCATGGAGTATTGTGATGAAAGGAATCATGGAGCGTTTTGATGACAAGTGTTATGGAAAATTGTGATCACAAGGGTTTGGAGCATTGTGATGACAGAGGTCATGGATCATTTTGATTTCAAGGAGCATGGAGCATTGTGATGACAAGGGCATGAAGTAATGTGATGCCAATGTTCATGGAGGATTGTGAATGACAATGGTAAAGAAGTATTGTGATGACAAGCAGATGGAGCATTGTGATGACAAGTCATGGAGCATTTTGCTGACATAGGCATGGAGCATTGTGATGACAAGGGTCATGGTACACTGCGATGACAATTGTCAGAGAGCATTGTGATTAGAGGGGTTATGGAACATGGTGATGACAAATGTCATGGAGCATTGTGATGAGAAGACCATGGATAATTGTGATGATGAACGTCATGGGGCGTTGTGAGGACAAGTGATATGGAACATTTTGATCACAATGGTTTGGAGCATTGTGATGACAGAGGTCATGGAGCATGTTGATTTCATTGTGACGACAATAGCATGAAGCATTATGATGATGGGCATGGTGCATTGTGATGACAGGGTTCATGGAGCATTGAGATGACAAGGGCATGGAGCATTGTGATGAGAAAGCCATGGAGCATTGTGATGACATGTGTCATGGAGCTTTGTGATGACCAGGACATGGAGCATTGTGAATACAGGGGTCTTGGAGCACTGTGATGACAAGGGTCATGGGGAAGTGTTATGACAAGGCCATGGAATATTGTGATGCCAGCGGTCATGGAGCATTGTTATGACAGGGGCAATGGAGCATTGTGATGACAAGGGCATGGAACATTGGTCTGAAAAGTTTCATGGATTTTTGTGATGAGAGTGGGCATGGAGCATTGTGATGACAAGGGCACGGAACACTGTGATACATGGGTCATGGAGCATTGTAATGAGAAGGGCATGAAGCATTGTGATGAGAAGCGCATCAAGCATTGTGATGACAAGCGTCATGGAGCTTTGTGATGAAAAGGGCATGGAGCAATGTGATAAGAGGGTTCATGGAGCATTGTGATGACAATGGCATGGAACACTGTGATGCCAAGGGTCATGGAGGTTTGTGATGACAAAGGTCATGGAGCATTTTGATGACAAGTGTGTGGTGCACTGTGATGAGAAGGGCAGGGAGCATTGTGATGAAAGGTTCATGGAGCAATTTGATGAATAGGGTCATGGAATATTTTGATGACAAGTGTTATGGAACATTGTGATGTCAGGAGTGATGGAGCATTGTGATGATAAGGGCATGTAGCATTGTGATGACAGGGGTCATGGAGCTTTGTGATCACAAGGGCATGGAGCATTGTCATTACAGGGTTCTTGGAGCATTGTGATGAAAAGGGCATGGACCATTGTGATGAAATAACACGGCGCCTTGTCATGACAGGGTTCAAGGAGCATACTGACGACAAGTGTCAGGGAGCATTGTGATGACAAGTGTATTGAGCGTTGTGATGACAAAGGCATGGAGCATTGTGATGAGAAGACCATGGATCATTGTGATGAGGAGCATCATGGGGTGTTGTGATGACAAGTGTTATGGAACAATGTGATCACAAGGGTTTGGAGCATTGTGAAAACACAGGTCATGGAGCATTTTGATTTCATTGTGATGACAATAGCATGAAGCATTATGATGATGGGCATGGTGCATTGTGATGACAGGGTTCATGGTGTTTTGAGATGAAAAGGGGCATGGAGCATTGGTCTGACAAGTTTCATGGATTATTGTGATGACAGTGGACATGGCGCATTGTGATGACAAGGGCATGGAATATTGTGATGACAAGGTCACAGAGTATTGTGAAGACAGGTGTCAGGGAGCATTGTGATGTCATAGGTCATGGTCCAATGTGATGACAATGGCATGAAGCATTGTGATGCCATGTGTCATGGAGGATTGTGATGACAAAGGTAATGGAGCATTGTGATGACAAGGGCTTGGAGCATTGTGATGACAAGGGCCATTGAGAATTTTGATGACAAGGTCGTGAAGCATTGAGATTACAAGCGCATGGAGCTTGCTATGACAGGGGTCATGGAGCATTGCAATGAGAAGTGCATGGAGAATTGTGATGTCAAGAGCATGAAATATTGTGATGAGTAGTGTCATGGAACATTGTGATGAAAAGGACGTGGTGAATTTTGATGACAAAGGACATGTAGCATTTTGATGACCAGGGCATGGAGCATTGTGATGGCAAAATCGTGGAGCATTGTGATGAGAAGACCATGGATAATTGTAATGACGAGCGTCATGGAGCACTGTAATGACGAGGGGCATGAAGCATTGTGATGATAGGTGTCATGGAGCATTGTGATGACAGGGGTCATGGAGCATTCTGATGACAAGGATCATGGAGCATTCTGATGACAAGCTCGTGGAGTACTGTGATGACAATGGCATGGAGCATTGTGATGAAAAGGGCATGGAGCATTGTGATGAAAAAAGGCATGGAGACTTTTCATGATAGGTTTCAAGGAGCATTTTGACGACAAGTGTCAGGGAGCATTGTGATGACATGTGTATTGAGCATTGTGATGACCAAGTTCATGGAGCATTGTGATGACAAGTGCATGGAGTATTGTGATGAAAGGAATCATGGAGCGTTTTGATGACAAGTGTTATGGAAAATTGTGATCACAAGGGTTTGGAGCATTGTGATGACAGAGGTCATGGATCATTTTGATTTCAAGGAGCATGGAGCATTGTGATGACAAGGGCATGAAGTAATGTGATGCCAATGTTCATGGAGGATTGTGAATGACAATGGTAAAGAAGTATTGTGATGACAAGCAGATGGAGCATTGTGATGACAAGTCATGGAGCATTTTGCTGACATAGGCATGGAGCATTGTGATGACAAGGGTCATGGTACACTGCGATGACAATTGTCAGAGAGCATTGTGATTAGAGGGGTTATGGAACATGGTGATGACAAATGTCATGGAGCATTGTGATGAGAAGACCATGGATAATTGTGATGATGAACGTCATGGGGCGTTGTGAGGAAAAGTGATATGGAACATTTTGATCACAAGGGTTTGGAGTATTGTGATGACAGAGGTCATGGAGCATGTTGATTTCATTGTGACGACAATAGCATGAAGCATTATGATGATGGGCATGGTGCATTGTGATGACAGGGTTCATGGAGCATTGAGATGACAAGGGCATGGAGCATTGTGATGAGAAAGCCATGGAGCATTGTGATGACATGTGTCATGGAGCTTTGTGATGACCAGGACATGGAGCATTGTGAATACAGGGGTCTTGGAGCACTGTGATGACAAGGGTCATGGGGAAGTGTTATGACAAGGCCATGGAATATTGTGATGCCAGCGGTCATGGAGCATTGTTATGACAGGGTCAATGGAGCATTGTGATGACAAGGGCATGGAACATTGGTCTGAAAAGTTTCATGGATTATTGTGATGAGAGTGGGCATGGAGCATTGTGATGACAAGGGCACGGAACACTGTGATACATGGGTCATGGAGCATTGTAATGAGAAGGGCATGAAGCATTGTGATGAGAAGCGCATCAAGCATTGTGATGACAAGCGTCATGGAGCTTTGTGATGAAAAGGGCATGGAGCAATGTGATAAGAGGGTTCATGGAGCATTGTGATGACAATGGCATGGAACACTGTGATGCCAAGGGTCATGGAGGTTTGTGATGACAAAGGTCATGGAGCATTTTGATGACAAGTGTGTGGTGCACTGTGATGAGAAGGGCAGGGAGCATTGTGATGAAAGGTTCATGGAGCAATTTGATGAATAGGGTCATGGAATATTTTGATGACAAGTGTTATGGAACATTGTGATGTCAGGAGTGATGGAGCATTGTGATGATAAGGGCATGTAGCATTGTGATGACAGGGGTCATGGAGCTTTGTGATCACAAGGGCATGGAGCATTGTCATTACAGGGTTCTTGGAGCATTGTGATGAAAAGGGCATGGACCATTGTGATGAAATAACACGGCGCCTTGTCATGACAGGGTTCAAGGAGCATACTGACGACAAGTGTCAGGGAGCATTGTGATGACAAGTGTATTGAGCATTGTGATGACAAAGGCATGGAGCATTGTGATGAGAAGACCATGGATCATTGTGATGAGGAGCATCATGGGGTGTTGTGATGACAAGTGTTATGGAACAATGTGATCACAAGGGTTTGGAGCATTGTGAAAACACAGGTCATGGAGCATTTTGATTTCATTGTGATGACAATAGCATGAAGCATTATGATGATGGGCATGGTGCATTGTGATGACAGGGTTCATGGTGTTTTGAGATGAAAAGGGGCATGGAGCATTGGTCTGACAAGTTTCATGGATTATTGTGATGACAGTGGACATGGCGCATTGTGATGACAAGGGCATGGAATATTGTGATGACAAGGTCACAGAGTATTGTGAAGACAGGTGTCAGGGAGCATTGTGATGTCATAGGTCATGGTCCAATGTGATGACAATGGCATGAAGCATTGTGATGCGATGTGTCATGGAGGATTGTGATGACAAAGGTAATGGAGCATTGTGATGACGAGGGCTTGGAGCATTGTGATGACAAGGGCCATTGAGAATTTTGATGACAAGGTCGTGAAGCATTGAGATTACAAGTGCATGGAGCTTGCTATGACAGGGGTCATGGATCATTGCAATGAGAAGTGCATGGAGAATTGTGATGTCAAGAGCATGAAATATTGTGATGAGTAGTGTCATGGAACATTGTGATGAAAAGGACGTGGTGAATTTTGATGACAAAGGACATGTAGCATTTTGATGACCAGGGCATGGAGCATTGTGATGGCAAAATCGTGGAGCATTGTGATGAGAAGACCATGGATAATTGTAATGACGAGCGTCATGGAGCACTGTAATGACGAGGGGCATGAAGCATTGTGATGATAGGTGTCATGGAGCATTGTGATGACAGGGGTCATGGAGCATTCTGATGACAAGGCTCATGGAGCATTCTGATGACAAGCTCGTGGAGTATTGTGATGACAATGGCATGGAGCATTGTGATGAAAAGGGCATGGAGCATTGTGATGAAAAAGGCATGGAGACTTTTCATGATAGGTTTCAAGGAGCATTTTGACGACAAGTGTCAGGGAGCATTGTGATGACATGTGTATTGAGCATTGTGATGACAAAGTTCATGGAGCATTGTGATGACAAGTGCATGGAGTATTGTGATGAAAGGAATCATGGAGCGTTTTGATGACAAGTGTTATGGAAAATTGTGATCACAAGGGTTTGGAGCATTGTGATGACAGAGGTCATGGATCATTTTGATTTCAAGGAGCATGGAGCATTGTGATGACAAGGGCATGAAGTAATGTGATGCCAATGTTCATGGAGGATTGTGAATGACAATGGTAAAGAAGTATTGTGATGACAAGCAGATGGAGCATTGTGATGAGAAGTCATGCAGCATTTTGCTGACATAGGCATGGAGCATTGTGATGACAAGGGTCATGGTACACTGCGATGACAATTGTCAGAGAGCATTGTGATTAGAGGGGTTATGGAACATGGTGATGACAAATGTCATGGAGCATTGTGATGAGAAGACCATGGATAATTGTGATGATGAACGTCATGGGGCGTTGTGAGGACAAGTGATATGGAACATATTGATCACAAGGGTTTGGAGCATTGTGATGACAGAGGTCATGGAGCATGTTGATTTCATTGTGACGACAATAGCATGAAGCATTATGATGATGGGCATGGTGCATTGTGATGACAGGGTTCATGGAGCATTGAGATGACAAGGGCATGGAGCATTGTGATGAGAAAGCCATGGAGCATTCTGATGACATGTGTCATGGAGCTTTGTGATGACCAGGACATGGAGCAGTGTGAATACAGGGGTCTTGGAGCACTGTGATGACAAGGGTCATGGGGAAGTGTTATGACAAGGCCATGGAATATTGTGATGCCAGGGGTCATGGAGCATTGTTATGACAGGGTCAATGGAGCATTGTGATGACAAGGGCATGGAACATTGGTCTGAAAAGTTTCATATATTGTTGTGATGAGAGGGGGCATGGAGCATTGTGATGACAAGGGCACGGAACACTGTGATACATGGGTCATGGAGCATTGTAATGAGAAGGGCATGAAGCATTGTGATGAGAAGCGCATCAAGCATTGTGATGACAAGCGTCATGGAGCTTTGTGATGAAAAGGGCATGGAGCAATGTGATAAGAGGGTTCATGGAGCATTGTGATGACAATGGCATGGAACACTGTGATGCCAAGGGTCATGGAGGTTTGTGATGACAAAGGTCATGGAGCATTTTGATGACAAGTGTGTGGTGCACTGTGATGAGAAGGGCAGGGAGCATTGTGATGAAAGGGTCATGGAGCAATTTGATGAATAGGGTCATGGAATATTTTGATGACAAGTGTTATGGAACATTGTGATGTCAGGAGTGATGGAGCATTGTGATGATAAGGGCATGTAGCATTGTGATGACAGGGGTCATGGAGCTTTGTGATCACAAGGGCATGGAGCATTGTCATTACAGGGTTCTTGGAGCATTGTGATGAAAAGGGCATGGACCATTGTGATGAAATAACACGGCGCCTTGTCATGACAGGGTTCAAGGAGCATACTGACGACAAGTGTCAGGGAGCATTGTGATGACAAGTGTATTGAGCATTGTGATGACAAAGGCATGGAGCATTGTGATGAGAAGACCATGGATCATTGTGATGAGGAGCATCATGGGGTGTTGTGATGACAAGTGTTATGGAACAATGTGATCACAAGGGTTTGGAGCATTGTGAAAACACAGGTCATGGAGCATTTTGATTTCATTGTGATGACAATAGCATGAAGCATTATGATGATGGGCATGGTGCATTGTGATGACAGGGTTCATGGTGTTTTGAGATGAAAAGGGGCATGGAGCATTGGTCTGACAAGTTTCATGGATTATTGTGATGACAGTGGACATGGCGCATTGTGATGACAAGGGCATGGAATATTGTGATGACAAGGTCACAGAGTATTGTGAAGACAGGTGTCAGGGAGCATTGTGATGTCATAGGTCATGGTCCAATGTGATGACAATGGCATGAAGCATTGTGATGCCATGTGTCATGGAGGATTGTGATGACAAAGGTAATGGAGCATTGTGATGACAAGGGCTTGGAGCATTGTGATGACAAGGGCCATTGAGAATTTTGATGACAAGGTCGTGAAGCATTGAGATTACAAGCGCATGGAGCTTGCTATGACAGGGGTCATGGAGCATTGCAATGAGAAGTGCATGGAGAATTGTGATGTCAAGAGCATGAAATATTGTGATGAGTAGTGTCATGGAACATTGTGATGAAAAGGACGTGGTGAATTTTGATGACAAAGGACATGTAGCATTTTGATGACCAGGGCATGGAGCATTGTGATGGCAAAATCGTGGAGCATTGTGATGAGAAGACCATGGATAATTGTAATGACGAGCGTCATGGAGCACTGTAATGACGAGGGGCATGAAGCATTGTGATGATAGGTGTCATGGAGCATTGTGATGACAGGGGTCATGGAGCATTCTGATGACAAGGCTCATGGAGCATTCTGATGACAAGCTCGTGGAGTATTGTGATGACAATGGCATGGAGCATTGTGATGAAAAGGGCATGGAGCATTGTGATGAAAAAGGCATGGAGACTTTTCATGATAGGTTTCAAGGAGCATTTTGACGACAAGTGTCAGGGAGCATTGTGATGACATTTGTATTGAGCATAGTGATGACAAAGTTCATGGAGCATTGTGATGACAAGTGCATGGAGTATTGTGATGAAAGGAATCATGGAGCGTTTTGATGACAAGTGTTATGAAAAATTGTGATCACAAGGGTTTGGAGCATTGTGATGACAGAGGTCATGGATCATTTTGATTTCAAGGAGCATGGAGCATTGTGATGACAAGGGCATGAATTAATGTGATGCCAATGTTCATGGAGGATTGTGAATGACAATGGTAAAGAAGTATTGTGATGACAAGCGCATGGAGCATTGTGATGACAAGTCATGGAGCATTTTGCTGACATAGGCATGGAGCATTGTGATGACAAGGGTCATGGTACACTGCGATGACAATTGTCAGAGAGCATTGTGATTAGAGGGGTTATGGAACATGGTGATGACAAATGTCATGGAGCATTGTGACGAGAAGACCATGGATAATTGTGATGATGAGCGTCATGGGGCGTTGTGAGGACAAGTGATATGGAACATTTTGATCACAAGGGTTTGGAGGATTGTGATGACACAGGTCATGGAGCATGTTGATTTCATTGTGATGACAATAGCATGAAGCATTATGATGATGGGCATGGTGCATTGTGATGACAGGGTTCATGGAGCATTGAGATGACAAGGGCATGGAGCATTGTGATGAGAAAGCCATGGAACATTCTGATGACATGTGTCATGGAGCTTTGTGATGACCAGGACTTGGAGCATTGTGAATACAGGGGTGTTGGAGCACTGTGATGACAAGGGCATGGAACATTGGTCTGAAAAGTTTCTTGGATTATTGTGATGAGAGTGGGCATGGAGCATTTTGAGGACAAGGGCACGGAACACTGTGATACATGGGTCATGGAGCATTGTAATGAGAAGGGCATGAAGCATTGTGATGAGAAGCGCATCAAGCATTGTGATGACAAGCGTCATGGAGCTTTGTGATGAAAAGGGCATGGAGCAATGTGATAAGAGGGTTCATGGAGCATTGTGATGACAATGGCATGGAACACTGTGATGCCAAGGGTCATGGAAGTTTGTGATGACAAAGGTCATGGAGCATTTTGATGACAAGTGTGTGGTGCACTGTGATGAGAAGGGCAGGGAGCATTGTAGTGAAAGGGTCATGGAGCAATTTGATGAATAGGGTCATGGAATATTTTGATGACAAGTGTTATGGAACATTGTGATGTCAGGAGTGATGGAGCATTGTGATGATAAGGGCATGTAGCATTGTGATGACAGGGGTCATGGAGCTTTGTGATCACAAGGGCATGGAACATTGTCATTACAGGGTTCTTGGAGCATTGTGATGAAAAGGGCATGGACCATTGTGATGAAATAACACGGAGCCTTGTCATGACAGGGTTCAAGGAGCATACTGACGACAAGTGTCAGGGAGCATTGTGATGACAAGTGTATTGAGCATTGTGATGACAAAGGCATGGAGCATTGTGATGAGAAGACCATGGATCATTGTGATGAGGAGCATCATGGGGTGTTGTGATGACAAGTGTTATGGAACAATGTGATCACAAGGGTTTGGGGCATTATGATGTCAGAGGTCTTGGTGCATTTTGATTTCATTGTGATGGCAAGAGCATGAAGCATTATGATGAAGGGCATGGTGCATTGTGATGACAGGGTTCATGGAGCATTGAGATGAAAAGCGGCATGGAGATTTGTGATTGCAGGGGTCTTGGAGAATTGTGATGACAAGGGCATGGAGCCTTGTGATGACAAGACCGTGGAACATTGTGATGTCAGGGGTCATGGAGCATAAGTCTGAAATGTTTCATGGATTATTTTGATGAGCGTGGACATGGAGCATTGTGAAGAAAAGGCCACGGAACACTGTGATACATGGGTCATGGAGGACTGTAATGACAAAGCCATGGAGTATTTTGATGAGAAGGGCACCGAGCATTGTGATGACAAGCGTCATGGAGCACTGTGATGCCACGGGTCATGGAGCTTTGTGATGACAAAGGTTATGGAGCATTTTGATGATAAGGGCGTTGTGCATTGTGATGAGAAGGGTAGGAAGCATTGTGATGACAGGATCAAGGAGCAATTTGATGAAAAGCGTCAAGGAATATTTTGATGACAGAGGTTATGGAACATTGTGATGTCAGGGGTCATGGAGCATTGTGAGGATAAGGGCATGTAGCACTGTGATGACAGGGGTCATGGAACATTGTGATGACAGGGTTGAGGGATTATTGTGATGACTAGTGATGGAACCTTGTGATATCAGTTGTCAGAGAGCATTTTGATGAGAAGTGAATGGAGCATTGTGATGACAAGTTTTATGGAGCAATGTGATGACAATGTTGTAGAGCATTGTGTTGACAAGCACATGGCTTATTGTGATGACATGGGTCATGGAGCATTTTGCTGACATGGGCATGGAGCATTGTGATGACAAGGGTCATGGAGCATTGGGCTGACAAAGGAATGGAGCATTGTGATGACATGGGTCAAGGAGCTTTGTGATGAAAAGTTCATGGAGCATTGTGGTGACAAATGTCACAGAGCCTTGTGATGACGAGGGCATGGACCCTTGTGTTGACAAAAGTCATGAAGCATTGTGATGACTGGAGTCACGGAACATTGTGATGACAGCGGTCATGGAGCATTGTGATGACAAGGGCATGGAGTATTGTGATGAAAAGGTCATGGAGTATTGTGAAGACAGGTGTCAGGGAGCATTGTGATAACATATGTCATGCTCCATTGTGATGACAATGGAATGGAGCATTGTGATGCCAAGTGTCATGGAGCATTGTGATGAGAAGGGCTTCGAGCAATGTGATGAGAAGGCCATGGAGCCTTCTGATGACATGTGTCATGGAGCTTTGTGATGAAAAGGGCATGGAGCATTGTGATTACAGGGGTCTTGGAGCATTGTGATGACAAGTGTCATGGAGCCTTGTGATGACAACACCGTGGAACATTGTGATGGCAGTGATCATGGAGCATTGTTATGACAGGGTTAATGGAGCATTCTGATGACAAGGGCATGGATCATTGGTCTGAAATGTTTCATGGATTATTTTGATGGGAGTGGGCATGGAGCATTGTGATGACAAGGGCACGGATCACTGTGATACATGAGTCAGGGAGGATTGTAATGACAGGGACATGGAGAATTGTGATGAGAAGTGAATCGAGCATTTTGATGACAAGCGTCATGGAGCATTGTGATGACAACGGCATTGAGCAATGTGATGAGAGGGTTCATGGAGCATTGTGATGACAATAGCATGGAGCATTGTGATGCCAAGGATCAAGGAGCTTTGTGATGACAAAGGTCATGGAGCATTTTAATGACAAGGGCGTGGTGCATTGTGATGAGAAGGGCATGGAGCTTGCTATGACAGGGGTCATGGAGCATTGCGATGACAAGTGCATGTAGAATTGTGATGACAAGAGCATGTAACATTGCGATGAGAAATGTCAGGCAGCATTGTTATGAGGAGGACGTGGAGAAATGTGATGACAAGGGACTTGGAGCATTGTGATGACCAGGGCATGGAGCATTGTGATGGCAAAATCGTGGAGCATTGTGATGAGAAGACCATGGATAATTGTAATGACGAGCGTCATGGAGCACTGTAATGACAAGGGGCATGAAGCATTGTGATGATAGGTGTCATGGAGCATTGTGATGACAGGGGTCATGGAGCATTCTGATGACAAGGCTCATGGAGCATTCTGATGACAAGCTCGTGGAGTGTTGTGATGACAATGGCGTGGAGCATTGTGATGAAAAGGGCATGGTGCATTGTGTTGAAAAAGGCATGGAGACTTTTCATGATAGGTTTCAAGGAGCATTTTGATGACAAGTGTCAGGGAGCATTGTGATGACATGTGTATTGAGCATTGTGATGACAAAGTTCATGGAGCATTGTGATGACAAGTGCATGGAGTATTGTGATGAAAGGAATCATGGAGCGTTTTGATGACAAGTGTTATGGAAAATTGTGATCACAAGGGTTTGGAGCATTGTGATGACAGAGGTCATGGATCATTTTGATTTCAAGGAGCATGGAGCATTGTGATGACAAGGGCATGAAATAATGTGATGCCAATGTTCATGGAGGATTGTGAATGACAATGGTAAAGAAGTATTGTGATGACAAGCAGATGGAGCATTGTGATGACAAGTCATGGAGCATTTTGCTGACATAGGCATGGAGCATTGTGATGACAAGGGTCATGGTACACTGCGATGACAATTGTCAGAGAGCATTGTGATTAGAGGGGTTATGGAACATGGTGATGACAAATGTCATGGAGCATTGTGATGAGAAGACCATGGATAATTGTGATGATGAACGTCATGGGGCGTTGTGAGGACAAGTGATATGGAACATTTTGATCACAAGGGTTTGGAGCATTGTGATGACAGAGGTCATGGAGCATGTTGATTTCATTGTGACGACAATAGCATGAAGCATTATGATGATGGGCATGGTGCATTGTGATGACAGGGTTCATGGAGCATTGAGATGACAAGGGCATGGAGCAGTGTGAATACAGTGGTCTTGGAGCACTGTGATGACAAGGGTCATGGGGAAGTTTTATGACAAGGCCATGGAATATTGTGATGCCAGGGGTCATGGAGCATTGTTATGACAGGGTCAATGGAGCATTGTGATGACAAGGGCATGGAACATTGGTCTGAAAAGTTTCATGGATTGTTGTGATGAGAGGGGGCATGGAGCATTGTGATGACAAGGGCACGGAACACTGTGATACATGGGTCATGGAGCATTGTAATGAGAAGGGCATGAAGCATTGTGATGAGAAGCGCATCAAGCATTGTGATGACAAGCGTCATGGAGCTTTGTGATGAAAAGGGCATGGAGCAATGTGATAAGAGGGTTCATGGAGCATTGTGATGACAATGGCATGGAACACTGTGATGCCAAGGGTCATGGAGGTTTGTGATGACAAAGGTCATGGAGCATTTTGATGACAAGTGTGTGGTGCACTGTGATGAGAAGGGCAGGGAGCATTGTGATGAAAGGGTCATGGAGCAATTTGATGAATAGGGTCATGGAATATTTTGATGACAAGTGTTATGGAACATTGTGATGTCAGGAGTGATGGAGCATTGTGATGATAAGGGCATGTAGCATTGTGATGACAGGGGTCATGGAGCTTTGTGATCACAAGGGCATGGAGCATTGTCATTACAGGGTTCTTGGAGCATTGTGATGAAAAGGGCATGGACCATTGTGATGAAATAACACGGCGCCTTGTCATGACAGGGTTCAAGGAGCATACTGACGACAAGTGTCAGGGAGCATTGTGATGACAAGTGTATTGAGCATTGTGATGACAAAGGCATGGAGCATTGTGATGAGAAGACCATGGATCATTGTGATGAGGAGCATCATGGGGTGTTGTGATGACAAGTGTTATGGAACAATGTGATCACAAGGGTTTGGAGCATTGTGAAAACACAGGTCATGGAGCATTTTGATTTCATTGTGATGACAATAGCATGAAGCATTATGATGATGGGCATGGTGCATTGTGATGACAGGGTTCATGGTGTTTTGAGATGAAAAGGGGCATGGAGCATTGGTCTGACAAGTTTCATGGATTATTGTGATGACAGTGGACATGGCGCATTGTGATGACAAGGGCATGGAATATTGTGATGACAAGGTCACAGAGTATTGTGAAGACAGGTGTCAGGGAGCATTGTGATGTCATAGGTCATGGTCCAATGTGATGACAATGGCATGAAGCATTGTGATGCGATGTGTCATGGAGGATTGTGATGACAAAGGTAATGGAGCATTGTGATGACAAGGGCTTGGAGCATTGTGATGACAAGGGCCATTGAGAATTTTGATGACAAGGTCGTGAAGCATTGAGATTACAAGCGCATGGAGCTTGCTATGACAGGGGTCATGGAGCATTGCAATGACAAGTGCATGGAGAATTGTGATGTCAAGAGCATGAAATATTGTGATGAGTAGTGTCATGGAACATTGTGATGAAAAGGACGTGGTGAATTTTGATGACAAAGGACATGTAGCATTTTGATGACCAGGGCATGGAGCATTGTGATGGCAAAATCGTGGAGCATTGTGATGAGAAGACCATGGATAATTGTAATGACGAGCGTCATGGAGCACTGTAATGACGAGGGGCATGAAGCATTGTGATGATAGGTGTCATGGAGCATTGTGATGACAAGGCTCATGGGGCATTCTGATGACAAGCTCGTGGAGTACTGTGATGACAATGGCATGGAGCATTGTGATGAAAAGGGCATGGAGCATTGTGATGAAAAAGGCATGGAGACTTTTCATGATAGGTTTCAAGGAGCATTTTGACGACAAGTGTCAGGGAGCATTGTGATGACATGTGTATTGAGCATTGTGATGACCAAGTTCATGGAGCATTGTGATGACAAGTGCATGGAGTATTGTGATGAAAGGAATCATGGAGCATTTTGATGACAAGTGTTATGGAAAATTGTGATCACAAGGGTTTGGAGCATTGTGATGACATAGGTCATGGATCATTTTGATTTCAAGGAGCATGGAGCATTGAGATGACAAGGGCATGAATTAATGTGATGCCAATGTTCATGGAGGATTGTGAATGACAATGGTAAAGAAGTATTGTGATGACAAGCACATGGAGCATTGTGATGACAAGTCATGGAGCATTTTGCTGACATAGGCATGGAGCATTGTGATGACAAGGCTCATGGTACACTGCGATGACAATTGTCAGAGAGCATTGTGATTAGAGGGGTTATGGAACATGGTGATGACAAATGTCATGGAGCATTGTGATGAGAAGACCATGGATAATTGTGATGATGAACGTCATGGGGCGTTGTGAGGACAAGTGATATGGAACATTTTGATCACAATGGTTTGGAGCATTGTGATGACAGAGGTCATGGAGCATGTTGATTTCATTGTGACGACAATAGCATGAAGCATTATGATGATGGGCATGGTGCATTGTGATGACAGGGTTCATGGAGCATTGAGATGACAAGGGCATGGAGCATTGTGATGAGAAAGCCATGGAGTATTCTGATGACATGTGTCATGGAGCTTTGTGATGACCTGGACATGGAGCATTGTGAATACAGGGTCTTGGAGCACTGTGATGACAAGGGTCATGGGGAAGTGTTATGACAAGGCCATGGAATATTGTGATGCCAGGGGTCATGGAGCATTGTTATGACAGGGGCAATGGAGCATTGTGATGACAAGGGCATGGAACATTGGTCTGAAAAGTTTCATGGATTATTGTGATGAGAGTGGGCATGGAGCATTGTGATGACAAGGGCACGGAACACTGTGATACATGGGTCATGGAGCATTGTAATGAGAAGGGCATGAAGCATTGTGATGAGAAGCGCATCAAGCATTGTGATGACAAGCGTCATGGAGCTTTGTGATGAAAAGGGCATGGAGCAATGTGATAAGAGGGTTCATGGAGCATTGTGATGACAATGGCATGGAACACTGTGATGCCAAGGGTCATGGAGGTTTGTGATGACAAAGGTCATGGAGCATTTTGATGACAAGTGTGTGGTGCACTGTGATGAGAAGGGCAGGGAGCATTGTGATGAAAGGTTCATGGAGCAATTTGATGAATAGGGTCATGGAATATTTTGATGACAAGTGTTATGGAACATTGTGATGTCAGGAGTGATGGAGCATTGTGATGATAAGGGCATGTAGCATTGTGATGACAGGGGTCATGGAGCTTTGTGATCACAAGGGCATGGAGCATTGTCATTACAGGGTTCTTGGAGCATTGTGATGAAAAGGGCATGGACCATTGTGATGAAATAACACGGCGCCTTGTCATGACAGGGTTCAAGGAGCATACTGACGACAAGTGTCAGGGAGCATTGTGATGACAAGTGTATTGAGCATTGTGATGACAAAGGCATGGAGCATTGTGATGACAAGGGCCATTGAGAATTTTGATGACAAGGTCGTGAAGCATTGAGATTACAAGCGCATGGAGCTTGCTATGACAGGGTTCATGGAGCATTGCAATGAGAAGTGCATGGAGAATTGTGATGTCAAGAGCATGAAATATTGTGATGAGTAGTGTCATGGAACATTGTGATGAAAAGGACGTGGTGAATTTTGATGACAAAGGACATGTAGCATTTTGATGACCAGGGCATGGAGCATTGTGATGGCAAAATCGTGGAGCATTGTGATGAGAAGACCATGGATAATTGTAATGACGAGCGTCATGGAGCACTGTAATGACGAGGGGCATGAAGCATTGTGATGATAGGTGTCATGGAGCATTGTGATGACAGGGGTCATGGAGCATTCTGATGACAAGGCTCATGGAGCATTCTGATGACAAGCTCGTGGAGTACTGTGATGACAATGGCATGGAGCATTGTGATGAAAAGGGCATGGAGCATTGTGATGAAAAAGGCATGGAGACTTTTCATGATAGGTTTCAAGGAGCATTTTGACGACAAGTGTCAGGGAGCATTGTGATGACATGTGTATTGAGCATTGTGATGACCAAGTTCATGGAGCATTGTGATGACAAGTGCATGGAGTATTGTGATGAAAGGAATCATGGAGCGTTTTGATGACAAGTGTTATGAAAAATTGTGATCACAAGGGTTTGGAGCATTGTGATGACAGAGGTCATGGATCATTTTGATTTCAAGGAGCATGGAGCATTGTGATGACAAGGGCATGAAGTAATGTGATGCCAATGTTCATGGAGGATTGTGAATGACAATGGTAAAGAAGTATTGTGATGACAAGCAGATGGAGCATTGTGATGACAAGTCATGGAGCATTTTGCTGACATAGGCATGGAGCATTGTGATGACAAGGGTCATGGTACACTGCGATGACAATTGTCAGAGAGCATTGTGATTAGAGGGGTTATGGAACATGGTGATGAGAAATGTCATGGAGCATTGTGATGAGAAGACCATGGATAATTGTGATGATGAGCGTCATGGGGCGTTGTGAGGACAAGTGATATGGAACATTTTGATCACAAGGGTTTGGAGGATTGTGATGACAGAGGTCATGGAGCATGTTGATTTCATTGTGATGACAATAGCATGAAGCATTATGATGATGGGCATGGTGCATTGTGATGACAGGGTTCATGGAGCATTGAGATGACAAGGGCATGGAGCATTGTGATGAGAAAGCCATGGAACATTCTGATGACATGTGTCATGGAGCTTTGTGATGACCAGGACATGGAGCATTGTGAATACAGGTGTCTTGGAGCACTGTGATGACAAGGGCATGGAACATTGGTCTGAAAAGTTTCTTGGATTATTGTGATGAGAGTGGGCATGGAGCATTTTGAGGACAAGGGCACGGAACACTGTGATACATGGGTCATGGAGCATTGTAATGAGAAGGGCATGAAGCATTGTGATGAGAAGCGCATCAAGCATTGTGATGACAAGCGTCATGGAGTTTGTGATGAAAAGGGCATGGAGCAATGTGATAAGAGGGTTCATGGAGCATTGTGATGACAATGGCATGGCACACTGTGATGCCAAGGGTCATGGAGGTTTGTGATGACAAAGGTCATGGAGCATTTTGATGACAAGTGTGTGGTGCACTGTGATGAGAAGGGCAGGGAGCATTGTAGTGAAAGTGTCATGGAGCAATTTGATGAATAGGGTCATGGAATATTTTGATGACAAGTGTTATGGAACATTGTGATGTCAGGAGTGATGGAGCATTGTGATGATAAGGGCATGTAGCATTGTGATGACAGGGGTCATGGAGCTTTGTGATCACAAGGGCATGGAACATTGTCATTACAGGGTTCTTGGAGCATTGTGATGAAAAGGGCATGGACCATTGTGATGAAATAACACGGAGCCTTGTCATGACAGGGTTCAAGGAGCATACTGACGACAAGTGTCAGGGAGCATTGTGATGACAAGTGTATTGAGCATTGTGATGACAAAGGCATGGAGCATTGTGATGAGAAGACCATGGATCATTGTGATGAGGAGCATCATGGGGTGTTGTGTTGACAAGTGTTATGGAACAATGTGATCACAAGGGTTTGGGGCATTATGATGACAGAGGTCTTGGTGCATTTTGATTTCATTGTGATGGCAAGAGCATGAAGCATTATGATGAAGGGCATGGTGCATTGTGATGACAGGGTTCATGGAGCATTGAGATGAAAAGCGGCATGGAGATTTGTGATTGCAGGGGTCTTGGAGAATTGTGATGACAAGGGCATGGAGCCTTGTGATGACAAGACCGTGGAACATTGTGATGTCAGGGGTCATGGAGCATAAGTCTGCAATGTTTCATGGATTATTTTGATGAGCGTGGACATGGAGCATTGTGAAGAAAAGGCCACGGAACACTGTGATACATGGGTCATGGAGGACTGTAATGACAAAGCCATGGAGTATTTTGATGAGAAGGGCACCGAGAATTGTGATGACAAGCGTCATGGAGCACTGTGATGCCACGGGTCATGGAGCTTTGTGATGACAAAGGTTATGGAGCATTTTGATGATAAGGGCGTTGTGCATTGTGATGAGAAGGGTAGGAAGCATTGTGATGACAGGATCAAGGAGCAATTTGATGAAAAGCGTCAAGGAATATTTTGATGACAGAGGTTATGGAACAATGTGATGTCAGGGGTCATGGAGCATTGTGAGGATAAGGGCATGTAGCACTGTGATGACAGGGGTCATGGAACATTGTGATGACAGGGTTGAGGGATTATTGTGATGACTAGTGATGGAACCTTGTGATATCAGTTGTCAGAGAGCATTTTGATGAGAAGTGAATGGAGCATTGTGATGACAAGTTTTATGGAGCAATGTGATGACAATGTTGTAGAGCATTGTGTTGACAAGCACATGGCTTATTGTGATGACATGGGTCATGGAGCATTTTGCTGACATGGGCATGGAGCATTGTGATGACAAGGGTCATGGAGCATTGGGCTGACAAAGGAATGGAGCATTGTGATGACATGGGTCAAGGAGCTTTGTGATGAAAAGTTCATGGAGCATTGTGGTGACAAATGTCACAGAGCCTTGTGATGACGAGGGCATGGACCCTTGTGTTGACAAAAGTCATGAAGCATTGTGATGACTGGAGTCACGGAACATTGTGATGACAGCGGTCATGGAGCATTGTGATGACAAGGGCATGGAGTATTGTGATGAAAAGGTCATGGAGTATTGTGAAGACAGGTGTCAGGGAGCATTGTGATGACATATGTCATGCTCCATTGTGATGACAATGGAATGGAGCATTGTGATGCCAAGTGTCATGGAGCATTGTGATGAGAAGGGCTTCGAGCAATGTGATGAGAAGGCCATGGAGCCTTCTGATGACATGTGTCATGGAGCTTTGTGATGAAAAGGGCATGGAGCATTGTGATTACAGGGGTCTTGGAGCATTGTGATGACAAGTGTCATGGAGCCTTGTGATGACAACACCGTGGAACATTGTGATGGCAGTGATCATGGAGCATTGTTATGACAGGGGTAATGGAGCATTCTGATGACAAGGGCATGCATGGATCATTGGTCTGAAATGTTTCATGGATTATTTTGATGGGAGTGGGCATGGAGCATTGTGATGACAAGGGCACGGATCACTGTGATACATGAGTCAGGGAGGATTGTAATGACAGGGACATGGAGAATTGTGATGAGAAGTGAATCGAGCATTTTGATGACAAGCGTCATGGAGCATTGTGATGACAACGGCATTGAGCAATGTGATGAGAGGGTTCATGGAGCATTGTGATGACAAGAGCATGGAGCATTGTGATGCCAAGGATCAAGGAGCTTTGTGATGACAAAGGTCATGGAGCATTTTAATGACAAGGGCGTGGTGCATTGTGATGAGAAGGGCATGGAGCTTGCTATGACAGTGGTCATGGAGCATTGCGATGACAAGTGCATGTAGAATTGTGATGACAAGAGCATGTAACATTGCGATGAGAAATGTCAGGCAGCATTGTTATGAGGAGGACGTGGAGAAATGTGATGACAAGGGACTTGGAGCATTGTGATGACCAGGGCATGGAGCATTGTGATGGCAAAATCGTGGAGCATTGTGATGAGAAGACCATGGATAATTGTAATGACGAGCGTCATGGAGCACTGTAATGACAAGGGGCATGAAGCATTGTGATGATAGGTGTCATGGAGCATTGTGATGACAGGGGTCATGGAGCATTCTGATGACAAGGCTCATGGAGCATTCTGATGACAAGCTCGTGGAGTATTGTGATGACAATGGCGTGGAGCATTGTGATGAAAAGGGCATGGAGCATTGTGATGAAAAAGGCATGGAGACTTTTCATGATAGGTTTCAAGGAGCATTTTGATGACAAGTGTCAGGGAGCATTGTGATGACATGTGTATTGAGCATTGTGATGACAAAGTTCATGGAGCATTGTGATGACAAGTGCATGGATTATTGTGATGAAAGGAATCATGGAGCGTTTTGATGACAAGTGTTATGGAAAATTGTGATCACAAGGGTTTGGAGCATTGTGATGACAGAGGTCATGGATCATTTTGATTTCAAGGAGCATGGAGCATTGTGATGACAAGGGCATGAAGTAATGTGATGCCAATGTTCATGGAGGATTGTGAATGACAATGGTAAAGAAGTATTGTGATGACAAGCAGATGGAGCATTGTGATGACAAGTCATGGAGCATTTTGCTGACATAGGCATGGAGCATTGTGATGACAAGGGTCATGGTACACTGCGATGACAATTGTCAGAGAGCATTGTGATTAGAGGGGTTATGGAACATGGTGATGACAAATGTCATGGAGCATTGTGATGAGAAGACCATGGATAATTGTGATGATGAACGTCATGGGGCGTTGTGAGGACAAGTGATATGGAACATTTTGATCACAATGGTTTGGAGCATTGTGATGACAGAGGTCATGGAGCATGTTGATTTCATTGTGACGACAATAGCATGAAGCATTATGATGATGGGCATGGTGCATTGTGATGACAGGGTTCATGGAGCATTGAGATGACAAGGGCATGGAGCATTGTGATGAGAAAGCCATGGAGCATTGTGATGACATGTGTCATGGAGCTTTGTGATGACCAGGACATGGAGCATTGTGAATACAGGGGTCTTGGAGCACTGTGATGACAAGGGTCATGGGGAAGTGTTATGACAAGGCCATGGAATATTGTGATGCCAGCGGTCATGGAGCATTGTTATGACAGGGGCAATGGAGCATTGTGATGACAAGGGCATGGAACATTGGTCTGAAAAGTTTCATGGATTATTGTGATGAGAGTGGGCATGGAGCATTGTGATGACAAGGGCACGGAACACTGTGATACATGGGTCATGGAGCATTGTAATGAGAAGGGCATGAAGCATTGTGATGAGAAGCGCATCAAGCATTGTGATGACAAGCGTCATGGAGCTTTGTGATGAAAAGGGCATGGAGCAATGTGATAAGAGGGTTCATGGAGCATTGTGATGACAATGGCATGGAACACTGTGATGCCAAGGGTCATGGAGGTTTGTGATGACAAAGGTCATGGAGCATTTTGATGACAAGTGTGTGGTGCACTGTGATGAGAAGGGCAGGGAGCATTGTGATGAAAGGTTCATGGAGCAATTTGATGAATAGGGTCATGGAATATTTTGATGACAAGTGTTATGGAACATTGTGATGTCAGGAGTGATGGAGCATTGTGATGATAAGGGCATGTAGCATTGTGATGACAGGGGTCATGGAGCTTTGTGATCACAAGGGCATGGAGCATTGTCATTACAGGGTTCTTGGAGCATTGTGATGAAAAGGGCATGGACCATTGTGATGAAATAACACGGCGCCTTGTCATGACAGGGTTCAAGGAGCATACTGACGACAAGTGTCAGGGAGCATTGTGATGACAAGTGTATTGAGCGTTGTGATGACAAAGGCATGGAGCATTGTGATGAGAAGACCATGGATCATTGTGATGAGGAGCATCATGGGGTGTTGTGATGACAAGTGTTATGGAACAATGTGATCACAAGGGTTTGGAGCATTGTGAAAACACAGGTCATGGAGCATTTTGATTTCATTGTGATGACAATAGCATGAAGCATTATGATGATGGGCATGGTGCATTGTGATGACAGGGTTCATGGTGTTTTGAGATGAAAAGGGGCATGGAGCATTGGTCTGACAAGTTTCATGGATTATTGTGATGACAGTGGACATGGCGCATTGTGATGACAAGGGCATGGAATATTGTGATGACAAGGTCACAGAGTATTGTGAAGACAGGTGTCAGGGAGCATTGTGATGTCATAGGTCATGGTCCAATGTGATGACAATGGCATGAAGCATTGTGATGCCATGTGTCATGGAGGATTGTGATGACAAAGGTAATGGAGCATTGTGATGACAAGGGCTTGGAGCATTGTGATGACAAGGGCCATTGAGAATTTTGATGACAAGGTCGTGAAGCATTGAGATTACAAGCGCATGGAGCTTGCTATGACAGGGGTCATGGAGCATTGCAATGAGAAGTGCATGGAGAATTGTGATGTCAAGAGCATGAAATATTGTGATGAGTAGTGTCATGGAACATTGTGATGAAAAGGACGTGGTGAATTTTGATGACAAAGGACATGTAGCATTTTGATGACCAGGGCATGGAGCATTGTGATGGCAAAATCGTGGAGCATTGTGATGAGAAGACCATGGATAATTGTAATGACGAGCGTCATGGAGCACTGTAATGACGAGGGGCATGAAGCATTGTGATGATAGGTGTCATGGAGCATTGTGATGACAGGGGTCATGGAGCATTCTGATGACAAGGATCATGGAGCATTCTGATGACAAGCTCGTGGAGTACTGTGATGACAATGGCATGGAGCATTGTGATGAAAAGGGCATGGAGCATTGTGATGAAAAAAGGCATGGAGACTTTTCATGATAGGTTTCAAGGAGCATTTTGACGACAAGTGTCAGGGAGCATTGTGATGACATGTGTATTGAGCATTGTGATGACCAAGTTCATGGAGCATTGTGATGACAAGTGCATGGAGTATTGTGATGAAAGGAATCATGGAGCGTTTTGATGACAAGTGTTATGGAAAATTGTGATCACAAGGGTTTGGAGCATTGTGATGACAGAGGTCATGGATCATTTTGATTTCAAGGAGCATGGAGCATTGTGATGACAAGGGCATGAAGTAATGTGATGCCAATGTTCATGGAGGATTGTGAATGACAATGGTAAAGAAGTATTGTGATGACAAGCAGATGGAGCATTGTGATGACAAGTCATGGAGCATTTTGCTGACATAGGCATGGAGCATTGTGATGACAAGGGTCATGGTACACTGCGATGACAATTGTCAGAGAGCATTGTGATTAGAGGGGTTATGGAACATGGTGATGACAAATGTCATGGAGCATTGTGATGAGAAGACCATGGATAATTGTGATGATGAACGTCATGGGGCGTTGTGAGGAAAAGTGATATGGAACATTTTGATCACAAGGGTTTGGAGTATTGTGATGACAGAGGTCATGGAGCATGTTGATTTCATTGTGACGACAATAGCATGAAGCATTATGATGATGGGCATGGTGCATTGTGATGACAGGGTTCATGGAGCATTGAGATGACAAGGGCATGGAGCATTGTGATGAGAAAGCCATGGAGCATTGTGATGACATGTGTCATGGAGCTTTGTGATGACCAGGACATGGAGCATTGTGAATACAGGGGTCTTGGAGCACTGTGATGACAAGGGTCATGGGGAAGTGTTATGACAAGGCCATGGAATATTGTGATGCCAGCGGTCATGGAGCATTGTTATGACAGGGTCAATGGAGCATTGTGATGACAAGGGCATGGAACATTGGTCTGAAAAGTTTCATGGATTATTGTGATGAGAGTGGGCATGGAGCATTGTGATGACAAGGGCACGGAACACTGTGATACATGGGTCATGGAGCATTGTAATGAGAAGGGCATGAAGCATTGTGATGAGAAGCGCATCAAGCATTGTGATGACAAGCGTCATGGAGCTTTGTGATGAAAAGGGCATGGAGCAATGTGATAAGAGGGTTCATGGAGCATTGTGATGACAATGGCATGGAACACTGTGATGCCAAGGGTCATGGAGGTTTGTGATGACAAAGGTCATGGAGCATTTTGATGACAAGTGTGTGGTGCACTGTGATGAGAAGGGCAGGGAGCATTGTGATGAAAGGTTCATGGAGCAATTTGATGAATAGGGTCATGGAATATTTTGATGACAAGTGTTATGGAACATTGTGATGTCAGGAGTGATGGAGCATTGTGATGATAAGGGCATGTAGCATTGTGATGACAGGGGTCATGGAGCTTTGTGATCACAAGGGCATGGAGCATTGTCATTACAGGGTTCTTGGAGCATTGTGATGAAAAGGGCATGGACCATTGTGATGAAATAACACGGCGCCTTGTCATGACAGGGTTCAAGGAGCATACTGACGACAAGTGTCAGGGAGCATTGTGATGACAAGTGTATTGAGCATTGTGATGACAAAGGCATGGAGCATTGTGATGAGAAGACCATGGATCATTGTGATGAGGAGCATCATGGGGTGTTGTGATGACAAGTGTTATGGAACAATGTGATCACAAGGGTTTGGAGCATTGTGAAAACACAGGTCATGGAGCATTTTGATTTCATTGTGATGACAATAGCATGAAGCATTATGATGATGGGCATGGTGCATTGTGATGACAGGGTTCATGGTGTTTTGAGATGAAAAGGGGCATGGAGCATTGGTCTGACAAGTTTCATGGATTATTGTGATGACAGTGGACATGGCGCATTGTGATGACAAGGGCATGGAATATTGTGATGACAAGGTCACAGAGTATTGTGAAGACAGGTGTCAGGGAGCATTGTGATGTCATAGGTCATGGTCCAATGTGATGACAATGGCATGAAGCATTGTGATGCGATGTGTCATGGAGGATTGTGATGACAAAGGTAATGGAGCATTGTGATGACGAGGGCTTGGAGCATTGTGATGACAAGGGCCATTGAGAATTTTGATGACAAGGTCGTGAAGCATTGAGATTACAAGTGCATGGAGCTTGCTATGACAGGGGTCATGGATCATTGCAATGAGAAGTGCATGGAGAATTGTGATGTCAAGAGCATGAAATATTGTGATGAGTAGTGTCATGGAACATTGTGATGAAAAGGACGTGGTGAATTTTGATGACAAAGGACATGTAGCATTTTGATGACCAGGGCATGGAGCATTGTGATGGCAAAATCGTGGAGCATTGTGATGAGAAGACCATGGATAATTGTAATGACGAGCGTCATGGAGCACTGTAATGACGAGGGGCATGAAGCATTGTGATGATAGGTGTCATGGAGCATTGTGATGACAGGGGTCATGGAGCATTCTGATGACAAGGCTCATGGAGCATTCTGATGACAAGCTCGTGGAGTATTGTGATGACAATGGCATGGAGCATTGTGATGAAAAGGGCATGGAGCATTGTGATGAAAAAGGCATGGAGACTTTTCATGATAGGTTTCAAGGAGCATTTTGACGACAAGTGTCAGGGAGCATTGTGATGACATGTGTATTGAGCATTGTGATGACAAAGTTCATGGAGCATTGTGATGACAAGTGCATGGAGTATTGTGATGAAAGGAATCATGGAGCGTTTTGATGACAAGTGTTATGGAAAATTGTGATCACAAGGGTTTGGAGCATTGTGATGACAGAGGTCATGGATCATTTTGATTTCAAGGAGCATGGAGCATTGTGATGACAAGGGCATGAAGTAATGTGATGCCAATGTTCATGGAGGATTGTGAATGACAATGGTAAAGAAGTATTGTGATGACAAGCAGATGGAGCATTGTGATGAGAAGTCATGCAGCATTTTGCTGACATAGGCATGGAGCATTGTGATGACAAGGGTCATGGTACACTGCGATGACAATTGTCAGAGAGCATTGTGATTAGAGGGGTTATGGAACATGGTGATGACAAATGTCATGGAGCATTGTGATGAGAAGACCATGGATAATTGTGATGATGAACGTCATGGGGCGTTGTGAGGACAAGTGATATGGAACATTTTGATCACAAGGGTTTGGAGCATTGTGATGACAGAGGTCATGGAGCATGTTGATTTCATTGTGACGACAATAGCATGAAGCATTATGATGATGGGCATGGTGCATTGTGATGACAGGGTTCATGGAGCATTGAGATGACAAGGGCATGGAGCATTGTGATGAGAAAGCCATGGAGCATTCTGATGACATGTGTCATGGAGCTTTGTGATGACCAGGACATGGAGCAGTGTGAATACAGGGGTCTTGGAGCACTGTGATGACAAGGGTCATGGGGAAGTGTTATGACAAGGCCATGGAATATTGTGATGCCAGGGGTCATGGAGCATTGTTATGACAGGGTCAATGGAGCATTGTGATGACAAGGGCATGGAACATTGGTCTGAAAAGTTTCATATATTGTTGTGATGAGAGGGGGCATGGAGCATTGTGATGACAAGGGCACGGAACACTGTGATACATGGGTCATGGAGCATTGTAATGAGAAGGGCATGAAGCATTGTGATGAGAAGCGCATCAAGCATTGTGATGACAAGCGTCATGGAGCTTTGTGATGAAAAGGGCATGGAGCAATGTGATAAGAGGGTTCATGGAGCATTGTGATGACAATGGCATGGAACACTGTGATGCCAAGGGTCATGGAGGTTTGTGATGACAAAGGTCATGGAGCATTTTGATGACAAGTGTGTGGTGCACTGTGATGAGAAGGGCAGGGAGCATTGTGATGAAAGGGTCATGGAGCAATTTGATGAATAGGGTCATGGAATATTTTGATGACAAGTGTTATGGAACATTGTGATGTCAGGAGTGATGGAGCATTGTGATGATAAGGGCATGTAGCATTGTGATGACAGGGGTCATGGAGCTTTGTGATCACAAGGGCATGGAGCATTGTCATTACAGGGTTCTTGGAGCATTGTGATGAAAAGGGCATGGACCATTGTGATGAAATAACACGGCGCCTTGTCATGACAGGGTTCAAGGAGCATACTGACGACAAGTGTCAGGGAGCATTGTGATGACAAGTGTATTGAGCATTGTGATGACAAAGGCATGGAGCATTGTGATGAGAAGACCATGGATCATTGTGATGAGGAGCATCATGGGGTGTTGTGATGACAAGTGTTATGGAACAATGTGATCACAAGGGTTTGGAGCATTGTGAAAACACAGGTCATGGAGCATTTTGATTTCATTGTGATGACAATAGCATGAAGCATTATGATGATGGGCATGGTGCATTGTGATGACAGGGTTCATGGTGTTTTGAGATGAAAAGGGGCATGGAGCATTGGTCTGACAAGTTTCATGGATTATTGTGATGACAGTGGACATGGCGCATTGTGATGACAAGGGCATGGAATATTGTGATGACAAGGTCACAGAGTATTGTGAAGACAGGTGTCAGGGAGCATTGTGATGTCATAGGTCATGGTCCAATGTGATGACAATGGCATGAAGCATTGTGATGCCATGTGTCATGGAGGATTGTGATGACAAAGGTAATGGAGCATTGTGATGACAAGGGCTTGGAGCATTGTGATGACAAGGGCCATTGAGAATTTTGATGACAAGGTCGTGAAGCATTGAGATTACAAGCGCATGGAGCTTGCTATGACAGGGGTCATGGAGCATTGCAATGAGAAGTGCATGGAGAATTGTGATGTCAAGAGCATGAAATATTGTGATGAGTAGTGTCATGGAACATTGTGATGAAAAGGACGTGGTGAATTTTGATGACAAAGGACATGTAGCATTTTGATGACCAGGGCATGGAGCATTGTGATGGCAAAATCGTGGAGCATTGTGATGAGAAGACCATGGATAATTGTAATGACGAGCGTCATGGAGCACTGTAATGACGAGGGGCATGAAGCATTGTGATGATAGGTGTCATGGAGCATTGTGATGACAGGGGTCATGGAGCATTCTGATGACAAGGCTCATGGAGCATTCTGATGACAAGCTCGTGGAGTATTGTGATGACAATGGCATGGAGCATTGTGATGAAAAGGGCATGGAGCATTGTGATGAAAAAGGCATGGAGACTTTTCATGATAGGTTTCAAGGAGCATTTTGACGACAAGTGTCAGGGAGCATTGTGATGACATTTGTATTGAGCATAGTGATGACAAAGTTCATGGAGCATTGTGATGACAAGTGCATGGAGTATTGTGATGAAAGGAATCATGGAGCGTTTTGATGACAAGTGTTATGAAAAATTGTGATCACAAGGGTTTGGAGCATTGTGATGACAGAGGTCATGGATCATTTTGATTTCAAGGAGCATGGAGCATTGTGATGACAAGGGCATGAATTAATGTGATGCCAATGTTCATGGAGGATTGTGAATGACAATGGTAAAGAAGTATTGTGATGACAAGCGCATGGAGCATTGTGATGACAAGTCATGGAGCATTTTGCTGACATAGGCATGGAGCATTGTGATGACAAGGGTCATGGTACACTGCGATGACAATTGTCAGAGAGCATTGTGATTAGAGGGGTTATGGAACATGGTGATGACAAATGTCATGGAGCATTGTGACGAGAAGACCATGGATAATTGTGATGATGAGCGTCATGGGGCGTTGTGAGGACAAGTGATATGGAACATTTTGATCACAAGGGTTTGGAGGATTGTGATGACACAGGTCATGGAGCATGTTGATTTCATTGTGATGACAATAGCATGAAGCATTATGATGATGGGCATGGTGCATTGTGATGACAGGGTTCATGGAGCATTGAGATGACAAGGGCATGGAGCATTGTGATGAGAAAGCCATGGAACATTCTGATGACATGTGTCATGGAGCTTTGTGATGACCAGGACTTGGAGCATTGTGAATACAGGGGTGTTGGAGCACTGTGATGACAAGGGCATGGAACATTGGTCTGAAAAGTTTCTTGGATTATTGTGATGAGAGTGGGCATGGAGCATTTTGAGGACAAGGGCACGGAACACTGTGATACATGGGTCATGGAGCATTGTAATGAGAAGGGCATGAAGCATTGTGATGAGAAGCGCATCAAGCATTGTGATGACAAGCGTCATGGAGCTTTGTGATGAAAAGGGCATGGAGCAATGTGATAAGAGGGTTCATGGAGCATTGTGATGACAATGGCATGGAACACTGTGATGCCAAGGGTCATGGAAGTTTGTGATGACAAAGGTCATGGAGCATTTTGATGACAAGTGTGTGGTGCACTGTGATGAGAAGGGCAGGGAGCATTGTAGTGAAAGGGTCATGGAGCAATTTGATGAATAGGGTCATGGAATATTTTGATGACAAGTGTTATGGAACATTGTGATGTCAGGAGTGATGGAGCATTGTGATGATAAGGGCATGTAGCATTGTGATGACAGGGGTCATGGAGCTTTGTGATCACAAGGGCATGGAACATTGTCATTACAGGGTTCTTGGAGCATTGTGATGAAAAGGGCATGGACCATTGTGATGAAATAACACGGAGCCTTGTCATGACAGGGTTCAAGGAGCATACTGACGACAAGTGTCAGGGAGCATTGTGATGACAAGTGTATTGAGCATTGTGATGACAAAGGCATGGAGCATTGTGATGAGAAGACCATGGATCATTGTGATGAGGAGCATCATGGGGTGTTGTGATGACAAGTGTTATGGAACAATGTGATCACAAGGGTTTGGGGCATTATGATGTCAGAGGTCTTGGTGCATTTTGATTTCATTGTGATGGCAAGAGCATGAAGCATTATGATGAAGGGCATGGTGCATTGTGATGACAGGGTTCATGGAGCATTGAGATGAAAAGCGGCATGGAGATTTGTGATTGCAGGGGTCTTGGAGAATTGTGATGACAAGGGCATGGAGCCTTGTGATGACAAGACCGTGGAACATTGTGATGTCAGGGGTCATGGAGCATAAGTCTGAAATGTTTCATGGATTATTTTGATGAGCGTGGACATGGAGCATTGTGAAGAAAAGGCCACGGAACACTGTGATACATGGGTCATGGAGGACTGTAATGACAAAGCCATGGAGTATTTTGATGAGAAGGGCACCGAGCATTGTGATGACAAGCGTCATGGAGCACTGTGATGCCACGGGTCATGGAGCTTTGTGATGACAAAGGTTATGGAGCATTTTGATGATAAGGGCGTTGTGCATTGTGATGAGAAGGGTAGGAAGCATTGTGATGACAGGATCAAGGAGCAATTTGATGAAAAGCGTCAAGGAATATTTTGATGACAGAGGTTATGGAACATTGTGATGTCAGGGGTCATGGAGCATTGTGAGGATAAGGGCATGTAGCACTGTGATGACAGGGGTCATGGAACATTGTGATGACAGGGTTGAGGGATTATTGTGATGACTAGTGATGGAACCTTGTGATATCAGTTGTCAGAGAGCATTTTGATGAGAAGTGAATGGAGCATTGTGATGACAAGTTTTATGGAGCAATGTGATGACAATGTTGTAGAGCATTGTGTTGACAAGCACATGGCTTATTGTGATGACATGGGTCATGGAGCATTTTGCTGACATGGGCATGGAGCATTGTGATGACAAGGGTCATGGAGCATTGGGCTGACAAAGGAATGGAGCATTGTGATGACATGGGTCAAGGAGCTTTGTGATGAAAAGTTCATGGAGCATTGTGGTGACAAATGTCACAGAGCCTTGTGATGACGAGGGCATGGACCCTTGTGTTGACAAAAGTCATGAAGCATTGTGATGACTGGAGTCACGGAACATTGTGATGACAGCGGTCATGGAGCATTGTGATGACAAGGGCATGGAGTATTGTGATGAAAAGGTCATGGAGTATTGTGAAGACAGGTGTCAGGGAGCATTGTGATAACATATGTCATGCTCCATTGTGATGACAATGGAATGGAGCATTGTGATGCCAAGTGTCATGGAGCATTGTGATGAGAAGGGCTTCGAGCAATGTGATGAGAAGGCCATGGAGCCTTCTGATGACATGTGTCATGGAGCTTTGTGATGAAAAGGGCATGGAGCATTGTGATTACAGGGGTCTTGGAGCATTGTGATGACAAGTGTCATGGAGCCTTGTGATGACAACACCGTGGAACATTGTGATGGCAGTGATCATGGAGCATTGTTATGACAGGGTTAATGGAGCATTCTGATGACAAGGGCATGGATCATTGGTCTGAAATGTTTCATGGATTATTTTGATGGGAGTGGGCATGGAGCATTGTGATGACAAGGGCACGGATCACTGTGATACATGAGTCAGGGAGGATTGTAATGACAGGGACATGGAGAATTGTGATGAGAAGTGAATCGAGCATTTTGATGACAAGCGTCATGGAGCATTGTGATGACAACGGCATTGAGCAATGTGATGAGAGGGTTCATGGAGCATTGTGATGACAATAGCATGGAGCATTGTGATGCCAAGGATCAAGGAGCTTTGTGATGACAAAGGTCATGGAGCATTTTAATGACAAGGGCGTGGTGCATTGTGATGAGAAGGGCATGGAGCTTGCTATGACAGGGGTCATGGAGCATTGCGATGACAAGTGCATGTAGAATTGTGATGACAAGAGCATGTAACATTGCGATGAGAAATGTCAGGCAGCATTGTTATGAGGAGGACGTGGAGAAATGTGATGACAAGGGACTTGGAGCATTGTGATGACCAGGGCATGGAGCATTGTGATGGCAAAATCGTGGAGCATTGTGATGAGAAGACCATGGATAATTGTAATGACGAGCGTCATGGAGCACTGTAATGACAAGGGGCATGAAGCATTGTGATGATAGGTGTCATGGAGCATTGTGATGACAGGGGTCATGGAGCATTCTGATGACAAGGCTCATGGAGCATTCTGATGACAAGCTCGTGGAGTGTTGTGATGACAATGGCGTGGAGCATTGTGATGAAAAGGGCATGGTGCATTGTGTTGAAAAAGGCATGGAGACTTTTCATGATAGGTTTCAAGGAGCATTTTGATGACAAGTGTCAGGGAGCATTGTGATGACATGTGTATTGAGCATTGTGATGACAAAGTTCATGGAGCATTGTGATGACAAGTGCATGGAGTATTGTGATGAAAGGAATCATGGAGCGTTTTGATGACAAGTGTTATGGAAAATTGTGATCACAAGGGTTTGGAGCATTGTGATGACAGAGGTCATGGATCATTTTGATTTCAAGGAGCATGGAGCATTGTGATGACAAGGGCATGAAATAATGTGATGCCAATGTTCATGGAGGATTGTGAATGACAATGGTAAAGAAGTATTGTGATGACAAGCAGATGGAGCATTGTGATGACAAGTCATGGAGCATTTTGCTGACATAGGCATGGAGCATTGTGATGACAAGGGTCATGGTACACTGCGATGACAATTGTCAGAGAGCATTGTGATTAGAGGGGTTATGGAACATGGTGATGACAAATGTCATGGAGCATTGTGATGAGAAGACCATGGATAATTGTGATGATGAACGTCATGGGGCGTTGTGAGGACAAGTGATATGGAACATTTTGATCACAAGGGTTTGGAGCATTGTGATGACAGAGGTCATGGAGCATGTTGATTTCATTGTGACGACAATAGCATGAAGCATTATGATGATGGGCATGGTGCATTGTGATGACAGGGTTCATGGAGCATTGAGATGACAAGGGCATGGAGCAGTGTGAATACAGTGGTCTTGGAGCACTGTGATGACAAGGGTCATGGGGAAGTTTTATGACAAGGCCATGGAATATTGTGATGCCAGGGGTCATGGAGCATTGTTATGACAGGGTCAATGGAGCATTGTGATGACAAGGGCATGGAACATTGGTCTGAAAAGTTTCATGGATTGTTGTGATGAGAGGGGGCATGGAGCATTGTGATGACAAGGGCACGGAACACTGTGATACATGGGTCATGGAGCATTGTAATGAGAAGGGCATGAAGCATTGTGATGAGAAGCGCATCAAGCATTGTGATGACAAGCGTCATGGAGCTTTGTGATGAAAAGGGCATGGAGCAATGTGATAAGAGGGTTCATGGAGCATTGTGATGACAATGGCATGGAACACTGTGATGCCAAGGGTCATGGAGGTTTGTGATGACAAAGGTCATGGAGCATTTTGATGACAAGTGTGTGGTGCACTGTGATGAGAAGGGCAGGGAGCATTGTGATGAAAGGGTCATGGAGCAATTTGATGACTAGGGTCATGGAATATTTTGATGACAAGTGTTATGGAACATTGTGATGTCAGGAGTGATGGAGCATTGTGATGATAAGGGCATGTAGCATTGTGATGACAGGGGTCATGGAGCTTTGTGATCACAAGGGCATGGAGCATTGTCATTACAGGGTTCTTGGAGCATTGTGATGAAAAGGGCATGGACCATTGTGATGAAATAACACGGCGCCTTGTCATGACAGGGTTCAAGGAGCATACTGACGACAAGTGTCAGGGAGCATTGTGATGACAAGTGTATTGAGCATTGTGATGACAAAGGCATGGAGCATTGTGATGAGAAGACCATGGATCATTGTGATGAGGAGCATCATGGGGTGTTGTGATGACAAGTGTTATGGAACAATGTGATCACAAGGGTTTGGAGCATTGTGAAAACACAGGTCATGGAGCATTTTGATTTCATTGTGATGACAATAGCATGAAGCATTATGATGATGGGCATGGTGCATTGTGATGACAGGGTTCATGGTGTTTTGAGATGAAAAGGGGCATGGAGCATTGGTCTGACAAGTTTCATGGATTATTGTGATGACAGTGGACATGGCGCATTGTGATGACAAGGGCATGGAATATTGTGATGACAAGGTCACAGAGTATTGTGAAGACAGGTGTCAGGGAGCATTGTGATGTCATAGGTCATGGTCCAATGTGATGACAATGGCATGAAGCATTGTGATGCGATGTGTCATGGAGGATTGTGATGACAAAGGTAATGGAGCATTGTGATGACAAGGGCTTGGAGCATTGTGATGACAAGGGCCATTGAGAATTTTGATGACAAGGTCGTGAAGCATTGAGATTACAAGCGCATGGAGCTTGCTATGACAGGGGTCATGGAGCATTGCAATGACAAGTGCATGGAGAATTGTGATGTCAAGAGCATGAAATATTGTGATGAGTAGTGTCATGGAACATTGTGATGAAAAGGACGTGGTGAATTTTGATGACAAAGGACATGTAGCATTTTGATGACCAGGGCATGGAGCATTGTGATGGCAAAATCGTGGAGCATTGTGATGAGAAGACCATGGATAATTGTAATGACGAGCGTCATGGAGCACTGTAATGACGAGGGGCATGAAGCATTGTGATGATAGGTGTCATGGAGCATTGTGATGACAAGGCTCATGGGGCATTCTGATGACAAGCTCGTGGAGTACTGTGATGACAATGGCATGGAGCATTGTGATGAAAAGGGCATGGAGCATTGTGATGAAAAAGGCATGGAGACTTTTCATGATAGGTTTCAAGGAGCATTTTGACGACAAGTGTCAGGGAGCATTGTGATGACATGTGTATTGAGCATTGTGATGACCAAGTTCATGGAGCATTGTGATGACAAGTGCATGGAGTATTGTGATGAAAGGAATCATGGAGCATTTTGATGACAAGTGTTATGGAAAATTGTGATCACAAGGGTTTGGAGCATTGTGATGACATAGGTCATGGATCATTTTGATTTCAAGGAGCATGGAGCATTGAGATGACAAGGGCATGAATTAATGTGATGCCAATGTTCATGGAGGATTGTGAATGACAATGGTAAAGAAGTATTGTGATGACAAGCACATGGAGCATTGTGATGACAAGTCATGGAGCATTTTGCTGACATAGGCATGGAGCATTGTGATGACAAGGCTCATGGTACACTGCGATGACAATTGTCAGAGAGCATTGTGATTAGAGGGGTTATGGAACATGGTGATGACAAATGTCATGGAGCATTGTGATGAGAAGACCATGGATAATTGTGATGATGAACGTCATGGGGCGTTGTGAGGACAACTGATATGGAACATTTTGATCACAATGGTTTGGAGCATTGTGATGACAGAGGTCATGGAGCATGTTGATTTCATTGTGACGACAATAGCATGAAGCATTATGATGATGGGCATGGTGCATTGTGATGACAGGGTTCATGGAGCATTGAGATGACAAGGGCATGGAGCATTGTGATGAGAAAGCCATGGAGTATTCTGATGACATGTGTCATGGAGCTTTGTGATGACCTGGACATGGAGCATTGTGAATACAGGGTCTTGGAGCACTGTGATGACAAGGGTCATGGGGAAGTGTTATGACAAGGCCATGGAATATTGTGATGCCAGGGGTCATGGAGCATTGTTATGACAGGGGCAATGGAGCATTGTGATGACAAGGGCATGGAACATTGGTCTGAAAAGTTTCATGGATTATTGTGATGAGAGTGGGCATGGAGCATTGTGATGACAAGGGCACGGAACACTGTGATACATGGGTCATGGAGCATTGTAATGAGAAGGGCATGAAGCATTGTGATGAGAAGCGCATCAAGCATTGTGATGACAAGCGTCATGGAGCTTTGTGATGAAAAGGGCATGGAGCAATGTGATAAGAGGGTTCATGGAGCATTGTGATGACAATGGCATGGAACACTGTGATGCCAAGGGTCATGGAGGTTTGTGATGACAAAGGTCATGGAGCATTTTGATGACAAGTGTGTGGTGCACTGTGATGAGAAGGGCAGGGAGCATTGTGATGAAAGGGTCATGGAGCAATTTGATGAATAGGGTCATGGAATATTTTGATGACAAGTGTTATGGAACATTGTGATGTCAGGAGTGATGGAGCATTGTGATGATAAGGGCATGTAGCATTGTGATGACAGGGGTCATGGAGCTTTGTGATCACAAGGGCATGGAGCATTGTCATTACAGGGTTCTTGGAGCATTGTGATGAAAAGGGCATGGACCATTGTGATGAAATAACACGGCGCCTTGTCATGACAGGGTTCAAGGAGCATACTGACGACAAGTGTCAGGGAGCATTGTGATGACAAGTGTATTGAGCATTGTGATGACAAAGGCATGGAGCATTGTGATGACAAGGGCCATTGAGAATTTTGATGACAAGGTCGTGAAGCATTGAGATTACAAGCGCATGGAGCTTGCTATGACAGGGTTCATGGAGCATTGCAATGAGAAGTGCATGGAGAATTGTGATGTCAAGAGCATGAAATATTGTGATGAGTAGTGTCATGGAACATTGTGATGAAAAGGACGTGGTGAATTTTGATGACAAAGGACATGTAGCATTTTGATGACCAGGGCATGGAGCATTGTGATGGCAAAATCGTGGAGCATTGTGATGAGAAGACCATGGATAATTGTAATGACGAGCGTCATGGAGCACTGTAATGACGAGGGGCATGAAGCATTGTGATGATAGGTGTCATGGAGCATTGTGATGACAGGGGTCATGGAGCATTCTGATGACAAGGCTCATGGAGCATTCTGATGACAAGCTCGTGGAGTACTGTGATGACAATGGCATGGAGCATTGTGATGAAAAGGGCATGGAGCATTGTGATGAAAAAGGCATGGAGACTTTTCATGATAGGTTTCAAGGAGCATTTTGACGACAAGTGTCAGGGAGCATTGTGATGACATGTGTATTGAGCATTGTGATGACCAAGTTCATGGAGCATTGTGATGACAAGTGCATGGAGTATTGTGATGAAAGGAATCATGGAGCGTTTTGATGACAAGTGTTATGAAAAATTGTGATCACAAGGGTTTGGAGCATTGTGATGACAGAGGTCATGGATCATTTTGATTTCAAGGAGCATGGAGCATTGTGATGACAAGGGCATGAAGTAATGTGATGCCAATGTTCATGGAGGATTGTGAATGACAATGGTAAAGAAGTATTGTGATGACAAGCACATGGAGCATTGTGATGACAAGTCATGGAGCATTTTGCTGACATAGGCATGGAGCATTGTGATGACAAGGGTCATGGTACACTGCGATGACAATTGTCAGAGAGCATTGTGATTAGAGGGGTTATGGAACATGGTGATGAGAAATGTCATGGAGCATTGTGATGAGAAGACCATGGATAATTGTGATGATGAGCGTCATGGGGCGTTGTGAGGACAAGTGATATGGAACATTTTGATCACAAGGGTTTGGAGGATTGTGATGACAGAGGTCATGGAGCATGTTGATTTCATTGTGATGACAATAGCATGAAGCATTATGATGATGGGCATGGTGCATTGTGATGACAGGGTTCATGGAGCATTGAGATGACAAGGGCATGGAGCATTGTGATGAGAAAGCCATGGAGCATTCTGATGACATGTGTCATGGAGCTTTGTGATGACCAGGACATGGAGCATTGTGAATACAGGTGTCTTGGAGCACTGTGATGACAAGGGCATGGAACATTGGTCTGAAAAGTTTCTTGGATTATTGTGATGAGAGTGGGCATGGAGCATTTTGAGGACAAGGGCACGGAACACTGTGATACATGGGTCATGGAGCATTGTAATGAGAAGGGCATGAAGCATTGTGATGAGAAGCGCATCAAGCATTGTGATGACAAGCGTCATGGAGTTTGTGATGAAAAGGGCATGGAGCAATGTGATAAGAGGGTTCATGGAGCATTGTGATGACAATGGCATGGCACACTGTGATGCCAAGGGTCATGGAGGTTTGTGATGACAAAGGTCATGGAGCATTTTGATGACAAGTGTGTGGTGCACTGTGATGAGAAGGGCAGGGAGCATTGTAGTGAAAGTGTCATGGAGCAATTTGATGAATAGGGTCATGGAATATTTTGATGACAAGTGTTATGGAACATTGTGATGTCAGGAGTGATGGAGCATTGTGATGATAAGGGCATGTAGCATTGTGATGACAGGGGTCATGGAGCTTTGTGATCACAAGGGCATGGAACATTGTCATTACAGGGTTCTTGGAGCATTGTGATGAAAAGGGCATGGACCATTGTGATGAAATAACACGGAGCCTTGTCATGACAGGGTTCAAGGAGCATACTGACGACAAGTGTCAGGGAGCATTGTGATGACAAGTGTATTGAGCATTGTGATGACAAAGGCATGGAGCATTGTGATGAGAAGACCATGGATCATTGTGATGAGGAGCATCATGGGGTGTTGTGTTGACAAGTGTTATGGAACAATGTGATCACAAGGGTTTGGGGCATTATGATGACAGAGGTCTTGGTGCATTTTGATTTCATTGTGATGGCAAGAGCATGAAGCATTATGATGAAGGGCATGGTGCATTGTGATGACAGGGTTCATGGAGCATTGAGATGAAAAGCGGCATGGAGATTTGTGATTGCAGGGGTCTTGGAGAATTGTGATGACAAGGGCATGGAGCCTTGTGATGACAAGACCGTGGAACATTGTGATGTCAGGGGTCATGGAGCATAAGTCTGCAATGTTTCATGGATTATTTTGATGAGCGTGGACATGGAGCATTGTGAAGAAAAGGCCACGGAACACTGTGATACATGGGTCATGGAGGACTGTAATGACAAAGCCATGGAGTATTTTGATGAGAAGGGCACCGAGAATTGTGATGACAAGCGTCATGGAGCACTGTGATGCCACGGGTCATGGAGCTTTGTGATGACAAAGGTTATGGAGCATTTTGATGATAAGGGCGTTGTGCATTGTGATGAGAAGGGTAGGAAGCATTGTGATGACAGGATCAAGGAGCAATTTGATGAAAAGCGTCAAGGAATATTTTGATGACAGAGGTTATGGAACAATGTGATGTCAGGGGTCATGGAGCATTGTGAGGATAAGGGCATGTAGCACTGTGATGACAGGGGTCATGGAACATTGTGATGACAGGGTTGAGGGATTATTGTGATGACTAGTGATGGAACCTTGTGATATCAGTTGTCAGAGAGCATTTTGATGAGAAGTGAATGGAGCATTGTGATGACAAGTTTTATGGAGCAATGTGATGACAATGTTGTAGAGCATTGTGTTGACAAGCACATGGCTTATTGTGATGACATGGGTCATGGAGCATTTTGCTGACATGGGCATGGAGCATTGTGATGACAAGGGTCATGGAGCATTGGGCTGACAAAGGAATGGAGCATTGTGATGACATGGGTCAAGGAGCTTTGTGATGAAAAGTTCATGGAGCATTGTGGTGACAAATGTCACAGAGCCTTGTGATGACGAGGGCATGGACCCTTGTGTTGACAAAAGTCATGAAGCATTGTGATGACTGGAGTCACGGAACATTGTGATGACAGCGGTCATGGAGCATTGTGATGACAAGGGCATGGAGTATTGTGATGAAAAGGTCATGGAGTATTGTGAAGACAGGTGTCAGGGAGCATTGTGATGACATATGTCATGCTCCATTGTGATGACAATGGAATGGAGCATTGTGATGCCAAGTGTCATGGAGCATTGTGATGAGAAGGGCTTCGAGCAATGTGATGAGAAGGCCATGGAGCCTTCTGATGACATGTGTCATGGAGCTTTGTGATGAAAAGGGCATGGAGCATTGTGATTACAGGGGTCTTGGAGCATTGTGATGACAAGTGTCATGGAGCCTTGTGATGACAACACCGTGGAACATTGTGATGGCAGTGATCATGGAGCATTGTTATGACAGGGGTAATGGAGCATTCTGATGACAAGGGCATGCATGGATCATTGGTCTGAAATGTTTCATGGATTATTTTGATGGGAGTGGGCATGGAGCATTGTGATGACAAGGGCACGGATCACTGTGATACATGAGTCAGGGAGGATTGTAATGACAGGGACATGGAGAATTGTGATGAGAAGTGAATCGAGCATTTTGATGACAAGCGTCATGGAGCATTGTGATGACAACGGCATTGAGCAATGTGATGAGAGGGTTCATGGAGCATTGTGATGACAAGAGCATGGAGCATTGTGATGCCAAGGATCAAGGAGCTTTGTGATGACAAAGGTCATGGAGCATTTTAATGACAAGGGCGTGGTGCATTGTGATGAGAAGGGCATGGAGCTTGCTATGACAGTGGTCATGGAGCATTGCGATGACAAGTGCATGTAGAATTGTGATGACAAGAGCATGTAACATTGCGATGAGAAATGTCAGGCAGCATTGTTATGAGGAGGACGTGGAGAAATGTGATGACAAGGGACTTGGAGCATTGTGATGACCAGGGCATGGAGCATTGTGATGGCAAAATCGTGGAGCACTGTGATGAGAAGACCATGGATAATTGTAATGACGAGCGTCATGGAGCACTGTAATGACAAGGGGCATGAAGCATTGTGATGATAGGTGTCATGGAGCATTGTGATGACAGGGGTCATGGAGCATTCTGATGACAAGGCTCATGGAGCATTCTGATGACAAGCTCGTGGAGTATTGTGATGACAATGGCGTGGAGCATTGTGATGAAAAGGGCATGGAGCATTGTGATGAAAAAGGCATGGAGACTTTTCATGATAGGTTTCAAGGAGCATTTTGATGACAAGTGTCAGGGAGCATTGTGATGACATGTGTATTGAGCATTGTGATGACAAAGTTCATGGAGCATTGTGATGACAAGTGCATGGATTATTGTGATGAAAGGAATCATGGAGCGTTTTGATGACAAGTGTTATGGAAAATTGTGATCACAAGGGTTTGGAGCATTGTGATGACAGAGGTCATGGATCATTTTGATTTCAAGGAGCATGGAGCATTGTGATGACAAGGGCATGAAGTAATGTGATGCCAATGTTCATGGAGGATTGTGAATGACAATGGTAAAGAAGTATTGTGATGACAAGCAGATGGAGCATTGTGATGACAAGTCATGGAGCATTTTGCTGACATAGGCATGGAGCATTGTGATGACAAGGGTCATGGTACACTGCGATGACAATTGTCAGAGAGCATTGTGATTAGAGGGGTTATGGAACATGGTGATGACAAATGTCATGGAGCATTGTGATGAGAAGACCATGGATAATTGTGATGATGAACGTCATGGGGCGTTGTGAGGACAAGTGATATGGAACATTTTGATCACAATGGTTTGGAGCATTGTGATGACAGAGGTCATGGAGCATGTTGATTTCATTGTGACGACAATAGCATGAAGCATTATGATGATGGGCATGGTGCATTGTGATGACAGGGTTCATGGAGCATTGAGATGACAAGGGCATGGAGCATTGTGATGAGAAAGCCATGGAGCATTGTGATGACATGTGTCATGGAGCTTTGTGATGACCAGGACATGGAGCATTGTGAATACAGGGGTCTTGGAGCACTGTGATGACAAGGGTCATGGGGAAGTGTTATGACAAGGCCATGGAATATTGTGATGCCAGCGGTCATGGAGCATTGTTATGACAGGGGCAATGGAGCATTGTGATGACAAGGGCATGGAACATTGGTCTGAAAAGTTTCATGGATTTTTGTGATGAGAGTGGGCATGGAGCATTGTGATGACAAGGGCACGGAACACTGTGATACATGGGTCATGGAGCATTGTAATGAGAAGGGCATGAAGCATTGTGATGAGAAGCGCATCAAGCATTGTGATGACAAGCGTCATGGAGCTTTGTGATGAAAAGGGCATGGAGCAATGTGATAAGAGGGTTCATGGAGCATTGTGATGACAATGGCATGGAACACTGTGATGCCAAGGGTCATGGAGGTTTGTGATGACAAAGGTCATGGAGCATTTTGATGACAAGTGTGTGGTGCACTGTGATGAGAAGGGCAGGGAGCATTGTGATGAAAGGTTCATGGAGCAATTTGATGAATAGGGTCATGGAATATTTTGATGACAAGTGTTATGGAACATTGTGATGTCAGGAGTGATGGAGCATTGTGATGATAAGGGCATGTAGCATTGTGATGACAGGGGTCATGGAGCTTTGTGATCACAAGGGCATGGAGCATTGTCATTACAGGGTTCTTGGAGCATTGTGATGAAAAGGGCATGGACCATTGTGATGAAATAACACGGCGCCTTGTCATGACAGGGTTCAAGGAGCATACTGACGACAAGTGTCAGGGAGCATTGTGATGACAAGTGTATTGAGCGTTGTGATGACAAAGGCATGGAGCATTGTGATGAGAAGACCATGGATCATTGTGATGAGGAGCATCATGGGGTGTTGTGATGACAAGTGTTATGGAACAATGTGATCACAAGGGTTTGGAGCATTGTGAAAACACAGGTCATGGAGCATTTTGATTTCATTGTGATGACAATAGCATGAAGCATTATGATGATGGGCATGGTGCATTGTGATGACAGGGTTCATGGTGTTTTGAGATGAAAAGGGGCATGGAGCATTGGTCTGACAAGTTTCATGGATTATTGTGATGACAGTGGACATGGCGCATTGTGATGACAAGGGCATGGAATATTGTGATGACAAGGTCACAGAGTATTGTGAAGACAGGTGTCAGGGAGCATTGTGATGTCATAGGTCATGGTCCAATGTGATGACAATGGCATGAAGCATTGTGATGCCATGTGTCATGGAGGATTGTGATGACAAAGGTAATGGAGCATTGTGATGACAAGGGCTTGGAGCATTGTGATGACAAGGGCCATTGAGAATTTTGATGACAAGGTCGTGAAGCATTGAGATTACAAGCGCATGGAGCTTGCTATGACAGGGGTCATGGAGCATTGCAATGAGAAGTGCATGGAGAATTGTGATGTCAAGAGCATGAAATATTGTGATGAGTAGTGTCATGGAACATTGTGATGAAAAGGACGTGGTGAATTTTGATGACAAAGGACATGTAGCATTTTGATGACCAGGGCATGGAGCATTGTGATGGCAAAATCGTGGAGCATTGTGATGAGAAGACCATGGATAATTGTAATGACGAGCGTCATGGAGCACTGTAATGACGAGGGGCATGAAGCATTGTGATGATAGGTGTCATGGAGCATTGTGATGACAGGGGTCATGGAGCATTCTGATGACAAGGATCATGGAGCATTCTGATGACAAGCTCGTGGAGTACTGTGATGACAATGGCATGGAGCATTGTGATGAAAAGGGCATGGAGCATTGTGATGAAAAAAGGCATGGAGACTTTTCATGATAGGTTTCAAGGAGCATTTTGACGACAAGTGTCAGGGAGCATTGTGATGACATGTGTATTGAGCATTGTGATGACCAAGTTCATGGAGCATTGTGATGACAAGTGCATGGAGTATTGTGATGAAAGGAATCATGGAGCGTTTTGATGACAAGTGTTATGGAAAATTGTGATCACAAGGGTTTGGAGCATTGTGATGACAGAGGTCATGGATCATTTTGATTTCAAGGAGCATGGAGCATTGTGATGACAAGGGCATGAAGTAATGTGATGCCAATGTTCATGGAGGATTGTGAATGACAATGGTAAAGAAGTATTGTGATGACAAGCAGATGGAGCATTGTGATGACAAGTCATGGAGCATTTTGCTGACATAGGCATGGAGCATTGTGATGACAAGGGTCATGGTACACTGCGATGACAATTGTCAGAGAGCATTGTGATTAGAGGGGTTATGGAACATGGTGATGACAAATGTCATGGAGCATTGTGATGAGAAGACCATGGATAATTGTGATGATGAACGTCATGGGGCGTTGTGAGGAAAAGTGATATGGAACATTTTGATCACAAGGGTTTGGAGTATTGTGATGACAGAGGTCATGGAGCATGTTGATTTCATTGTGACGACAATAGCATGAAGCATTATGATGATGGGCATGGTGCATTGTGATGACAGGGTTCATGGAGCATTGAGATGACAAGGGCATGGAGCATTGTGATGAGAAAGCCATGGAGCATTGTGATGACATGTGTCATGGAGCTTTGTGATGACCAGGACATGGAGCATTGTGAATACAGGGGTCTTGGAGCACTGTGATGACAAGGGTCATGGGGAAGTGTTATGACAAGGCCATGGAATATTGTGATGCCAGCGGTCATGGAGCATTGTTATGACAGGGTCAATGGAGCATTGTGATGACAAGGGCATGGAACATTGGTCTGAAAAGTTTCATGGATTATTGTGATGAGAGTGGGCATGGAGCATTGTGATGACAAGGGCACGGAACACTGTGATACATGGGTCATGGAGCATTGTAATGAGAAGGGCATGAAGCATTGTGATGAGAAGCGCATCAAGCATTGTGATGACAAGCGTCATGGAGCTTTGTGATGAAAAGGGCATGGAGCAATGTGATAAGAGGGTTCATGGAGCATTGTGATGACAATGGCATGGAACACTGTGATGCCAAGGGTCATGGAGGTTTGTGATGACAAAGGTCATGGAGCATTTTGATGACAAGTGTGTGGTGCACTGTGATGAGAAGGGCAGGGAGCATTGTGATGAAAGGTTCATGGAGCAATTTGATGAATAGGGTCATGGAATATTTTGATGACAAGTGTTATGGAACATTGTGATGTCAGGAGTGATGGAGCATTGTGATGATAAGGGCATGTAGCATTGTGATGACAGGGGTCATGGAGCTTTGTGATCACAAGGGCATGGAGCATTGTCATTACAGGGTTCTTGGAGCATTGTGATGAAAAGGGCATGGACCATTGTGATGAAATAACACGGCGCCTTGTCATGACAGGGTTCAAGGAGCATACTGACGACAAGTGTCAGGGAGCATTGTGATGACAAGTGTATTGAGCATTGTGATGACAAAGGCATGGAGCATTGTGATGAGAAGACCATGGATCATTGTGATGAGGAGCATCATGGGGTGTTGTGATGACAAGTGTTATGGAACAATGTGATCACAAGGGTTTGGAGCATTGTGAAAACACAGGTCATGGAGCATTTTGATTTCATTGTGATGACAATAGCATGAAGCATTATGATGATGGGCATGGTGCATTGTGATGACAGGGTTCATGGTGTTTTGAGATGAAAAGGGGCATGGAGCATTGGTCTGACAAGTTTCATGGATTATTGTGATGACAGTGGACATGGCGCATTGTGATGACAAGGGCATGGAATATTGTGATGACAAGGTCACAGAGTATTGTGAAGACAGGTGTCAGGGAGCATTGTGATGTCATAGGTCATGGTCCAATGTGATGACAATGGCATGAAGCATTGTGATGCGATGTGTCATGGAGGATTGTGATGACAAAGGTAATGGAGCATTGTGATGACGAGGGCTTGGAGCATTGTGATGACAAGGGCCATTGAGAATTTTGATGACAAGGTCGTGAAGCATTGAGATTACAAGTGCATGGAGCTTGCTATGACAGGGGTCATGGATCATTGCAATGAGAAGTGCATGGAGAATTGTGATGTCAAGAGCATGAAATATTGTGATGAGTAGTGTCATGGAACATTGTGATGAAAAGGACGTGGTGAATTTTGATGACAAAGGACATGTAGCATTTTGATGACCAGGGCATGGAGCATTGTGATGGCAAAATCGTGGAGCATTGTGATGAGAAGACCATGGATAATTGTAATGACGAGCGTCATGGAGCACTGTAATGACGAGGGGCATGAAGCATTGTGATGATAGGTGTCATGGAGCATTGTGATGACAGGGGTCATGGAGCATTCTGATGACAAGGCTCATGGAGCATTCTGATGACAAGCTCGTGGAGTATTGTGATGACAATGGCATGGAGCATTGTGATGAAAAGGGCATGGAGCATTGTGATGAAAAAGGCATGGAGACTTTTCATGATAGGTTTCAAGGAGCATTTTGACGACAAGTGTCAGGGAGCATTGTGATGACATGTGTATTGAGCATTGTGATGACAAAGTTCATGGAGCATTGTGATGACAAGTGCATGGAGTATTGTGATGAAAGGAATCATGGAGCGTTTTGATGACAAGTGTTATGGAAAATTGTGATCACAAGGGTTTGGAGCATTGTGATGACAGAGGTCATGGATCATTTTGATTTCAAGGAGCATGGAGCATTGTGATGACAAGGGCATGAAGTAATGTGATGCCAATGTTCATGGAGGATTGTGAATGACAATGGTAAAGAAGTATTGTGATGACAAGCAGATGGAGCATTGTGATGAGAAGTCATGCAGCATTTTGCTGACATAGGCATGGAGCATTGTGATGACAAGGGTCATGGTACACTGCGATGACAATTGTCAGAGAGCATTGTGATTAGAGGGGTTATGGAACATGGTGATGACAAATGTCATGGAGCATTGTGATGAGAAGACCATGGATAATTGTGATGATGAACGTCATGGGGCGTTGTGAGGACAAGTGATATGGAACATATTGATCACAAGGGTTTGGAGCATTGTGATGACAGAGGTCATGGAGCATGTTGATTTCATTGTGACGACAATAGCATGAAGCATTATGATGATGGGCATGGTGCATTGTGATGACAGGGTTCATGGAGCATTGAGATGACAAGGGCATGGAGCATTGTGATGAGAAAGCCATGGAGCATTCTGATGACATGTGTCATGGAGCTTTGTGATGACCAGGACATGGAGCAGTGTGAATACAGGGGTCTTGGAGCACTGTGATGACAAGGGTCATGGGGAAGTGTTATGACAAGGCCATGGAATATTGTGATGCCAGGGGTCATGGAGCATTGTTATGACAGGGTCAATGGAGCATTGTGATGACAAGGGCATGGAACATTGGTCTGAAAAGTTTCATATATTGTTGTGATGAGAGGGGGCATGGAGCATTGTGATGACAAGGGCACGGAACACTGTGATACATGGGTCATGGAGCATTGTAATGAGAAGGGCATGAAGCATTGTGATGAGAAGCGCATCAAGCATTGTGATGACAAGCGTCATGGAGCTTTGTGATGAAAAGGGCATGGAGCAATGTGATAAGAGGGTTCATGGAGCATTGTGATGACAATGGCATGGAACACTGTGATGCCAAGGGTCATGGAGGTTTGTGATGACAAAGGTCATGGAGCATTTTGATGACAAGTGTGTGGTGCACTGTGATGAGAAGGGCAGGGAGCATTGTGATGAAAGGGTCATGGAGCAATTTGATGAATAGGGTCATGGAATATTTTGATGACAAGTGTTATGGAACATTGTGATGTCAGGAGTGATGGAGCATTGTGATGATAAGGGCATGTAGCATTGTGATGACAGGGGTCATGGAGCTTTGTGATCACAAGGGCATGGAGCATTGTCATTACAGGGTTCTTGGAGCATTGTGATGAAAAGGGCATGGACCATTGTGATGAAATAACACGGCGCCTTGTCATGACAGGGTTCAAGGAGCATACTGACGACAAGTGTCAGGGAGCATTGTGATGACAAGTGTATTGAGCATTGTGATGACAAAGGCATGGAGCATTGTGATGAGAAGACCATGGATCATTGTGATGAGGAGCATCATGGGGTGTTGTGATGACAAGTGTTATGGAACAATGTGATCACAAGGGTTTGGAGCATTGTGAAAACACAGGTCATGGAGCATTTTGATTTCATTGTGATGACAATAGCATGAAGCATTATGATGATGGGCATGGTGCATTGTGATGACAGGGTTCATGGTGTTTTGAGATGAAAAGGGGCATGGAGCATTGGTCTGACAAGTTTCATGGATTATTGTGATGACAGTGGACATGGCGCATTGTGATGACAAGGGCATGGAATATTGTGATGACAAGGTCACAGAGTATTGTGAAGACAGGTGTCAGGGAGCATTGTGATGTCATAGGTCATGGTCCAATGTGATGACAATGGCATGAAGCATTGTGATGCCATGTGTCATGGAGGATTGTGATGACAAAGGTAATGGAGCATTGTGATGACAAGGGCTTGGAGCATTGTGATGACAAGGGCCATTGAGAATTTTGATGACAAGGTCGTGAAGCATTGAGATTACAAGCGCATGGAGCTTGCTATGACAGGGGTCATGGAGCATTGCAATGAGAAGTGCATGGAGAATTGTGATGTCAAGAGCATGAAATATTGTGATGAGTAGTGTCATGGAACATTGTGATGAAAAGGACGTGGTGAATTTTGATGACAAAGGACATGTAGCATTTTGATGACCAGGGCATGGAGCATTGTGATGGCAAAATCGTGGAGCATTGTGATGAGAAGACCATGGATAATTGTAATGACGAGCGTCATGGAGCACTGTAATGACGAGGGGCATGAAGCATTGTGATGATAGGTGTCATGGAGCATTGTGATGACAGGGGTCATGGAGCATTCTGATGACAAGGCTCATGGAGCATTCTGATGACAAGCTCGTGGAGTATTGTGATGACAATGGCATGGAGCATTGTGATGAAAAGGGCATGGAGCATTGTGATGAAAAAGGCATGGAGACTTTTCATGATAGGTTTCAAGGAGCATTTTGACGACAAGTGTCAGGGAGCATTGTGATGACATTTGTATTGAGCATAGTGATGACAAAGTTCATGGAGCATTGTGATGACAAGTGCATGGAGTATTGTGATGAAAGGAATCATGGAGCGTTTTGATGACAAGTGTTATGAAAAATTGTGATCACAAGGGTTTGGAGCATTGTGATGACAGAGGTCATGGATCATTTTGATTTCAAGGAGCATGGAGCATTGTGATGACAAGGGCATGAATTAATGTGATGCCAATGTTCATGGAGGATTGTGAATGACAATGGTAAAGAAGTATTGTGATGACAAGCGCATGGAGCATTGTGATGACAAGTCATGGAGCATTTTGCTGACATAGGCATGGAGCATTGTGATGACAAGGGTCATGGTACACTGCGATGACAATTGTCAGAGAGCATTGTGATTAGAGGGGTTATGGAACATGGTGATGACAAATGTCATGGAGCATTGTGACGAGAAGACCATGGATAATTGTGATGATGAGCGTCATGGGGCGTTGTGAGGACAAGTGATATGGAACATTTTGATCACAAGGGTTTGGAGGATTGTGATGACACAGGTCATGGAGCATGTTGATTTCATTGTGATGACAATAGCATGAAGCATTATGATGATGGGCATGGTGCATTGTGATGACAGGGTTCATGGAGCATTGAGATGACAAGGGCATGGAGCATTGTGATGAGAAAGCCATGGAACATTCTGATGACATGTGTCATGGAGCTTTGTGATGACCAGGACTTGGAGCATTGTGAATACAGGGGTGTTGGAGCACTGTGATGACAAGGGCATGGAACATTGGTCTGAAAAGTTTCTTGGATTATTGTGATGAGAGTGGGCATGGAGCATTTTGAGGACAAGGGCACGGAACACTGTGATACATGGGTCATGGAGCATTGTAATGAGAAGGGCATGAAGCATTGTGATGAGAAGCGCATCAAGCATTGTGATGACAAGCGTCATGGAGCTTTGTGATGAAAAGGGCATGGAGCAATGTGATAAGAGGGTTCATGGAGCATTGTGATGACAATGGCATGGAACACTGTGATGCCAAGGGTCATGGAAGTTTGTGATGACAAAGGTCATGGAGCATTTTGATGACAAGTGTGTGGTGCACTGTGATGAGAAGGGCAGGGAGCATTGTAGTGAAAGGGTCATGGAGCAATTTGATGAATAGGGTCATGGAATATTTTGATGACAAGTGTTATGGAACATTGTGATGTCAGGAGTGATGGAGCATTGTGATGATAAGGGCATGTAGCATTGTGATGACAGGGGTCATGGAGCTTTGTGATCACAAGGGCATGGAACATTGTCATTACAGGGTTCTTGGAGCATTGTGATGAAAAGGGCATGGACCATTGTGATGAAATAACACGGAGCCTTGTCATGACAGGGTTCAAGGAGCATACTGACGACAAGTGTCAGGGAGCATTGTGATGACAAGTGTATTGAGCATTGTGATGACAAAGGCATGGAGCATTGTGATGAGAAGACCATGGATCATTGTGATGAGGAGCATCATGGGGTGTTGTGATGACAAGTGTTACGGAACAATGTGATCACAAGGGTTTGGGGCATTATGATGTCAGAGGTCTTGGTGCATTTTGATTTCATTGTGATGGCAAGAGCATGAAGCATTATGATGAAGGGCATGGTGCATTGTGATGACAGGGTTCATGGAGCATTGAGATGAAAAGCGGCATGGAGATTTGTGATTGCAGGGGTCTTGGAGAATTGTGATGACAAGGGCATGGAGCCTTGTGATGACAAGACCGTGGAACATTGTGATGTCAGGGGTCATGGAGCATAAGTCTGAAATGTTTCATGGATTATTTTGATGAGCGTGGACATGGAGCATTGTGAAGAAAAGGCCACGGAACACTGTGATACATGGGTCATGGAGGACTGTAATGACAAAGCCATGGAGTATTTTGATGAGAAGGGCACCGAGCATTGTGATGAAAAGGGCATGGAGCATTGTGATTACAGGGGTCTTGGAGCATTGTGATGACAAGTGTCATGGAGCCTTGTGATGACAACACCGTGGAACATTGTGATGGCAGTGATCATGGAGCATTGTTATGACAGGGTTAATGGAGCATTCTGATGACAAGGGCATGGATCATTGGTCTGAAATGTTTCATGGATTATTTTGATGGGAGTGGGCATGGAGCATTGTGATGACAAGGGCACGGATCACTGTGATACATGAGTCAGGGAGGATTGTAATGACAGGGACATGGAGAATTGTGATGAGAAGTGAATCGAGCATTTTGATGACAAGCGTCATGGAGCATTGTGATGACAACGGCATTGAGCAATGTGATGAGAGGGTTCATGGAGCATTGTGATGACAATAGCATGGAGCATTGTGATGCCAAGGATCAAGGAGCTTTGTGATGACAAAGGTCATGGAGCATTTTAATGACAAGGGCGTGGTGCATTGTGATGAGAAGGGCATGGAGCTTGCTATGACAGGGGTCATGGAGCATTGCGATGACAAGTGCATGTAGAATTGTGATGACAAGAGCATGTAACATTGCGATGAGAAATGTCAGGCAGCATTGTTATGAGGAGGACGTGGAGAAATGTGATGACAAGGGACTTGGAGCATTGTGATGACCAGGGCATGGAGCATTGTGATGGCAAAATCGTGGAGCATTGTGATGAGAAGACCATGGATAATTGTAATGACGAGCGTCATGGAGCACTGTAATGACAAGGGGCATGAAGCATTGTGATGATAGGTGTCATGGAGCATTGTGATGACAGGGGTCATGGAGCATTCTGATGACAAGGCTCATGGAGCATTCTGATGACAAGCTCGTGGAGTGTTGTGATGACAATGGCGTGGAGCATTGTGATGAAAAGGGCATGGTGCATTGTGTTGAAAAAGGCATGGAGACTTTTCATGATAGGTTTCAAGGAGCATTTTGATGACAAGTGTCAGGGAGCATTGTGATGACATGTGTATTGAGCATTGTGATGACAAAGTTCATGGAGCATTGTGATGACAAGTGCATGGAGTATTGTGATGAAAGGAATCATGGAGCGTTTTGATGACAAGTGTTATGGAAAATTGTGATCACAAGGGTTTGGAGCATTGTGATGACAGAGGTCATGGATCATTTTGATTTCAAGGAGCATGGAGCATTGTGATGACAAGGGCATGAAATAATGTGATGCCAATGTTCATGGAGGATTGTGAATGACAATGGTAAAGAAGTATTGTGATGACAAGCAGATGGAGCATTGTGATGACAAGTCATGGAGCATTTTGCTGACATAGGCATGGAGCATTGTGATGACAAGGGTCATGGTACACTGCGATGACAATTGTCAGAGAGCATTGTGATTAGAGGGGTTATGGAACATGGTGATGACAAATGTCATGGAGCATTGTGATGAGAAGACCATGGATAATTGTGATGATGAACGTCATGGGGCGTTGTGAGGACAAGTGATATGGAACATTTTGATCACAAGGGTTTGGAGCATTGTGATGACAGAGGTCATGGAGCATGTTGATTTCATTGTGACGACAATAGCATGAAGCATTATGATGATGGGCATGGTGCATTGTGATGACAGGGTTCATGGAGCATTGAGATGACAAGGGCATGGAGCAGTGTGAATACAGTGGTCTTGGAGCACTGTGATGACAAGGGTCATGGGGAAGTTTTATGACAAGGCCATGGAATATTGTGATGCCAGGGGTCATGGAGCATTGTTATGACAGGGTCAATGGAGCATTGTGATGACAAGGGCATGGAACATTGGTCTGAAAAGTTTCATGGATTGTTGTGATGAGAGGGGGCATGGAGCATTGTGATGACAAGGGCACGGAACACTGTGATACATGGGTCATGGAGCATTGTAATGAGAAGGGCATGAAGCATTGTGATGAGAAGCGCATCAAGCATTGTGATGACAAGCGTCATGGAGCTTTGTGATGAAAAGGGCATGGAGCAATGTGATAAGAGGGTTCATGGAGCATTGTGATGACAATGGCATGGAACACTGTGATGCCAAGGGTCATGGAGGTTTGTGATGACAAAGGTCATGGAGCATTTTGATGACAAGTGTGTGGTGCACTGTGATGAGAAGGGCAGGGAGCATTGTGATGAAAGGGTCATGGAGCAATTTGATGAATAGGGTCATGGAATATTTTGATGACAAGTGTTATGGAACATTGTGATGTCAGGAGTGATGGAGCATTGTGATGATAAGGGCATGTAGCATTGTGATGACAGGGGTCATGGAGCTTTGTGATCACAAGGGCATGGAGCATTGTCATTACAGGGTTCTTGGAGCATTGTGATGAAAAGGGCATGGACCATTGTGATGAAATAACACGGCGCCTTGTCATGACAGGGTTCAAGGAGCATACTGACGACAAGTGTCAGGGAGCATTGTGATGACAAGTGTATTGAGCATTGTGATGACAAAGGCATGGAGCATTGTGATGAGAAGACCATGGATCATTGTGATGAGGAGCATCATGGGGTGTTGTGATGACAAGTGTTATGGAACAATGTGATCACAAGGGTTTGGAGCATTGTGAAAACACAGGTCATGGAGCATTTTGATTTCATTGTGATGACAATAGCATGAAGCATTATGATGATGGGCATGGTGCATTGTGATGACAGGGTTCATGGTGTTTTGAGATGAAAAGGGGCATGGAGCATTGGTCTGACAAGTTTCATGGATTATTGTGATGACAGTGGACATGGCGCATTGTGATGACAAGGGCATGGAATATTGTGATGACAAGGTCACAGAGTATTGTGAAGACAGGTGTCAGGGAGCATTGTGATGTCATAGGTCATGGTCCAATGTGATGACAATGGCATGAAGCATTGTGATGCGATGTGTCATGGAGGATTGTGATGACAAAGGTAATGGAGCATTGTGATGACAAGGGCTTGGAGCATTGTGATGACAAGGGCCATTGAGAATTTTGATGACAAGGTCGTGAAGCATTGAGATTACAAGCGCATGGAGCTTGCTATGACAGGGGTCATGGAGCATTGCAATGACAAGTGCATGGAGAATTGTGATGTCAAGAGCATGAAATATTGTGATGAGTAGTGTCATGGAACATTGTGATGAAAAGGACGTGGTGAATTTTGATGACAAAGGACATGTAGCATTTTGATGACCAGGGCATGGAGCATTGTGATGGCAAAATCGTGGAGCATTGTGATGAGAAGACCATGGATAATTGTAATGACGAGCGTCATGGAGCACTGTAATGACGAGGGGCATGAAGCATTGTGATGATAGGTGTCATGGAGCATTGTGATGACAAGGCTCATGGGGCATTCTGATGACAAGCTCGTGGAGTACTGTGATGACAATGGCATGGAGCATTGTGATGAAAAGGGCATGGAGCATTGTGATGAAAAAGGCATGGAGACTTTTCATGATAGGTTTCAAGGAGCATTTTGACGACAAGTGTCAGGGAGCATTGTGATGACATGTGTATTGAGCATTGTGATGACCAAGTTCATGGAGCATTGTGATGACAAGTGCATGGAGTATTGTGATGAAAGGAATCATGGAGCATTTTGATGACAAGTGTTATGGAAAATTGTGATCACAAGGGTTTGGAGCATTGTGATGACATAGGTCATGGATCATTTTGATTTCAAGGAGCATGGAGCATTGAGATGACAAGGGCATGAATTAATGTGATGCCAATGTTCATGGAGGATTGTGAATGACAATGGTAAAGAAGTATTGTGATGACAAGCACATGGAGCATTGTGATGACAAGTCATGGAGCATTTTGCTGACATAGGCATGGAGCATTGTGATGACAAGGCTCATGGTACACTGCGATGACAATTGTCAGAGAGCATTGTGATTAGAGGGGTTATGGAACATGGTGATGACAAATGTCATGGAGCATTGTGATGAGAAGACCATGGATAATTGTGATGATGAACGTCATGGGGCGTTGTGAGGACAAGTGATATGGAACATTTTGATCACAATGGTTTGGAGCATTGTGATGACAGAGGTCATGGAGCATGTTGATTTCATTGTGACGACAATAGCATGAAGCATTATGATGATGGGCATGGTGCATTGTGATGACAGGGTTCATGGAGCATTGAGATGACAAGGGCATGGAGCATTGTGATGAGAAAGCCATGGAGTATTCTGATGACATGTGTCATGGAGCTTTGTGATGACCTGGACATGGAGCATTGTGAATACAGGGTCTTGGAGCACTGTGATGACAAGGGTCATGGGGAAGTGTTATGACAAGGCCATGGAATATTGTGATGCCAGGGGTCATGGAGCATTGTTATGACAGGGGCAATGGAGCATTGTGATGACAAGGGCATGGAACATTGGTCTGAAAAGTTTCATGGATTATTGTGATGAGAGTGGGCATGGAGCATTGTGATGACAAGGGCACGGAACACTGTGATACATGGGTCATGGAGCATTGTAATGAGAAGGGCATGAAGCATTGTGATGAGAAGCGCATCAAGCATTGTGATGACAAGCGTCATGGAGCTTTGTGATGAAAAGGGCATGGAGCAATGTGATAAGAGGGTTCATGGAGCATTGTGATGACAATGGCATGGAACACTGTGATGCCAAGGGTCATGGAGGTTTGTGATGACAAAGGTCATGGAGCATTTTGATGACAAGTGTGTGGTGCACTGTGATGAGAAGGGCAGGGAGCATTGTGATGAAAGGTTCATGGAGCAATTTGATGAATAGGGTCATGGAATATTTTGATGACAAGTGTTATGGAACATTGTGATGTCAGGAGTGATGGAGCATTGTGATGATAAGGGCATGTAGCATTGTGATGACAGGGGTCATGGAGCTTTGTGATCACAAGGGCATGGAGCATTGTCATTACAGGGTTCTTGGAGCATTGTGATGAAAAGGGCATGGACCATTGTGATGAAATAACACGGCGCCTTGTCATGACAGGGTTCAAGGAGCATACTGACGACAAGTGTCAGGGAGCATTGTGATGACAAGTGTATTGAGCATTGTGATGACAAAGGCATGGAGCATTGTGATGACAAGGGCCATTGAGAATTTTGATGACAAGGTCGTGAAGCATTGAGATTACAAGCGCATGGAGCTTGCTATGACAGGGTTCATGGAGCATTGCAATGAGAAGTGCATGGAGAATTGTGATGTCAAGAGCATGAAATATTGTGATGAGTAGTGTCATGGAACATTGTGATGAAAAGGACGTGGTGAATTTTGATGACAAAGGACATGTAGCATTTTGATGACCAGGGCATGGAGCATTGTGATGGCAAAATCGTGGAGCATTGTGATGAGAAGACCATGGATAATTGTAATGACGAGCGTCATGGAGCACTGTAATGACGAGGGGCATGAAGCATTGTGATGATAGGTGTCATGGAGCATTGTGATGACAGGGGTCATGGAGCATTCTGATGACAAGGCTCATGGAGCATTCTGATGACAAGCTCGTGGAGTACTGTGATGACAATGGCATGGAGCATTGTGATGAAAAGGGCATGGAGCATTGTGATGAAAAAGGCATGGAGACTTTTCATGATAGGTTTCAAGGAGCATTTTGACGACAAGTGTCAGGGAGCATTGTGATGACATGTGTATTGAGCATTGTGATGACCAAGTTCATGGAGCATTGTGATGACAAGTGCATGGAGTATTGTGATGAAAGGAATCATGGAGCGTTTTGATGACAAGTGTTATGAAAAATTGTGATCACAAGGGTTTGGAGCATTGTGATGACAGAGGTCATGGATCATTTTGATTTCAAGGAGCATGGAGCATTGTGATGACAAGGGCATGAAGTAATGTGATGCCAATGTTCATGGAGGATTGTGAATGACAATGGTAAAGAAGTATTGTGATGACAAGCAGATGGAGCATTGTGATGACAAGTCATGGAGCATTTTGCTGACATAGGCATGGAGCATTGTGATGACAAGGGTCATGGTACACTGCGATGACAATTGTCAGAGAGCATTGTGATTAGAGGGGTTATGGAACATGGTGATGAGAAATGTCATGGAGCATTGTGATGAGAAGACCATGGATAATTGTGATGATGAGCGTCATGGGGCGTTGTGAGGACAAGTGATATGGAACATTTTGATCACAAGGGTTTGGAGGATTGTGATGACAGAGGTCATGGAGCATGTTGATTTCATTGTGATGACAATAGCATGAAGCATTATGATGATGGGCATGGTGCATTGTGATGACAGGGTTCATGGAGCATTGAGATGACAAGGGCATGGAGCATTGTGATGAGAAAGCCATGGAACATTCTGATGACATGTGTCATGGAGCTTTGTGATGACCAGGACATGGAGCATTGTGAATACAGGTGTCTTGGAGCACTGTGATGACAAGGGCATGGAACATTGGTCTGAAAAGTTTCTTGGATTATTGTGATGAGAGTGGGCATGGAGCATTTTGAGGACAAGGGCACGGAACACTGTGATACATGGGTCATGGAGCATTGTAATGAGAAGGGCATGAAGCATTGTGATGAGAAGCGCATCAAGCATTGTGATGACAAGCGTCATGGAGTTTGTGATGAAAAGGGCATGGAGCAATGTGATAAGAGGGTTCATGGAGCATTGTGATGACAATGGCATGGCACACTGTGATGCCAAGGGTCATGGAGGTTTGTGATGACAAAGGTCATGGAGCATTTTGATGACAAGTGTGTGGTGCACTGTGATGAGAAGGGCAGGGAGCATTGTAGTGAAAGTGTCATGGAGCAATTTGATGAATAGGGTCATGGAATATTTTGATGACAAGTGTTATGGAACATTGTGATGTCAGGAGTGATGGAGCATTGTGATGATAAGGGCATGTAGCATTGTGATGACAGGGGTCATGGAGCTTTGTGATCACAAGGGCATGGAACATTGTCATTACAGGGTTCTTGGAGCATTGTGATGAAAAGGGCATGGACCATTGTGATGAAATAACACGGAGCCTTGTCATGACAGGGTTCAAGGAGCATACTGACGACAAGTGTCAGGGAGCATTGTGATGACAAGTGTATTGAGCATTGTGATGACAAAGGCATGGAGCATTGTGATGAGAAGACCATGGATCATTGTGATGAGGAGCATCATGGGGTGTTGTGTTGACAAGTGTTATGGAACAATGTGATCACAAGGGTTTGGGGCATTATGATGACAGAGGTCTTGGTGCATTTTGATTTCATTGTGATGGCAAGAGCATGAAGCATTATGATGAAGGGCATGGTGCATTGTGATGACAGGGTTCATGGAGCATTGAGATGAAAAGCGGCATGGAGATTTGTGATTGCAGGGGTCTTGGAGAATTGTGATGACAAGGGCATGGAGCCTTGTGATGACAAGACCGTGGAACATTGTGATGTCAGGGGTCATGGAGCATAAGTCTGCAATGTTTCATGGATTATTTTGATGAGCGTGGACATGGAGCATTGTGAAGAAAAGGCCACGGAACACTGTGATACATGGGTCATGGAGGACTGTAATGACAAAGCCATGGAGTATTTTGATGAGAAGGGCACCGAGAATTGTGATGACAAGCGTCATGGAGCACTGTGATGCCACGGGTCATGGAGCTTTGTGATGACAAAGGTTATGGAGCATTTTGATGATAAGGGCGTTGTGCATTGTGATGAGAAGGGTAGGAAGCATTGTGATGACAGGATCAAGGAGCAATTTGATGAAAAGCGTCAAGGAATATTTTGATGACAGAGGTTATGGAACAATGTGATGTCAGGGGTCATGGAGCATTGTGAGGATAAGGGCATGTAGCACTGTGATGACAGGGGTCATGGAACATTGTGATGACAGGGTTGAGGGATTATTGTGATGACTAGTGATGGAACCTTGTGATATCAGTTGTCAGAGAGCATTTTGATGAGAAGTGAATGGAGCATTGTGATGACAAGTTTTATGGAGCAATGTGATGACAATGTTGTAGAGCATTGTGTTGACAAGCACATGGCTTATTGTGATGACATGGGT